>NC_046966.1:7669462-8001962 GCF_009769545.1 Cyclopterus lumpus | reverse complement strand
GGGCTGCAAATTTAAGCAAACCACCGACCATGTCCTATGCCAGCGCCCTCCGTGCTCCACCCAAACCCCGAGCTGTTCGCCCTGAACAGGTCAAAAAGAACAGCGACCCTCTCTCCCTCTTACAAGAGCTGAGTATAGGAAGTTCAAATGGTAGCAATGGGTACTATTCCTACTTTAAATGAGTGTCACCCCTCCCCCATATAAGTAAGTGATGAAATATAAAACTACACAAAAAAAGGTAAAACGCGTTCTAAAAACCCAAAAAAATATATAGTGCAAAGTGCATTTACAAATTGTTTCTATCAGTAGGTTTGTTTTCTGCATTTTGTTTCATTTTAACTTTTTATTTGTAACAGTCATCTTTTCTCCTGTTTCACATATCCGTGAAGAAAATAAGTATATATAATGAATGCATTACTGGTATATATACATACTCATTATGTATATATGAATATATACTTATATTATCTACACTTGTATATGTACGTAATGCTAAAAAAAATAAAGTTATAAAAAAATAAAAAAAATAAAAATAAAAATAAAGAGTTTGGTTGACCACTTAGCTACATGCATATTTTCCCTAATTGAAGTTGGTTTTGTTGGTTACTAAATACGTATGTTTTTATCATTTTGTATTCCTCAGTTTTGAGTGGATGTTACGTCTTGATTTTTCATACTACTGTAGTTGTGGTAACAGACAACAGCTAAGTGGTCAACTGACACAGAAACTACATGGAACAGTGTATAGAAGTAGATCAAATTTCCTCTAATCTGTAAATATAAAGAAAATAAAAGACTGAATTGTATGCCACAGACATGTCCTTAAATTCCTGTATCATGCTAGCTTTTGCATTATGAATTATTTTCTGTTTGCTGGTTTCTGATCCTTAATTCTTAGACATCCTGGGAATAGCTGGGAATTATTCTTGATTTAGTAGTAAATGTGATTATTTATGCGTTTATTTACTAAAATAACTACAAATATTGATTGCGTATTTTACTTTTCACCAATTTCTCATCAGCAACAAAAGATGGTGTGAAAATGTCAAAAATGGCAGCAACCATGTCATTCCTCCTCTTGTTTGTTTTAAGGATCAGAGAACACCAGACATCACTGTCTATGATAAGATTATCCCAAACTGCTTCGCTTGTGGCCGATGCTCAGTCATTTTAGTTTGTTTGATTGTATTTCTTTTCTTTGAGTCAGCAAAAATCTTCAACACGGAAATTGTTTTAATTGTTGAGGATATGAAATGAGTTATTTTTTGTCACTAATTGATATTGAGTTGTTTTATTTTTTTGAAAAAGGTCGCAGTACTCTGAAGGTTTGTGAAAGTGAGGAGAGTGGTGAGGTCAGTGATGTGTCATGATGGGTAAGTTGAAACTGAGGGTGTGATCAACACTGCCTGTCAGATGTTTTTGAACACGCTAAATGTAAGCATTTGTGGGGGTTAGATCCGAAGCATATTGAAACTAGATTCACATTAATAATACACCAGTGTCTGTGGCTTTTGATTGGATAGGGCCTGGATCTTGGTCACAGCAGCAAGCAGCATTCTGTATATTTGGATCATAGAAGCTGTCGAAGCTCTTAACTTACTGTTGGACTCAGTCATAGACTTTCCCAGTTTTCTAGATACCTTTTGATAGTGTAAACCAGATTGCCCAAAGACAAATTTGCCATTTTCTCAGGAAGACGATCATCTAGTCTCTGAATATTATGACTCATTTAATAGCCAATAATCAAAAACCTCTCTCAAAAGGTGATATTTGCTCCCAGTTCATTTTATTCCTGATTTCATGGCATTTAAAGCAAACGGCTTCCTTTCAACACTGCTTGAGATTTAACCTCCAAAAATTGCACCCTAAAAATATCTGATACGCTGTTCAAAGATGTATGACTGTTAATGTGTCTTTTTTGTTTTTTTTGACTGCAAAAAAAAAAGAACAAGTCGTTTATGACGTATGCACGTTGTCATTGGTCATTCAGACAATTACATTGCTCGCCTTTTTCAGTCTGATAAGTTCACGTTAAAGTGGTAGATTAATCTCCTTCCCTTTTTAATTGAATTGGAAAAAGCTCCGACTGTGCTTCACATAAGCAACGTCAACATTACTTTCTTCACACACGACATGATGAACACAACGCGTGAACGTTCGTTTGAATTAAAGTTGCTTATTACATTAAATACAGCTTTCATGCTCATGAATTTCACTGCGATCATAGTCAAACCTCGGTGATCTAAAGTACCTTGCAAGAAAAATATTAAAAGATGCTGATGTTATATCTGCCAAGGTGTTCCCTTTTTGATGAAAGCAATACTGGAAACAGTCATCCAGTGCTCAGTCCTGTTATATGTAATTCATTTTAATTGTTAAAACACCACTGCCCCATTTTCAAATTCCAACATGCTGCCGTTTCATGGCCTTCACACGGCAGTCAAACCGTTAAATCTTTTCCAACGTCACGTCCCCAGAAAGCCAGTGCCCCACAGCTAATAACTGAGACGTGTTTTTAACAGTCAGCGGAGAGCTTCATGGTTTTATTTGTGCGTTTTAAAGTTTTGACATTGTAATTCAAAGGTCCAGATTTTCTGACTCGGCGGAGAACAACACATACTTGTAAATATGCATTTTCTAGGTATTTACAAACAAGAACTTTGGGATTTCCTCAATTTTGTAGAAACTGTTCAAAGAAGAGGTTTGCCCTTGTTAATTATGCAAATTCACAAAAAATAATAATTCTAAAAATGGACAACAACCTAGTTGGTAGTTGCGACATCTTGTTGACAACTTTGTAGATTTTTTTTCTTTTACTTAAGATTGTGTCTGGCTGATTTGACAAAGAGGAGAACTTCTGTTGCAGCTGTTATAAGATGACTTATTTCACTGTACAATACATATTTTTAAGTATATGTTGCTGGATTTGTCCTGTTCTGTTATCTCACCGCTGTACAACAATCAACATGGTTTTGGTTTTGTTTTTTTAATGTGAAGTCTTTTTTTTCTTTTCATGCATGTTGAGATGACCTGGCTGGTTTTTATCCCTGTTTTTATCAGTTTGTATTGATTTGTGGATGAAAAAAAAAAAAGATGAGAAAAAAAAAAGAAGCTTTTGTTCAACCTACAGAATCAAATTTTGGTATATTATTTGATGTGTACAATAACTTGTGACATTATCAACAAAACTATTATAATATTTTACTAACATGTCAATCAAATATGTAATGGTTATGTACGTTCTTTTTTTCTGCAGTTACTTAGCAGGGCTAAAGCTGAGGTTGCTCCCTGGTGTGTGTTGTATTTGCGACATGTTGGCGTGGGGGAATCATCTCTCCCCAAAGCAGTAGTTGGCTAATCTCTGAAGTTGTGCAATACTAATATTTCACCGCTTCGTCACTTTTTATTTATTTTTGAGGCAGAATAGATTGAGCCAAAGACATTTTAAAGGGATTTTATTTACAAATCTTTGTCGTTGCTAATTTGTTTTCATGGCTTCATTTTTGTCCTTTTTTGTTTGTTTCCAAAATTAGTTTCGACAGGATCTTTGCTATGAAATAAAGGGTCTTTACTCTAGTAATGAAGTACCTCCTAACATTGCACCGTATATCATCTTATGAATTATTAAGTTTCCTTTTTAAAGAAAACCAAGCTAAACCAACGTTCGTGTTTGCGTGTCACATGGAAAGGGAGCAACCTTTTGCCCAGCCAGTAGAGAGCACTGTGTTCAGCCTTCTATAAACGCCACATCTCTTCCTGTTATCTGTTTGCTCTCCTCTGTTCTTCCCTCGCTCCAGTGAATCAATGGCACACCTGTTCCCCAGCCTCCCATTCCCATTAGTTCCTCCCTCGTGGGTACAAAATAATGAATAGATCTGTTTTAATCTTCTTCATTTCAATTGGTGGTGGTTATAATAAAGGATTTAGACTGTGTTTCAAAAGTTTATTTTCTTTTTTATTTGTTTCTCTATTAAAGTGTTTTTATTGAAACTGCTTGAGTTCGTCTCTTTATTTTCTCTCCATCCTCTGCATTACACTGTCGTACTACAGCGAAGCCTGTGTGCCTATTGAATACCAGCAGGGCCACAGGAATTATTAGGGGTTTGAAGTTAATTAATTCAACATCAGAAGTTTCCACTATCTTCCTAGACAATGGTCACAGTGTCGGCAGCTGGTCCTTTGTTATAACCTGGCTCGTAGGTTGTGACAAAAGAAGGAAAATGCACACAACTGTACTAGGAAGATTATGTTCATGCACAGAATTTGCAATGAAATATACAAACTAAATATATGAAATGGTCAGTTAGTAGGTTAGTAGTGACAGTTACTGGATGTCTGAAAGGGTGTAGCTAAAAAAAAAAAGCCACAAAAAGCAAATTGAGAGCCGGTGATGGAGTGAGAGGAGCGTCTGGTCCCAGACTGACCAGCTGCATCCAGTTGGACGACTAGTGCCCGCCTCCCCGGACCTGAAGGAGCAAAGGAAACTAAAGACACAAAACAATCTCATACAAAGGTTTTCCCAAAGTTTATCAAGATTTAATTTTGGTTACAAAGATATGGCACATTTCAAACACCTACACTGCATTCAAAACTGCGTTTAATTTGATGCCATAGTGAAAGAAAAAGATTAAGAATATAGAAATGCACTACTTTTACTATTATATTTTTGTTTTGTTTCACTTGTTTTTTTAGCTAAAACATATCAGAAAGGTCAAAAGAAAGGTAATTAGAAATAGAATAAATGGATTTTAGCCATAGACAATCTCACAACATGGACGTTTTGCACAATTGGTTCAAATACGTTGCGCTTAACTGCATCAATATACCCGGGACAGCAGCGGCTTCATACAGTAGGTGATGCTGAGCAAAGTAACACATGCCTGGTTGAGTGTGCCTCAGGATACACAACTTCCAGACCATAAAGGGTCCTGTCAATGAAAAACACACTCGGCATGACATTTCACGGCAATTAGATAAGCTGCAACCTTGTGAAAACCTGAAGAACTTTTCCGGTGTCGTCGTTTTTCATACTCTCATTGTTGCGATGTAATGTCGCACTCTGCCTCGTAAAAATATGTGTTGTATTGTTTATGGTTATATATATATATACCATGTACAATACAATATATTTATATTGTATATGTTGTGTTTCTAACGGGTCATGATGACTCATGAAAACCAACAGAGAATTATTTGTATCAGTTTGGTTTGGAAGCTGTCAACAAAAAGTAAAAGGCCTTGTTTGTGCACCTGCTAGAGCTGAACCGTTTCCAACATGCAGACCGTGTGGGTGTTTAGCATTCAGCCGGCCACATGAACAAACCTGCTCTGTGCTGCGGCTTTGCCTGAAATCAGTTATTTTTTTATCGGTTTAGAAATATGAAATGCACATTTGAATACATACGTCTCAGCTTCTCTTACTTATTTCGATATTTCTTGGAAGTAAATGATTCCTTGAGCGATCCCACAAATGATCAATAGATATATATATATATATACAAGATGGCATACATAATGCAGTACATAAAATCAAAAAAGCTCACTGCTGTAGATGACAGGCCTTAACTGTATAAACTATAATCTCAAAATGTGAATGAATCTAACGTAACCCTATAACATATTTTGGGAGACCAAACCAGACCATGTCACATACTAGTGACATTTGTGAAAACATTTTGAACATTTCATTTTTTTAAATTTGCTGACAGTGAAAGAGTTTCAGCCGAGAGGAAAACAGAAGTAGAAGAGCTGTCGCTGAGAAGTTAGTTGTTTCTAGGACTGAGGTCAGATTTGAGCTCTGATCTCCAACACGAACCAGAGCGACGGAGGTGCTGAAGGGGACTGCCCTATTTCTCACTCTGGGTGAGCACACAGGAGAAGTCATTCAAACATCGAACGCCCAAAATCTTGGCTATGATCCATCCACGGCCAAACCAGTTTCCATCATCTTGCCGTTGCTCTTTTATTTCCAGCTCTCGTTCTTGAAGTGAATCTAGACTCAAATCTGTCCTCAAAACAAAAGGCACAACCACTCATCCTGCATTCGTCTCGTCCGACCTTGCCATCACTCCACTTGATCCGGCTCGGCGTCCATGCAAGTCTCCCATGGATTCCTGGGCATCTGGGGCATGGAGAGGAGCAGGAGGGCGATGCCAGTGAGGAAGAGGAGGATGAAGCCGGTGCAGGCACAAGCGAAGGACCAGGCGTAGTAGTACTCGATCCAGATGGTTTCCTCGCTCTCGATCATGCGTTTGACCGACTGGCGCATCACTTCCAGTGAGATGAAGGCACAGATACCTGGGATGGAGAGCGATGTGTGAACATGAGCTCTCATCGCGCGACAAAAAGATGTGACCAGAAAGGCAAAGTGAGTTATTTTTTTGCATTCCAAAATGTAAATGCTGCAGGGACATTGACATTTGGTTGGCACACTGGACTCACCTGCAAATGCAAAAAACATGCCCGCAGGTTTGAGGAGGTAGTCTCTTCCTTTGCCTTTACCGGTACAGGATCCGACCAAGCACAGAGACCCCAGGATCATGAAGGCTAGACTGAAGATGGAGATGGCTGCGGCCGAGATGTTGTACTCTGGAGAGAAAGAGACCAAGAGTGTTGACACGATAAATTACCTTTACAATCCAATGGCATCTTTTAAGAGTGCCCTTCTGGTTCTATATTGTTCTTATTGGAAACAAATTCAATTACAAAAACAGACAAGAACGCAGTGGTTTCATCTCCTGAGACCCAAGCTGTTAAGTTCCTGTTGAAGACATACAAAAATCACAGATGTATAGTTTAAAAAAATTTTTTTCCTAAAACAGTTGAGCACTGTAGTTTGGAGAAAATATCATTCAAACTGGTAATGATGAGAAATGTCCCCCAGTGACACAGTGTGTCTCATTGATGTGTTTTTAATAGTTTTTTCGGCCAACAATGGAGCTCCATGGCCCAGAGGAGGCTTCGGCTACGCAGGCAGTAAGGCATTTTTGTTGGTTTTGGTCTTTTCCTGGAATCTGTCGACTTTAAGAAAAATATAAAAAAGAATTTCACAAGACTCAAGGCAATAATCTTTCATTCAACATACACATATGCTATATGATTGTAATCTGTTGACAGATAAGGGGTGTCTCCGTAGCAGGATCCGCAGCTGGCTTTTTTTTCTTCTTTTTTCGATCAGAGAGGTGGATGGGACAGGAGGCCTTTGATCTGCCGCCTGTTTGCCTGTGAACCATGCCCAGGGGAGAGGCCCTTCTTTGGGGGAGAGAACCTTCATCTTGTGCTGGCTGGGGAGGATGAGCCGCACCCTGAACACGTCGGGTTCTCTGAGATACTTCACGTCTGTCGGAGCTCATTTGCCAGCTCAACAAAGTTTCTCAAAAGCCAGAGCAAGGGAGACATCAAAGGATACCAGTGTTTCAGTCATACCGGGCTCAATCCATCGGACCTCTTTTCTCAGAAACACCAGATTGACATGTAAAAAAGTCTGTAGTTTCCGCAGCTAAGGGAAATTAAAAAAAAGGCTAGTATGTATGCATGTATGTATATATACTGTAGTAACTTATTGTATATGTTTGTTGGATTACTTATGCAGGAATAGGCATGTGCGTGTGTTGCTTTTTTTGAATGTATGTAGGAGAGATTTGATGTATCAAAGTAAAGGATTTCAGATTTCTTTAGTTCACTTTCTTAACCAGATCTGACACATGCTAACGGGAAGGAATGAGGAAGTTCTCCAAAATAAGTTGTCACAGTAAAGTTTATGTAGACATTTTGCTCCGTTTAGTTGGAAAAGACGCAAAGAACCTCCAAATGCTAAGATCTATACCTCCAGCATCCTACTATGCTTATTCAACCATGTGCACCATTATGGAAGGCCTATTGCCATATGGCTCAGTCAAGAGAGAATAACACTACAAGGAACTTAGGTCAGTCCTGCAATCATTCTTGCATGGGTGCGTGTGTGTGTGTGTGTGTGTGTGTGTGTGTGTGTGTGTGTTAGAGGATGGCTAACCTATGTATGTATTATTTCATTAGGATCTCTGAGTTTTGGATGTGCTCGACCGCCTAACGCACATTACATGGGAGGGCTGTCATACAACATGCGCTGGCTGTACGGTCACAGCTGTAACAGGGTCACACTGGAGGGAGGAAGATGGAGAGAATGGGCCGCTGGAACAAACACACACGGCTCTGAAACGTTGACTGTACTGGATGTGCAGACAGCATTCGCTTGCACTGTTCCATGAGGAGCCATGTGTGAAACACTATCAGCCTTGTGTCAGTACACAATGTGTGCGACTTGAAAAGAATTGGACAATACGACGCGTATTTGAGATATATTGTGCAAAAAAAAAAAAAATCGAATTCTAGAAAAACTTTCATAGTGTAAAGAACACAATGCCATATGCATACAGTCTGAGTAAAACAATATTTGACTTTTTTTTTATACCATCAGAACAGCGGGATCTGGATTTGCATGTATTGTACTGTAACATCCAACTTATGTCACAAATGTTTGCATGCAAACTTTTAGCGAAACAGAATCTATACGGTATCACAAAAAAATGACATCACGATACTCAATTGTATCAGTATTTTCTTACATTACGTGACGCAGCAGAATGAACTCGGACCCATCAAAAAAGGGGAAGAAAATTGTTTTTTCAAAAAAGTAGTGATAATAAGTAGAAAAAAAACATATCACATGCAATGCAGTGGTAGTGCATTGTGTATATGGGCTCTGTTTTTGCATAACGTGCATAACAAATGTTGCCAGTTATGACCTGTGTGAGCACAAACATTAGTGGAAATCTGAAATGCAGATCAGATCAGATCAGAGCAGCAGCAGCAGCAGGTGAGGTCAGTTGGGAATACGCGATGAAACCAGTTTGATGTTCAACTTCACACAAACTGGGAAGTCAAAATGTAAGGAACATATTTCAACATGAATTCCCAAATGAATCTCTCCCTTTTTCATGTTAAGACAGGATGGCATGACAGTAACCACGCTAGGGAGAACAATACCGAGACCTACCTCTTTGTGTTTTGTATTCAAATATCTCGGTATCCAGCCCCGGAGTGAAGTGTCTGAAGTAAGTGCAGTTTTCCTCTGTGAAGAGAAAGAAAATAGGACTTAGTTCAAATTTACACCGACATCAAATTATGTTTTGGCCCTCGGAGGCAGGACAACAAGGTGTAAACACAACAATAGTGGAAACATTATTTATGTTATCACCACATACAATTATTATAGCAGACAATGGCAGCTGCCCATTTACACAGCGGCTATTTTTATTTATTTGAAATCACATTTGTGGTTAAGTCAAATATTCACTCCATTTCATCTCTGTTTCGGTCTCCAACTCACCAACTCTTGCTGAGTGCCTCACTCCATTGACACGCAAGCAGCTAACGGTTTCTGCATGCAGTGTTGGGCATTAATGTGGGTTTTTAAAGCTTTCTTGTCTTATTTGAAAACAGCCACTAAAAGGGGTTGATGAGGAGAGGGAAAGACAACGTTGCAGGCCTTAAAACCAAAACAATGAGCTGAAAAAAGCAAAACCAATGCTCTTTAATTCATATATAATCCTCTGTGGCTTCATCACCATGAGCCTCTCACATTACATAGTCAATTGGTCTGATGTTATATTACGTTTTAATAATTAAAACTTCACTGTTATTTCGATGTATTTTCTTGAAAAAGTTTCGCCATGTACATGTTTAATGTGTAAAAGGTGAGGGAACCATCATGAAAGGGTCATGTAGCTGAGACACAACTGTAATAGTTCATTAGTTCATTAAAATGGCAACGTGATAATACCAGAGTCTGTTGTGTGGAACATTTCTACTGTGTGCCCATTCTCTAAATATCTCACTTTATTGACTAAAATCTTTCTTTAAATCCAAACCAAGTTGCTTCAGTTCAACCATGTTGCCGTTTGCCGGAAAATAACCCAAATCTTTATAAAAATGTTCATGTTATGTTATGAATATCTTTTTGTTTACTTTTGCTGTAAACCCGACCCCTAGTCTGTGTTTTAGAATGAATTTCTATTTCACTAAATAATCTGAAGTTGTGTTAAAATCCATGTCTTCTCTCTTTTCTGAACCACTAAACCTGTTTCACATTTCCATTCAATCATAAATAATTGATGGCTAGATTGACATTTCCCCGCATACTTTTTGCACCATATGTATTACATGAACACCTTACACTGTCTCATATCTCGCCTACATTGGTTTCCCAAAAGCATATCACAGATTGACACTACCAGAATAACAGTACCACTAAAATGGTAATGCGATGGCATGCAGACCCTGGTCTGCTTCGTGTGGGTCAAAATAAAAACAGAAGCAAAGCAATCTTTTTTTTTCTTGAGCAGCCAAGGTGTTAAACCTTGGGGATTTGCACAAATAAAGCCAGGCCGCTTTATGTGGTCACAGGTTTAGTAGAGTAAACATTCTTAGATTTTTTGCCAAGCGTTAAATAAAGAAAAAAAAACAGGTTTAGTCTCCTGTCAAATCATTTACTTATCCCATTCCACATACTTCTTGTGTGGGGCGTGCTTAAAAGTAGTGGATCGAGTGCACGACATCTGAGGCTTCGCTTTGCGTCATGCGTGTTTCTGAAAGCTGGAGAATTCCTTGGCATTAAAAAGAAATAACTTGTGTGTTCGGATGATCACATGTGCAGAAGGACTGAGGACGGTTATGTGCGGTATTCAACACCCGATCACTCTTTTACATCTACTCATGCGAAGTTAAGTGCACATCAATGATCTTGCTTGTTCTATGAGGTCTCCACTCACACACATGTCCCTAATCACTTTTTACTGACAGCTTCATCATAGGACATCGGTGAAATGCTTTCATGCAAAATTATGCAGCACATAATGGTTAAAGCTCGACGACCCTTGCTGGGGTCGTGGAAAATGTTTCCTATGTCTCTTGTTAACCATGAAAATAAGCTAAATGGGGAGTAATTTGATGGAAAAAAAACAATAACTCTCAGTCATATTTTTCAAAGCCAAGGCCACATTGCAATGTTTACAAAAGTCTTCTTTGGAAGTAAGTTTTTTTTTTTTATGAACGAGTACAGGGACTGGCCATAAAAAACAGAGATTGTTATTAAGCATTACGCTCCAGTTTTCACTGTAGAAGGCACATATAAAAGAGGGGTGCATGTGAAAGAGGCCAGACCTTGCCCAAAATGTCATATTATAGTTATATATACAGTATATATATACATATATATATATAAAAACTATAGTTTTTAAAGAAATGCAAATCCACTACGCTCTATACTTCACCACCAAGTCTTTCAAAGGCATTAAACATGGTCTCATCTGTATGTGAGCTAGTCTCTATAGGTCCAGGGTTGTAAAATAGAAGAACTGCCAGCAGGCCAAGTGTCTCTTCCTTCGCTAAACGCACATCTGGTTTGTTATACATGTTGAAGTGCAGCCACTCAGCATTTGATTCGCCTTGGAGTGGATGCTTTGAGCTCATTATCTGTATGAAGCAGCTTCATTCCCACACGTGACTGGATGTGTGTTGCCTGCTTGCACCTTTTCGTACCATCTTTGCAGCACAAAGCGTCAATGAAAATATGGAGCATATGGAGCTATAGGGACCAATATATCCGCGTGCTGCAAATGGCGTACGCACACTGACAGGCACTGCTGCACCACTGGTGTCTGGTCCTTCTCCTGCTAGGCTCTGCTGACAAGTGCTGTAAAACCCCTTTTGTTCCTAACAGGGTAATCCGTCGTCTTTCCAACGATCAGTTGAGGACATCGGATTAGCAGCATTTCTGGACAACATAGATCACACTTTATATAGATTTGGTGTGCACTGTCTATTAATTTTGTCAACGGCGGAAGCTATGATTGTGTACACGCCATATATAAAAAATAAAAAAAGAATTTCTCCACATTTTACCTCTGATATCTGTCGGGTTAATTTGAGCACTCCCACCAAGATAAGCATAGCACACTTGTTTAAATAAGTGTCCCCATATCCACATATGAAGCCTATCTCTTGGAAATGAGGTCATTTGATTGCCTGTATAGGGAAAATACCAGTGATACTACTTTCTTTTTGAACTATGCATCCCATGCCGGGGCGTGTAAAGTAATTTGAGTGACTGCATGGAGATGTGAAGCTGCAAGGGGGGTCTCGTGGGAATGGTTCGGTGGGACAGCAGGCCTTAAAGCTATGCCGGACCTATCCATGTGGCCCCGCCACTCAGAAGGCCGCTGAACTTGGCGTGCACACATTACCCTCGCGGTCTCCACCCAAGACAGCTGAGTATTTACATAGCCTATATTTATAACCACGACTGCTTGCTAAGCAGTTCAAAAAAAATCACACCCTTTTCCTTCATGGAATAATGGTTACGACATTACAGTAAGTACCCGTCTTTGTATGCTGTGGCAAGCAGGAGCATCGTAACATATCCGATGTTTCTTATTCACAGCTCACAGCTCATAGCATCTCACACTAAAATAGGCTTCGGGTACATTTTGGCTCAGATGAAACTTTCTTTGAGCTGAAACAACATACAGTGGGAAATAAGTCTGCATTACACACATAAAAGTGTTCCTGAGAACGTCTCACCATATGTGGTTTGTGAGCAGTAGACCTGAACAACAACTCAGCCCATATTTTCCAGATGAGTGTCTCGTTGTTGGGACCTCCTCACATACTGTTTAAGTCCTGCTTTGGATCAGAGGTTGACACCTCACGTGTGGCTATGATAAACAATAATGTTCCTGTCCAAATACAGCTATCGGGCCGGGGGAAGCCCCTCGAGACTGATGGATTTACTCGCTTCTTAAATAAAGGGCTGCCGCGGTGGCCATCACAAATCACACCTAATGTTGAAGACATGAATGGCATCTCTTAGGAACAAGTGGCTCGAGCAAATGTTCAGTCTCTCAGCGATGCACTTTCTATTATAAACTCACTTTCCAAATATTTAAAGATCGCAACTGTCAGTACGTATGCACAGTATGTATGTATATATGTGTGTATGCATGTATGTGCAGATAAAGGCTGAGCTGATTTAGTATATTCAGCACATGCTTGTCATATCTGCACCGATGAACCGCCCTCAGACATCTCATCTGCTCCTGGAATGGCCCTGCAGGGCAGACAGTGTCTGGGTTTCCCAAGAGTTTAACAGCTGCCATGAGTTGGGATATATTTTGGGAGTTTCTCTCAGCCTTGTGAGTTGGAAAAAATTGTGGGGAAGTTCCAGGGCAATTTACATAAAGTGGCATGCAGGGTGGGGTAACAATTCAGTTTATTTTGTATAGCCCAATATCACAAATTACGAATTTGCCTCAGAGGGCTTTACAATCTGTACACATACGACATCCCTGTCCCAGGACCTCACATCGGATCAGGAAAAACTCCTGAAGAAACCTTCAGGAGAGCAACAGAGGAGGATCCCTCTCCCCGGATGGACAGATGCAATAGATGTTATGTAACAAGCAACGGTCAGGTAAAGGTTTCTCAGCCAACGGTCAGTTTGCCAGCGTGGGTCAACACATGAGCTCCCCACAACTTATTGAGATAAGAGTCACTGCTAGTCAGCAACTGCTCAACACCAATTTAATGTAATTACAATCACGAAGGGCTGCGGTGGAAGTGTTTAGATCCTTTACTTGAATTTAGGTAACACCACGACCTACTCCATTACATTCTTGTATCCCAAAGTACGATTGTCCGCTCGCCCCTTTCACAGTGTTGTACTATGAAAACAGTACTGAAATGTCTTTTCATTATTTCATACTTTATAGTGGAGTAAGTAGAAGAATCCTCAATACGTTCCCCTGATTTGTAGAGGGGAAGAGGTATGAAGTTACATCAAATTGAAGGATCGATGTCATTTGTGACTACAAATAGAAAATAGAGACAGTATTTTGACACAGAACCCATTCATTATTTAGAGTTAATACTGAATTAAGTACCTCAAAAGTGTATTTAAATACAGTGTGTTCGAGCTATTTTAATGTAAGTTTCCATAATGTGTTCCATAGAGTGTCTGTATAAGTCAGGTACTGGCTCCCATGTTGTCTGGACAATCAACTGTCAACCTGGATTTTAATAATAAATACCTCTTTAAACAGAGAGGGGACACCGATCAGTAAAAAACGGCAGCTCCATGGCACTCTCTGCCTCATTCTTGGCCATCTCTGGTTGATGTCAAATATTTACTGTGGGCACATTTACTATTAAATGTGGGCTGCATTTCAACACCACTGATGAATGACAATAGAAAACATCAGATTATTTTCCTCCATATGTTTTTCCGACGAAAACAGTTGAACGCATCGTGGAATGCTGCATGGATCTTTCTTCCGTTTCACATGGAAGTTTAAAAAGTGATTTGTCATATCAAGGGATCCTGCATTTGAGCCTCTATTCTTAGAAGCTCCCCACCTCAGAGTCGAGGGCTGGATTGCATAGAAGCGTCTCACAGTTACAGCAGACAGTATAAATACAGTATTGTCATTTCATCTGCCAGATGCAGAAGCCTTTTGCTCCAATAATCCCTTACCTCCAGGCAGGCTGATGGGGCCGCAGCCATGCCCCTTCATGTAGTGTTCCGAGCTGATGTAGATCTGCTTCTTGCACAGCCTCCACAGGCCGAAGTGGGCCGCCTCACAGGTCTCATTGACTTTATCCACCCGCGGGCTGAGCACGGCCCAGTGGTCTGTTACCACCGCGGTGAACATGCAGGCCATACCCACTAGTAGCACGAAGATTGCAATCTTTATCTTTGTGCGCTTGTGCATGTTTCCAGGTGGGGAGATTTCGGCTCAGTGAATCTTCTTCTCCTGATATGAAGAAAAGAAAAAGTGTAATGTGAACACACTGGTCTGTCTCCCAGGGGCTTCTTTCCTCTGTGACTGCAGCAAGATTCACACAAAGTCTCTTCTCCTTTTCTCACTCCGCCTGAGAATAGTGTCTCCTCTCCCCCTGTCGCAGATCTGTGCCTCTGGTTCGAAGGGGAAGGGGCCAGACTGCTCTGTCCTAGTTATAAGTCTCCTTTCCCCGACTGACATTGAGTTGCTGTACAACTGTGCGACTGCAAGTTTAGACCTACAGCTGTCGAGGAAGATCAAGAAAGTTGATGACCAAATTAAATGTCTGTCATGGTGGGGCAATGGGCGTTTAGAGGATGCTGCATGTGTTGGGAGGTGTTTTACTGGGGGGGGGGGGATGCTATAAATGTGACTAGTGAGTCAAGTTGTCAGGCTGTCTACGTATCCGGTTGCAGTGGAGATGTGTATCGTGCCACAATAAGTGGACTCACATACACATTTCTGTTATCCATACGAACATGCAACTTTCAACATGGACCTTTCAGTATTGTGAGAATAGTTTCCCCTGGTTCTAGTTTCCATCCATCTAAAGTGGCTGTACATTCACTCTCTGCCTCACGACAACACAGCCTGAGTGTGGAGTTGTCTCTGGAGACTATTTACTGTATAAGGAGAAAGAGGGGGTTACTGTTTACTGTATATAAAGAGCAGCAGCGAGGCGCCCGCTGTCAAAACACAATTTTCCCTGATGGAACAATACTGCTTTTAATAATTCCTGTCAGGATGCCCACATAACACTGTGATTTATAGGCCATGGACCAACTGTTTCTTAATTGAGATGCTCAATGTGTCATCTCTAGTGTCAAGGTACAATCATTCTTTAAGATTTCTCCACATTTGTGTGAAATTATAGTGGGTTTAAAAGGTGAAATTAGTGAGGGGTATCCAATGATCTCTTGTTAGCAGCCGACAAAGGGGTAGAGCTCGATTTGAATTTGTTTAAACCCAAGTGCAGCCTTTGACACAGTAGACCATGCCATTTTAATCATCAAGGACGCTGCACTTAGTTGGTTTTATTCTGACCTTTCAGATAGAACCCACTCTTCTCCATAGGTTTTACTCATCCTCTACATCTCATATTAGCTGTGGTGTACCGCAAGGTAAACTCATAGGTACAATTTTATTTTCCGCATAAATGCTCCCACTAGCTTAATTCATCCACAGTCACAATGTCTTCAACTCAATAACTCAAAATCAGAAATCATATTATTTAGTCCCCCAAATCAGTCCCATTGAAAGTGCCCTTGGCCTCTTGACTGTTAACGTAACGTAGGAATACTATTTGATTCAAATTTAAGCTTCAAACCACAAATCACAAAAGTTGTCCGGTCCTGTTTGCTTCAGATTAGAACCTTTTCGATATTAAACCAATCTTCTCTCACCTTGACATGGAAACAGTAATGCATTCATCTTTTCAAGACTTGACTACTACTGTGGCATCAACCAGAAGTCACTCTCTCCTCAAACTTCTTGTAGGCTTCTCACTGGTTTTAACTGACAACATCACTTCAATCAGGAGAGACCAGTCAGATAAAGAAAGGATAATGTTTATTGTTAACAGATGATATGTAATGATAAAGTCTCAGAGTCTTTGACGCTTGGACTCTACGGGGAGATTTGTAATTTGTAACAAGATAAATCCCCCCGTGGAGTCCAGACCTTGGTGGTGGCTGATGAGGTGGAGGGGTGCGTAACAGCAACATGAAGGACCGCAAGGTAGAGAGACACTCATATTTAAATGAGACAGCAGCGAGATGATTGGCTAAGCATGTCATTGTTTCGTTGTGCTTATTGGATAGAGGAGACCAGCTGATCTACACACCTGGTGTCGTGATTAACAGCGCCGAACGATGACAGCAAGTAAACAATGAGTGAGCGTGTGTGAGAAATGATTGGCAGACGTATGAGGAATAAATGGCGGGGTTGAGGGGTTTGGTCTTCCTGTCTGAACTAGAGCTATAGCTTCACATCACCCCAATCCTGGCTTTAACATTTCAACACATTTTTTTATCGTATCGGTTGGTTTTATCCTTTCCTCTATTGTACTGTTTTATCATATGAGTTTGTATTGCTATGTCTCACTGTTTAGCTTTATGTTGTTTCATTGCCTTGCTTTTGCTGCTTTGTCTGTTAAAAGCACTTTGTAAACTCTGTTTTTAAAAAGGTGCTATATAATTATAGTGATTATCATAAGTCACCCTAAAGGCCCTGTAGATGTAACAAAACCAAGAAAAAAAGAAAAAAGAAAACATGAGCTCTCATAAGGGTTATGCCATGCAACATTCACCTTGTTTCCTGCTAATGAGACTCCGTGTAGCATAGAAAGAAAAATATTTACATTTTCCACTGCATGGAGGAATTGTAAATGATAAAAGTCAGATGTAATGCGAGGGTTCTTTATATGTACTGCCAAGGAAACCTGTGCCATTAAAGATATTTACCGCGAAGATTTAGTCGTTGTTATTGCCCATCTCAACCTTCAATCTGCCTTTTTCACCGACGACGTGTTCACTTGTACAGTAAGAAAAGCACAGGTAATAAAATTAAACAGCAACCTATCTTCTATTCTTGTCATTTTACCTGCTGCGATTTGATAACATGAGGACTCCACTTGCGGAAGCTTTATGAAAGATTTCACAGCACATGAACAGGAGCTTTCAGGTTTTAAACAAGTCCATTAGAATTTGGGCTGCAAATGGAAAGTGCGTGTTATTATCATCCACTCATCCAACAATGCAGTAAAGTCCAGTGCGTCATAACACACATGCATTTAAGTCTTAATGTTCAGAACCTGTTTATTTGCTCTTGTTTGTGATGCCTTGGGGTCTACAATGAACTGATTGTGAGCTCTAAAGCTGAAAGTATGAAAGTATGAAAATAAAGCTCATAATGTCCTTAAATTACATTTTGCTTTTCTGCCAAAAAACAACTGGAACCTGTGACTTTAGGGAGGCTGTCATGATGGTGCAGTTGTCAGCACTGTCACTTCACAACAAAGAAGATTATGCATAGCTTGCTTGCAGACCTCTGACTTGTGATTTATGTCTTTTATTTGACTTGTGAAATTCAATGGGAAAAATAATTCAGTCTGATTATGTTTACTGTATCTGCATAGGTGTCTCCCATTCCTTACGGGTTTGGTTAATCAACCTATCCAGCCCGCCTCTCACCCTGTATGAACAGGGGGAGGCTAGAATTACCGCTGACTCCTTTGAACTATATTTGTGACACAAAGGACACCCCTATAGTCCTTTGGCTTAGTACTGGTGCTCAATCTAAATATTTTTACTCCCCATACGTCAATCTATTTTGGCTTTAGGAGTCAGTCACCCTATAAAGACTGAGTCTGATTTATAGAGGGTGTTTGCCTGAGTGCTTGATGATTTAAGGGTAATGTTAGGAGCATACTCAAATATATCTACATTTTAAATGTTGTATCCTAAATAACTCTAGAAATAATGGACAGATTAATGAATGAGGAAAATGATTGTCAATTATAGCTTCAGTAAATGTATATGATCTACAGACAGAAATTGTTACCGACTTCTATTATAATTCATGTTGAGAGGTTTTTTAAACAACACAAAGCACATTGAACCCTAATCATGCCGGTTCTTTACACAACTCACCATTCTTTTTAAAGATGACACTAACGAGGACTTCCAAAGGAGCAACTACCCCCTGACTTCAAGGACACTGTGAGAACAGTGTCCATTACTTTTACTCCACATAAAATAGGCCTTTGGAAAAAAAAGGTGAATCAGAATCTGGTTTATTACCAAGTTTTTCCTTTTCTTCTTTGAGACCTGTTGCTGGTTTCAAAATGATTGCTGTTGTAGTGTTAGGGTTGGTAAGGGTGCAAACTCCACACCTTTTGTGTGTGATATTGGGCAATACAAATAAAGTTATTATGGGGATAAGTCAAACATATCAAATCAATATGCTTTCAACTTTTTCACATAAATTATAAACAAACTTTATGCCTTAAAAGAAAATCCAAAAAGATAGTCAAATTCTATTCACTTTTTTTTTTATTTCAGAGTAATTTATCAGCAAAATTATACATTATACAATTATACAAACCTCTCATGGAAATAGTTAAAGACACTTGGTATTTACAGGCCCAGTAGTACCATAAATGATACACTATTGATATATGTTTCTATTTCACCAAACATGCAAATCCTCAACCGAAACAGAACATGTAAGTATTCCACACACACCAAAGAAGGTTGAGGGTTGTGCACAAGAAGTTTATGAAACACAGTTATAGAAAACAATCACTAAAAGGCAAAAGGTGTGGAGGATTTGGGGGCATCTATGGGTGTGGTTGCAGTTGCAACTGACTAAATACCCCTCTGTTTACTCCTCCCTTTCCAAGACTGTGGTAACATGAGCCGCCAAGTGCAAAACATGTTCATGCTGTTCGCCTCACTCAAAGGCCAGTCGTACCATAATAACACTACTTTAGTGTGGCACTAGTTGGCTAGTGTTTGTCCATTCTGGGCTACTGTAGAAACATGACGGTGCAACATGGCAGACTCCTTGAAGAGGCTCCCTATCTAGATATAAAGGGCTCAACAAAAACACAACAATTCAGGTTTAGGTGATCATACACTAATGAAAACATATATAGATTCCCAAAATGCTACACACTCTACCTTTTAAATAATGTGACAGAAATATCTTTGCACCAATCTCACAATTAGGACTTTCACCAATATTCTGACAAACGGGTTCACATGGCCCCAATTATTTCCTGTACCAATTTACTATATTGAAATATCTTATTCATCTTTGTCTTGATTTTAATACACCTTTTTTCTTGTGAGTTGTTTATTAAATAATTAAATTCTAACAAAAAATATCTTATGTAAAGGGTTATTTAGGTTATAGTCACAGGTTTACAGTGAGAAATGTTTGCTTGTTTTCAGATAAGCTGCAGAAAATCTAGTGTCAGTCGATGGCTTCATTTCATACAAAATGTATTCCCAATTTGAATATAAATCGTTGAGACATTTACAATATTGTTAAAAAATTATCTGCAACTACATCCAAAATATTGTTAAGAAGCTTTTAATTACAAAAATGATAGCTGTTACGGTACTTTTAAAATAAATCTTTGTTATGGCATTGGGTGTATCCGGTTTAGCATAAAGATACATAAAAGGTACCTGAAGTGCGAACCACTGCTGAACCATTTGTCACGCCAACAAATCCAGGTACAAAGACAGAACCTGAGTATGGTCGAGTTTAGAAGCATTATTTGATCTTTCCTGCACAGCGAGGTACCGATGCTAACGAGCATGTTGGCTAGTTCTGTGACTGCATGGAGTTTTGACCCGGCCATCCCCCTTGCAATTACCGGAGGGGAAGATTTACTGTCGTGTGACATGAGGGAGTGGAGGTACAGCTTTATTGTAGATGAGAATATCAGTGGCATTGAAATTCAGGGATTAACAGTCTGGGTGATGGACTGAGGAGAGAGGTGAAAGAGACTCTCAAATTCAGGGCTGGAATGGGAAACAAGTCACCAGTCACCAGTTTCGCATAGCATAGATAGTCTACATCACACAACCGCAGAGTGAAAAGAAGTCTATTCTAATTCAAGGCTTCCCCTTCTCTACGTCAGTGACTTGACTGACAGCTATAGCGGACAGAGCAGAGTCTCTGCAGAGACGCTACGCCCTCACATGGCACTGTGGAACCCAGTCGCGCATGTACTCAACAAAGAAAGAGTCATTTCAACTTGTAATAACCCTTCACAGATATACAATGCTCACTTTGCTCCATCTCTTGTTTAGAGACAAGCTTTTTGAAGTCTGGATGAGCGTTCGGGAGCCTGTTAGTTCAATGAAGCATTAAGTTGGCTGATGTTGATTTCTTTTAACTCCCTGTGGTTTCCCGGCTGTCTAACACGCCGTTTGGTAGCAGAGCATAGCAGACCCATCAGCCCTGTGTCATGAGCAAAACACTTCCTCTTAAAAGAATAGCAATCGCAGTGGACCAATTCTCTATTCATATTAGGCATGAAACCACAAGCAGGTCTCAAAGTGATGTTAATTAATTAGTAAGTTTAATTTTTCCATCAACTATTTAGGATAGCTGCTCTTTAAATCCCAGTATTTGACTGAAAGTCACTGACTGAGGGTTAGGGTTGTTGTCTGCCCAGCATGGGAGAGGGGAGGAGTCAGCTTGGGAGGGGCAACAATTCAGCGGTGAATTGTTTCACGACTTTTGACCAGTTGAAAGAAGCAAAGAAGAAAAGAAAAAACAATAATGTCCACACTAATACATCCTCTCTACATGGAAATCAGTCCATAACATACAGAATCCCCAAACTGACATGGTATAACAACACATTTTCAGAGAATTGCAATTCTGAAACCCAATTAATACAATAAAGGTCCTTCATAGAGGTCACACATCAACTCACAAACTCTTCCATATGGGATTATCATGTCAATCTACATGGACCTCCCTGAACTTCATGTCACACAACACTATACATACAACTATATATTGGAATAAAATGTATCTGTGGCTAAGAAGACAGCGTTGCTTGGTAGGCTCAATGTGTTAACCCCGAACACTCACAGATCCACAAAAACCTTCAGGACAAAATTAAACCATGTGACATAATGTGCTTGATTCTAAAAACACTCCTGTTCCGCCAAATGCCTCCTCTTTTATGGTGTAATATGACTAAATGTATTTTCCGTTTCATGTTGATGTTGTTCAATATTCCATATTTTTATTGTGTCTTCTTGTTTACAGACTAACAAGATATTGGGGTTTTGTATTAACCAATGAACTAATCAAGAGAATAACTTGATTTGTATACAAATGTAGCCGTCCATTGCCATAATAGTGCAAGTGTTCAATATCTGTCATGCAATAATAATTGCAATGAATTTTGTCAAAATACGGGGCAAAGAGTAGAGAAATACTTTAAATAGGAGTTCTGCATTGGCTACAAACGTATCAAAAAACCCTCTGAATAGAAAGGCAGTAGAAACAAGAGTCATGTTAACACCAACACATACAGTGTGATCTCTCCTCTGTATTTACACCCACACAACAAACAGTCTGTCTGGCTGAGGTAAGGAAAACCAAATACAACTTAAACATATGTATTCTTTCATGGTTAGCTCTTGATCTCCAAAAGTACTAATAATTTGTTCTGTTCATCGTCCCTGAGCAAATGGAAAGCCAACTACACAAATAATATGTACACTGATACATCACACTGCATACTGGAATGTACTGACATTATGTGTGCCTAGTCATTTTTGTTGATGTATCTACAGAGATCTATATGCAGCCCAATATCATGGCAGGTCGGGCAATAATCACGAAATGCAATCTATTGGTTTTGTGTACATCAAAAATTGTCTGGTTTTTCTCGTCGCTCTTAACGACAATAATGCCAACGGAAAGTCAATTAAGAATCTTTTTCATAGTGGACACAAACATTAAATGCATCCACGTGACTAAGCGACAAGCAGAGCAGGTGATATAGTATTTCATATCCAAAAAGACGGGGAAGGAGGTGGTTGGTTCCAACCCTAATGTTTGACCAAAACCTAACTATGTGGCTGTGTTGCCTAAACCTAACTTTTAGTTTTTAACATTCAGAAAATAAGTTGTTCCGAGTGACACGAAAATACCAACAATTCATGTCCCAGTACACAAAACCAATAGATTGCACTTCATTACTATATCACAACCTTCCATGAGACGTTGTTGCTATATGTGTTATAGTGTGGCAGTATCTGAGCCGTAACACACACTTCACAGACTGTAGCGCACATATTTATTACCTGACTCACACACAAGCTTGTGAGAGGTTTTTGAGATAGAGTAGAAGTATTTAAATGGCAGTTGGAAAGGCTTAAGACTATCAAAGGTGTACAGGTTAAGTTAGCACCAGTTGTGTTAGGCTGCAAATACAATACATGAATACTTAAACAATCACATGAATCACCTCTTTTGACACATTTTGGAGACAAACAACATGTTGTCTCAAGAAATAAGTTAATTTCTAAAACACTGTCCAGCTATTTTTACCTGTAGTTCAATATTGAGCCTTTAAAAGCTTAATTCTTTTATTAAGCAATTGTCCTTTAAAGAATGCCAGAACAAGTATTCAGCCTCACAAATAGTGGATTTCGCAATTTAATTAATAATCATATAACTCTTGTTACTACAAAATGTCTGCATCCACTTTTCAGATACAGTCATATTATAAAAGGTTATTCTTAATTATATCTTTCCTCTCTCACCAAATGAAACATAGTCGATACTTTTCTGTTACAGAAGGACGCAACAAAAAACTATTTTGAGCTCTGACCTTTCAACACCGTTGCTGCCTGAACAGCTCCGGAGAGGAATTGTCTTTTCTCATCAACTGTACAATATCTAATGTTTTCCATCAAGCTTATGGTCTTACACAGCAATACACTCCTGGCCTCATACTGGTGTGGTCCTCCTGTTCACGCCATCTTTCAGATCTCTCTGAAAGCAGTTGTGGACTTGTAAAAACCCAGAGTCCCTCTCTGGACTGTAGGGCCCTCCAGTCGCACTTCCGCCCTTCATAGGGTCCCTGCTGAGGGCGTACAGAGATATATCCCCCATTGGCAAACCCATGCCCAACCCTCCTCCCCCACTTCCTCCAACGATCTTCATCCCGACCGGGGAGGGCTCGCGGGATGGGTCACTTGACCTCGAACTGGACCGCGAGCGCCTTCGCCGGTAGCGGTAACTTGGGATGCGAGAGTATGGTGAAGAAGATGAGGTGGTTTTGATGAAGTCACGTTGGGCTCGGAAGTGCGTCTCTTTGTTTTTCTCGATATATATGTTGACTGCAAGAACACCCATGGATTCAGCCACGATGAAGGAGAGGGCACCGAAGTAAAAAGACCAGCCGTAGTTGTAGTGGTTCTTCTTGTCCTCGTCTTTCTTGTCACTGGGATCCCCAGCGTTGCTGGAGATGTAGACGATGATGCCAATGATGTTGCTCAGGCCTGAATAGAAGAGAGATGAGATGGAGAGAGATGAAGAAAATGAAGAGGGAAGATTAAAGAAGAGCTATAAATGACAAGTGGATGATAAGGCCTACAGATTCAAGCACTGTGTTCATCAAGAGACTGACTCAGTTTGGGTTGACAGACTTCTGCTCTCTACATCTATACTTTCATCACATTCAACATCTGAGAAAATCAACTTTTCAAAGTGAGGCCTATTTAACAAGTAAGCAACTTGAACATCCACACCTTCCCTGCAGATGTTCACCTTCTCACATTCTTCTTTGAATATTCACAAATAATTACTAAATAATTATAAAATAATCACTTCAAGGGAAAAAAGAAGATGCAAAGTGTATAAGGTGAGGGCACTTGTTTTAATGGGAAAACAACACAACGAAGGGAGACCTTCATGTGTCTGTCCTCTCCCCCTGTCTGCTTAAGTCCTTCTCCCTCTTCCGGTTTGTGCACAGAATCTAGTTGTTGTTTGTGTGCTTATCTGACGGGTGCCGTCAGTCTCGTGCTACCTGCAGCCACAAACAGGATGCCAGCAGTCAACAGGATGTTGTTCTTGTTGTTGTAGACGCGTCCAACTCCGACACACAGGCCACCCACCATCAGCAGGACGGTGCTGAGAATAGGGAACAGGCTCGATGCACGCACTGCACCTGTTCATAGTAGACAGAGAGACAATGAAGCCTTCTTGTCAATATGTCAAATGAAGCAACACATAGCTATAAATATATGAATACAAAGGCGGACTAGCATGTCATTCATTTAAAATGAGTAAAAAACGTAGAAAGTTGAAGTAGCAGTAATATAATATTTATGTCCCCATGGCAAATCCAACATTCACTCATTTGAGGGTAGTGAACAATAGCTTTATCAGATTTTTTTTTTCTTTTTTGTTGTCACATCGGCTGCAAAAGAGACCAAAACAGTAAAGTTGCAGGCTGTAAAAACCGTAAAAGCTTAAAGACCCCAGAATTCTCTGCAGAGCTGAGGGGAACTGCAGGTGATTCCAAGTGTATGAGAAACACCTTTCACCTTTCACGTAGTCATTTAATCCCCTGTTAATACAAACATATTGACCAGACTGGGTTCCCTGAGGAGTTTGTGAGCGCTAGGTAGCAGCTATCTATTCTTTTAGGGCCGGCGACAGCTGTGACCAGAGACATTAAGTTTTCGGTTGCTCGTCCGAACATGCATGATAATTATGGCATTCTCATGCATAATTCAGGAATACCTTGAGGGAATAACTTGACACTCACCTGGAATCAAGGAGAAACTGATTAGATGTTGGTGGTCAAGGTCAATGTGACAAAACTAAATAATTCATGTTCTAATTATGACCAATTCACATTCATTTTAAATGTGAAACAGGATCAAATGATGATGACAGCAGATGACAAACGTGATGACATTTTGGACAGCTGTAGATAGAAACTGCAATCCTAGTTTACCTTGATGCAAGGTAAACTAAAATGGTCCTTAAAATGGTTGCCCTCTATTCCACTGATCAGGTAGTGAAAACAAGCCAACATATGCAACAATACATAGAAGAAGAAGGCTGCTGGCCAACAACCGTGTACGTGCACTATGCAGGATCTAGAAGACAGGCATCCCATTATACGGTCATTCATGGCAATATTCACATGCCAATTGATGACATTTCTGACGAGCTTAAAAATGGCAACATAAAGCACTCCTGGCTGACACATGTTGTTACGCTGCCATAAGTGAACATATAAATTAAGGGAGTGACAGAAGAGCAGAAACTGCCTCAGCTTCCACAGATACTGAGGCCTGAAGAGCAGACGCTCCGGCCTCCCCATGACACTAACCAAGTGACTCCATGACATGTTGAAATGAATCCTTTTAGACTTCTGCAAATATGGAAACAGTTGCTTTTGGCACAGGGCATCAAACTAGAAGCCAAATGTGATATACAGGGTGAAGCTGATCTGAAACCTCAAGCAAAATGGATAGATGGATCAAACTATAATAAGACCACCCATAGTGTTTTGACCATTTTGACTAGTCTTCATCAAACTAGTTAAATGTGAGGTCTTTTACTCTTTTGAGTATATTCATGTTTTAAACCTATTACTGATCAGCACACAACACATTCTATCAGCTCTATAGCTCAAATGAATGCCTTGACATTAGGCCTTCATGGGGGATTCAGTTTAAGAGGTTCTTGAAGAGGTTCTTAAGAGGTTTGAAGAGGAAGAGGTTGCAATGACTTACGTAGGATGTACTCTGAGCTGTCTGTATCGTAGTCGTTATCATCTGGAAAATGATTGATCCGAAAACAGCTTCCTTTGTTGATACCTGTTGACAAGCAAAACGCACACAAAGTGTGAATGAGACTGGTGACAGTAACAGATTGTGCAGCGATGAAATCATAACCGTTTAGGGAAAATAATGTGCCTTGTAATGGAGCAGGACATGAGATTCTCCAATTCGGAGAGATGGACTAAAAATAACTATATGTTGACCATCCACTGAATCAATGTGCAGCATTTAGGATCACGAGACAAATAAGTTAAAGAAAACAGGAGCCGATCTTTGAACTGTCTTGTTTTCACCTCTAACCATGTCAGAAAGCATTTGAGGACCGGCTGCTGTGGATCTGGGGTTCTCAAGCCCTCAGGCACCTTCTATTCAGAGACCCAGTCTCTTCATCGAGAAACCTTCCCTCCACTTTCAAGAGAATAAAACATTGGAGCATTATGAATATTGAAAGGTTAAACTTTGAACTAAAAGGCCGACGTCTGATTTTGCTGCCACATCCTGTCATTTCTGCCTTTGCTACTGTGTTAGTTGCTCTTAAGCATTGCTAGACACACACACACACACACACGCACACACACACACACACACACATGTATCAATGGACATGTATCTGTATAGAATTTATAAAAAGCTAAACTTAACACAGCTTGGATTCTTTCAATCACTATAAACTGTGAAAGGGTAACAGCAATGTCAGAGCTTTGTTATTCTTGTAACAGAAGAAAGTTATCAATACGCCATGTTCAAATTTAATAATCTGGTTGTCGAGATAACGTCATACTCCTTCAATAGGCACAATTTCCTCAAAAATGGTATCTTCTCATCTGAAAAAGAAAACCCAACTGGACTAATTCACATCTCCTCGGCAGATGTGCCTGCATTAAATATACCCCTTCAGTATGAAAACAATGCAACATTTTAATATACATTTTAACATGTATATTCAACATGCTTTGTATGTCCTTTTATGATTAATTAAATGCATTAAACAAGTTTGTCATGTTTCAAGGATACACACAGTGCATTAACAATATATATAAACTACTCCACAGGGTACCTTTAACGCCACATACTGTATGAATCATGGATGTAACTTCACGCATGCTAGTTAGCAAAGCTTCGAGCTAAATTACATTTTGGGGAAAACAGCTCTATCTGAGGTTTTGTCATGGAAATTATGTATTTCCTAGCAAATGTGTTCACCCTATTTGTTAGGCCATAAGGATGTGTTGTTTTAAAGGTTTCATTCTAGCCATCAGCACAAAAAGTTAATGTCACATTTGTCTGCTAAATGTTTATGGTTAATGAACTAAACATGCTCAGACCGGGTCTATCTTTACCAACTTCACTCTCTCTATCTCATCCTCTCAGTCTCTTTAAACTCTCGTCTTCGGTCTCTCTTGCCACTCTCTCGTCTCAATTACCCACTTCTCTGCCTCCAGTGCTATAAAATGTTTTCCTCTTCAACTTCCTTAGCTTCCTTTTGATCTTTTATGTAAAGCCCTTTCTTTGGATTGACACAGAAGCACAATCACTCAGTAATATATTCCTTATACTCGGTGTGTATCTCGCCTGTATTTTATATCAATAAGATCAGTGTTTCCGTGTAATTGGATATGTTCTCCTGAGTGTGGCATCCAGAGGTTTAGGAAAAGCAGTGACAGGTGCCGGGTAAAAGATAACAAATAATGTAGGGCTATTTTGTACAATCAAACACGGCAAAGTTAAATAATTGTATTAATAAATAAAGTGTTAAAAATCAGAGGAATGACAGTCAGAAAAATAGAGAGAGGAGAGATAGCGAAAGAGAGTGGGCTCAGTAGGAGAGGTATCTCCCCAAAGCCCATCTGTCTGGGAGAACGGAGCCCATCTTTTATTACTCAGCATAGCTTCACCATGGCAACCTTAACCCCCCTCTCCTCCCATTTCTAGCTATCTCAGAGGACGCCTTTGACATCTTACTAATGCATTCACCAGACTAATACAAACACACACACAAATACTTCACAGAAACACACATACACACTAACAAAGCCAGAAAGCAGCCTTTATGACAGATAATGCCAAATAATCGCATAAAGAAAAGAAACTTGGTGAGATGGCGGCTGACAGCAAATCAGTCGGATTTGTCCATTTGATGTTGTACCCCATGTATTTTTAAAACACATGGGGTCTTTTAGCGCCACTCCAGCATGTTAAGTAATCAGAGGTGATGGGCTTAAGTGAGAATTCTTGTCATATTTCGCTGGCTGCAGAACAAGACTTCACTTTGTTTCCTTTAAAAGCTCATTTGACACCAGCGCTCGTCTTCAGTGAACCTCCTCCTTGTTCTACACGGCACCAAACCTCACACACATCTGTTTGGCACGTAAAAGAGACACGCACGTAATTTCTTCTACAAGGTTAGCCAAGTGGCTTACCCATTATTTATGCTCATTTGACCTAATGCAATTCTCAAAAATGGATAACGAAATGAATGGACACGTAAACCTCTGACCCCTATACAGTCTTTCATTTTATAAATGAGAAAAGAATCTGCCACAAAGGTAGGTAGGAACTCAAATAATTAATTGTAGAATGTACAGAACCCAGACTATAATGTTAATTCTCTGATTGGATATCATTAACATTAAGACACATCCAATGTCTTGAAAAGTCCTCATCCTGAAGAAAAGAAGTGTGTATCACGCATCTAAGAATATAAGCGGGGAAAGAAAAGATGGTGGAAAAGACGACAGATGCTTAAGGACAGCGGACACTCCATCTCCCTTCTGTTAATGATTTTCTCAAGGGTTAATAGCGGGAGAAATTAAACTTGTCTTTTGATCCTTGACAGAAAATCCACAAATAATACTATATAAAAAACTCCCGTTAGAGTAGTAACAGTGGAGAGCAAAAGTGCAAGGAGTGTTACTTCTAAAATGGCTGCATTGATTGCCATACGAGACAAACCTTTGGGTGCGTGTTGCCTCTTCCCCATGTCTGAGGGTGCATAAAGAAATGAAAAATTAAAATGTCATAAGAAACATTTTCTTGACGATAGGCTAAACTGTATGATTCAGTGCTCATTGGTAATGCTGTAATGTGATTGGGACAATTCAAATGCAATTACAGTACACAACAAATTGCTTTTGTGTACTTTCTCCTCTGGGATTGCAACTGCAACCTCTGTTCGGCTGCATAACAAGAAAGAACAGCGATAAACACGTCAGAGTACCTACCACCTGTAGGCGAGTGTGGAAAAGCTGATCAACCAAATTCTGCCTTCAGTTGGGGTGGTTACAAACATAACAAGTCAGCAAGTTTCTACAGTGTGCCATGATTGGCCTCATGCATCTGAGGTGGTCTGGCACATTTATATTTATTTATTTAACCAAGTCATTTAGCTGGATTGTCAGTTAACTGAAGAAAAACAATCATTCAGACTGGAGGTTTCAGCACCGGCAGCAGTGGACAGCGACAGGTCGGGCTGGGCTGATGAAAGGAGTCACTGGGGATTACATGTTCACGGATCAACTGATTGATGTCATTGATCTGGCTTCTTTCCAATGAAGCAGTCGCGCGCAATGGTGCGCACACGTGCCCAAACAACAACTAGCTGCTCCACCAGTGCAGAAAGCCCAACCCCAAACTCCTCATGCCTGTTGGGGATCATTGATGCACCACAGCTAAGAAAATGTTGGCAGGATTTCATGAAGCAAGTCCGTTTCTTGCTAATTACGTCTGAGGCTGAAATGAATGTAAACAGTCGAAGCTATTTTATGGAAGTATTTGCCAAGAAAAAATATCAAGTTGCTGAGACAATTAAGACCAATCCTTCAATTATTACGAGCAAGCAACATTTCTTGTTTGTCACAAAATGTAAGACATAGACTTCTCTATGTCATAATCTGTAATAATTCATCATACAAGTGACGCAAACGAAGTATTACGCATGCACAACTATATGCTTTTGCGCGCAACAAGCAGCACTTTCCCTCTCAATTCAATATCATGCGCACGCAACTTTTGTAACGCTATTCAACTCATTGAACAATAGTTTAAAATACAAAATACTGATTTTGATGATGCACCCCTTGGCAGGTTTCCATTTCTAGTGACTCGTCACCTCACCGGCGTAAAACAAACAGATCATCATTGGACCAAATGCAATGCCAATCAGCACAACAAAAAAGTAAATGTTCATGGAATAAGAAATACTAACTTATTACACTACCTTCGATACAGCAGATCCTCCAGAGCCCAGAGTGCGTCAGGTCGCCTCTGACTTTCTTGCTTTGCATCTGGGAGTCGTCCGCGGAGGCATTAGTGGTGTTGCAGATGTACGCCCGGGAGTAAAGCCAGTAGTCGGTGCCAATGGCGATAGTCATGAGACTGAAGGCGGCGAAGGCGCCCACGATGGCCAGCAAAGTCTGAATCCCTCGGTCACACCATGCCATGTCGTCTCATAATGTGTGGCTGCTCCACAGCATGCTTACGCACTCGGCGAGGAGCGCGTGGTGCCCGTGATCATGGCGAGAGGAAGCGTTCGCGTCTCGCGGTTTTTCCTCTCATCAAGCAAATTCTCGACCAATAACTGCTCGATGTAGTGCTCCTGTTCCTCCTCAACGTCAGTGGGAGTTCAATCCAAGTTTCCGATACTGACACGTTGGCACTCTGCGTTGAATTCCTCCGAGTTGACTGGACTTCTTCAATACCTCCTACAGGTGGGAATAAAACAACAGAAGAAGGAAAGGAAACGCATCCCTTGAAGAAGTGTACGATCAACACCTCTGCAATCACACACGACGACGTGTCTTCACTATCCAACATTGAACTGCAAGGTTTAACAAAGGATGTAGCATCGTTCATCCAGACCACACCTTCCGTGGCCGTCGCCCAGCCAATGGGGAACAGGGGCTTGAACAGCTGCTTGCAGACAAAAACATCAGACCTACACTAACATTTACAACGCAGTTTGTCTGTCACACTATTAAACAATAATCAAGCCGTTTCTACGAACCCACACACCAACTCACGAGAGCATACACACACATAACCATGCAGCTCGGACACTGGGTACCACATATTTTCCAAAACATCTAGAAATCAAGCAAAGGATGAAAAGACCACCACTGACAGCAGAGTGGAGATGAGAGAGATGTGTGGCTGAACTACTGTAGCAGCAACTTAAAAGAAGCAGAAAGCATCACTACTGATGAAATATTTCTTAAAACATCCATAAAAACTACTTTGAAGTTAGAGCAGTCAGCTTGCAAGATCACCCAACCAGAAACTCATGTTAAAAGTTCTAAAGTTTATTTTATGGCCAGGCCTGCACGGCGTTCATCTTCCACACAGTGAGAGTGGCAACAGGGGCATGCAGGGTTTGTACTGCCCCATCTCCAGGACTGGGGGCCCCATCCGTAAGATCCCAGGGTCTGAGTCCCTCCCCCGTCCCTACAAGGAGAACGGAAAGAGTGTCTCTCAGGGTCTGGAAGCCTACGTTCCAAATTTGACATATTGAGACTGAAAAGCAAGTGACAATAATGCATTTGGGCCTCATTTTTGGCTGGTTTGCAGCAGAGGACTTAGCTCAAATAATTGTTCACTTAATGTACCAACTATTATTTGTTTGGTCTATAAATATCAGCCGTTTTACTTCGCAAGTTACCATAGCACTAATTGTCTTATTTTATGGGACCAGTCCAAAATCACAACATTTATAACAATTAGAGACCCACTGTCACTTTTGATAAAAATAATAATCTAAAATAATCTTGAAAATAAATGATCAAACCTAACCTAAGACAAATATCAGCATCAGGACTTAGAAATGTCCCATCATGATCTAGTGGAGTTGAGTTTTGTATAACCTAATATAATATAGTATCACATACACAGCAGTCTTCACAGGCCAACTGCAGCTACCGCTCTTGACTGAATTGCCCTTCAAGTCGACAAAAAGAAAAAAATTAGTTAAATCTAGTATTATAGAAAGAAAAGAAAAAAGAAAATTGTCCAGTGAAATATTTGTTTCTAAGTCCCTTAGAAGGAGTCCTTTAATGAGCCTTTCTTAAAATTGCCTATGTTCACTTTTTCAGGGGCCCATCACAGCATCTGAACTCCTTGAAAAATGCGTTAGCGATTCTTTGCTTCACATGTACCAAGTAGTTTGGCTTTCAAGTTATCTGACCTTGGGCTAGTTTTATGACCTGACAAGATGGGCTGCCATTTCTTCTAACATGTTGGCTTCTCGGCCAGCCTGTGTAAAGTGGCTGTCGTAATGAGCGCACACAGGGGTCACAGATAATGAGTTTTATTATCATGTTCTTTTCAACTTCACTACTTCCCTTTACCATTCTTCCTCACTTGGTCATTTCACTGAAGTCTCCTCTGCCAGCTTCCTCTTTTCTCATGGTGTTTTCTTCTTCAATGGAGGTTTTGAACAGGTGCCAAGAGCGCCTCCTCTATGACCCCGCTGAACTGGTTTTACAATTATGGCAGTTTAATGGTTGCTAGTGTTTTCTTAACTGCTTTTTTGTACTTGTTTTCTTCCCAGTTTGAGTGGCTGCCACAGTCTGGCCTCTCCACTGAAGGAGATTAGTGCTGCATGGCTGCCTTGTGTACAGCATAGAGTGAGTGTGCCAATGTGCCGGGGCTATTTAGATGGGAAATCGGAGGCCCTATCATGGAAGTAATTGGTTATTTCTTTTGAAATCATTTTGTCAAAATTCAGGCTGTTTTTGGCAAACATTGTAGGGTGAAGGAAGGAGGAAGCCTTTGAATGTTTGAAATGCAAATGAGTAAAAGAGGGACCAAGTAATAATGAGATGGGAAAAAATAGGAAAGGAGAGAGGAAACAGCTGAATATGATGGCAACTGTCAATTATCATAAATATAACGATATGGTGTATCATTTTAAGACGACAGAAAGGACAGAATTACAAAACAACTTATCGGTTCTAATCGGTTCTGTAATGTACAGAGTGATGTCTGTCAAGTTATAACAAATAAGTCAGAGAAACTTCCCTCAAAATGTCAACATGTGTTGGAGAACATTTTTAAAACACTTATGCGTCACAACTTTCTCTGTTTGCAGTGAATTTATAAAGGATCATAGTACAGTAATTAATAATAAAAGATGGGGGAAGCTCCCTCACCAGAAAACCTTCATGCTCATGGTTTCCCTTAATTTGCCAGATGAGGAACGATTAAAGATGATGAGCAACATGACCAGTTGTATCCCTGTTATCTTGCTCGTCTTGTCGTATTGTTAGAAGTGAAGCAAAGGCACTTGGATGCTGGCTGCTGCAGTTAGCAGCAAGATGTTGTGTGTGCAGACAGCGCCTGGAGCCGAAGAGAGAGATAAAGAGCACATGAGATTGGGCTAAAAGAAAGCAAACACAGACTGCAGGCTGCCAGAGGCTTGCTACACTATTACAAGCAGTAGTTCACACCAGCAACATTGTTTCCCCCTATATTTAAGTATTGAGTACTAAAAGGAAAGTTCCAGTAAATTCCAACTTAAAGTCTTATCTTAATAGCTTTTATTTCTCTCAGTTATGATGACAGTGGACTCAAAAAGTATGACTGATTGAAGTGAGATACACGGTCTGGGCTGTGACGGTGTGTGTGGTAGATAAAGGCTTCCCCGGTGCTGACCTGTGCCTTTCTGTATTCAGAGTAGTTGGGACACTGGCCAGATACATTCCAGTTCAGAAGCCACCTGTAATGTGTGCACCTGGGTGGAATAGCCAATGTGGCTATTTACTGGGTGTATGCAACATGGCAGAGACAAGCACCCAGGTGCCCGTAGCCAACAATGCTTTTTGCACCCAATCCGGGCCTTGTTTTCCTACACCTAGAACCAAGTAGTTATTTGGCTCAACCAAACCAAACTGTAACTGAAAACTAGTATACATGTATGTTTTATATATATATATATATATATATATATATATATATATATATATATATATATATATATATATATATTACATTACCGGGAGTGAGATGTGTTAATGAGGTCAGTTTGCTCCTGCCATGAGGGGGTGGGAGACACACAGAGAGAGCACAGGGGGGCTTCCTTCCTTGCCTCCTTTGCTGGCTTCCTTCCTTCCTTCCTTCCTTCATTGCCTCCTTTGCTGGCTTCCTTCCTTCCTTTCCTTGGTTCCTTTCCTTCCTTCCTTGCCTGGCTTCCTTCCTTTCACCCTTCAGTTTGCTCCTGCCTGCGTGTGTGTGTATGACACACAGGGTGCAGGGGGGCAGGCGACAGATTCACACACTGCCTTTCCCAGAAAACCATAACTTTGTTCTCAAAAGTGTCCTTCCTTCCTTCCCTCCATCCTTGCCTCCTTGACTGGCTTCCTTCCTTCGTGTGTGTGTATCAGTGGACACAGAGACACACCCACATTTCCCTATCGCTCCTCCGCAGTGCTGACCCCACTACGTATTATAAATGAGAATCTGTGTGTGTATGTCTTTGGTTCTGTCAAACTGGACTAATGAGAACACCTGTTTGCTGCCAACATCAAAGGTTGCCATAGTGATAACTTCAAAGGGACGACAGTTACACAGGCTTAACATGGAGTTAAAGCTAGGGAACACCTATCAAGCTATCTCAAAAAGTCAGTTAACCGTAGCTCTATTTCTTTCGCCAATATTTTTTGAGAGGAAGGATGACTTGATGAACAGATACTGTGACCGGTGGGACTGTCGTGTAAGAAATGTGTCTGTAGCGGCGATTTAGAAATCAGGTCCGACTGTCTGTGAGAAATATTCTTGGAGGGAAAGATATAATGGCGCTCTATTGAGCAGAGAGGTGGACTTGCTCCCTCGTTAAGGCTTCTCTTGACAAATGTGGGAAACATTGTGGATTCCATCGACACATGTGAGGACCAGCACAAGATTCCCTTGCTGAAAATACCTGAAAATACCTGAAAATACCTGAAAATACCTGAAAATGCCTGAAAATTGCTGAATGGCTGAAAACAGCTGAAAATAGTTGACAATAGCAGATAATGCACCGAGCCAAACATTTCTTTTGTTGACTTATACACATGGTGCTCTTTTGAAAAGTAGATTTGTCTTTTGTTTTTTTCACATGTATACGTTTTTGTTTTTAAAACCCCAACCAGCCTGGTGTTATGTAAACTAAATATAAAACAAATACATCACAATTATCACCAAAGCACATGCAGATGTGTGATGTTCCACATTCTGAGCTCCAGTGACATCCATGACACTGTAGACGTATAACTTGTGAAGTAAAGCTGGTACTTTGTTTCTCTTTATTCTTTCTCTGTCCCTTGTGCCCAATCAAGGTTTAAATGAACAAGATGTGTTTGTTATCAACATCCATCATGGAATTGAGTCTCTGCTTGAAGTAGCAGCTTCAAAATTAAAACAGCAAAGCTTCCTCCGTCTGTCTGATGGGGTGTGTGCTCTTTCTCCTCTACTTTTTAAAAGATTTTAAAACACTGTGTGAAACTAATTATATTTTGGATTTTGGTGTAGTATTGTAGTATCACAAATTATGGGCAAAACCATTTACAGCATTCAAAAAAACTATCATATGTATAAATCATTTTAGGATGGTTCAGTATTTCAGAGATTGCCCATGTGTTCTTATTATTTTGTCCATCCTAGCAGGAGAGGCAGCGGCCCACTATAATGGTCCTATAAGACGATAGCTCTTATATCCCTCAAATATAATTCATTCATTCAGTTTTATGGAATATCAGTGCATTAGTTGCATAATAGAATTTTCTTCCAACCCCGACCTTCCAGTCGGTAGAATTCAATAAAAAAATAAAGCCTTTAAGAAAAAAAATCTGAAACTAAAATAAATATGAGATTGAAGATAAAACAGAGGACACATGCATATTGATATTTGTATGCGGACAATTCCACACTAACCTGCCTTCAGTCCTTTTCTAGTCTGGTGTGGCTTTGTCTTAGTTTAGATTTTAAAAAGAAAAGTGGATAAAATAAGCATTTCACTCCGTTTGCCAACAATGACTTTGTTAATGCACCACTGTGACATTAATAACATAAGGCATAAAAGTAATCGCCCATTGTTATCCAATTACATGTCTCAAAACCAAGTTTTCAATGAACATTTTTGAAGAAAAGCATATATTTGAAAAGCCCACATCACGAGTTAAGACTTAAAACAATGTGAGATTATTTAATGAAAGGTTATGTGTTGTGTTTCATCGCACACTTTCAGTTGTGGATACTCCTAAATACACCTTGATAGTTTATAAAGGGTTTCATGAAGATCAGACTTTTTAATGTACATACATGTTGCAAAATATATATTCTTACACCTGGAGTGTAAATAGAACAAAATCACATTTGTTTCGGCAGAATGAGCTAAAGTTTTGCTTGTGGATGCTTCAGTCTGCATTCAGTTAATAAAACCTTAATTAAATAATAGATTGAATAGTCTCCTGTTGGTGCGGTTCTTTAACTTGTTCAGGAACAGTCATTTTCAGATCTGTATGACTTTTGGTTACAGGTACACCAAGTGGTAGCCTCATGTATTGTGGCCTTGATCTCGTCGGTCCATCTTGGTGACGCAGACCCGCACTTCAAGTGTCCTCTGGCAGAGTGAGGGGGCAGAGGACTGAACAGGGTGCAAACTGGCCCTGGAGCAGGCCTACTACTTGAGCATAATGATTGTGAGTAGGAGGAACTGCATACTGTCATCTAAATATGTTTACTTACATACATGAGCACTTTTCACAGGTCCCTGCTCTCCCACACTTGCTACCTGTTGCTTTTAGAATGTATTTAAAATATATTATTGATGACGAACAGAGCCCTGAGAGGCCTTACACCAAGTAATCTATCAGATCTCCTATTGCCTTATGTCCCTTGAGATACTCGTTCCTTGTTGTTCCACGGTACAGATTATAACACTCAGTCAGGGCTCATAGACTATGGAATGACCTACCTGAGGAGATCAGGGATAACTCTGTCTCATTTTATAAATCTTTTAAAACCCTGTTTTTTAAAAATTGCTTTGATTTTTTTGTTGGTATTTGTGTTTTATGACAATTTAGTTAATTTTCCTCTCTATGTTTTTTTCATGTTTAGTTTTTGGCTTTAAGTATATTTAATTATCTTTGTGTTTTAAATGTGTTCTGTACATATTGTAAAGCACTTTATAATAATAGTGCTTTAAATGGTGCTATATAAATAAAGTTTAATTATTGTATTTTTGTATGATTTTCTTTTAATGAACAGCGTGTAGAGGAACATCTTAGAGCCCTCTGCTCTGGGTAAGATGTAGCAGTGAAGCACTTACTCACTCTTTCAACCCTTTAAGGGTACATCTCATCAAAGTCCCTTGAGGTTTGAGTGTCCTGAAAAAACACTTAAGATGGATAACAAAGAGGAAAATATATATATAAATAATAGTGTCGTTCTGTAAATAGAGGATCCGCATAACAGCATCACCTTATGTTGTTTGGATATGAAAACATTGAAAAGACAGCTTGTACACACACATAACTGCAAAACACTTCTTTTAATTGGAGGAGATACACATTTGAAATCCACAACACAGAAAAGGTGTGATATGGATTACCTACTGTAACTCTTTAAATATATGAATAAAGATTCTCAAGCACCATAACAGCTACATTTAATAGATTCAATATATTTATTACTCGTCGTGGAAAACTGTGTGTCTCCACAGACGTGCCACTAGATGGCGGTGTTGTCAAACGGCACTGAGCTACCTCTCATCAGCAACAGTCAGTTTCGGAAGAGTGACAGGGGAATTTATCCAAACTAATAACTTTATTCCTTAAACACAGCAGAACAGGAACGGGTGACAGTTTAGATTAAAGTGTGCAACATGAAATGTGTATTAACTCTCACCAACAGAGCACGTTGCAACACACGGTTTTAATGTTGGGGGTAATCGATTTGGGAAAGTGCCAGCTCATCAGGTCAATACATGGAACTGCTCAGTTTATGAGCACATGGGTACAGATAAAGATTGTCTCTTTCCATCCTGCTGATAGTCCCCATTACATCTCACTCACCAAGAGGGACGAGTGGCAGCTCTCTCAGCCCTGCTGGGTCTAACCCTCCTCGTCGCTGTTTGAAGGGCCACATTGTGGTTTCATTGGAGGATTCACTCTGCTCCATTAGGATTTTTCTCTCACAATACAAATTGGTAGGAAAGAATTGTGACTTTACGTGAAATTCTTAACCAGGTTTTTGGGTAATTTGTTAATCGTGTGACCAAACTCCAAAAACAATGTAATTGTGTTTACTAGTTGATATTCTGTTGTTGTTGCATTACATCACAAGACCAAATCAACGACCCACTCTCTCAGGTCTGTTTCAACTAATTATATTAAACACAGTATAGAAGAACGCTGTCATTTTTTTTTTTAGCTTTCCCTTATTATGTCATTCTTTCCTTTTGAATTTTTAACACACCGTTAGTGTGATACAAATGATTATTGGCATTTCTTCTGCGATATAACCGTGAACAATGTGTACTTTAAGAGATGCTGCGTAATGAACATCATTCATTCATTCAATATTCATGGTTGGCCTGTACAATATATACAGTATATACTGTGTATGTATTTCATGCATTTTAATAAGTAGAGATAGAAGAAACACGCTTATTGTTTATCAAATCCCATTAAACTTTATTTCTTTGAGTATACATATTCCATTGCACATTTAACATCATGAAAATGACTGATTGTAAAAATACAAAGAAATGTACAGTTCCTGTTTGACAATGACACCGTCTGAATACTTTACATGTAAGAATGTATAACATTATGCTAAAGATCACCTTCTCAATGTGATACAGGAGCTAAAGCAGCAGTTGCAGATTAATCTACCAAACAAAAAAACTAAACATATTTTACACGTACTTCAGTCTATAAAAGACTGAATCTATATATACACACTGGTGATTTTATATTTACGTTTAAAATAAACAAACTGAAAGTGTTCTATGTACCAAAACAGAGTGAGCGTAGTTTAGTTCAGTTGTTTAATGTACTGCAGGTGGAATACCATGATCCAGTGATGAAATGTTGCATTCCATTAATAATATGTGGAGTTCACACCATGCAACATTATATACTGACAATTATACTTTTAGTAATATATCAAACCAACATAAAAATATTGTACAAGACAAAATGCGTTGTATTTTATTTACTGCGTCACGTAATGCTGCATGAAATGTATATATTAAAAACTTGACGTGAAGCCACTTAACCTGGATACAACTTCTTCCTTGGCACACTACAGATTGCAGTATAGTTAGTTACATGGGGGTAAATTAGAAAAATATGCATCTATAATTTGTAGGAGAGGTATTTTATGCACAGAAAAGCAGCATTTCCTACAGCACATGTTTCACAATGGCTCCATATCAAAATAGTCTTTAAAACCACCTGACTCATTCACATTTTCCATCAAAACCATCACCACACAATTCCATTTTCTCTCCCTTTGCCTCCTGTTATTGAAACGTATAATACATGTGTTATAACTCCAATCTGATCAACACAAACAGTGCTGCCCCATTTTGGTTAAATATGCTTTTTGTCTTCAATTTATTAATTAATTTATAAAGCAATCATAGGTTCTCTGATAAGGTGTAGTTATATCTGTATTGTTTAAATTACAGATGTAAAGCAGTCTTGTATTGTTTTTAATAATGGGTTATGAGTTAAAACAAAGCATTTTTTAAATGTGTTTTGGCAGTTTCCTTTACAAGAATATACAATAACACACACGTTTAAATATAACCATTAACATTTAGGCTTTTATAATTAATAATTCTCATATGCCTAGACTAGCAGCCTATAATAAAACCCTTGTTGGTGTCACTACGTACTGTAAACTGCTAAAGGGACTAAAAACTAGCTTTCAAATGAAGAATTTCACATGTAGTATTGCAACCACATATAATGTATGTAAATGGAAAAAGAAAGCTTCTGTTAAGACAAAACCTGTGGCTACAGCACACTTACTGGCTCCGATGCAACGCACCTCAAAGAGGATTGTAAGTATGTCTGGCTGCTAACTGAAAGTAAGTGTGATACGCACATTGTTTAAACATCACACAATTCTCCCAGCCCGTAAAGTCAAACTCTTGTTTTTTTTAAATAATCTGCTTGAATGATTGGAAGTCACATTCATCATGTGTTTCATAAGCTCTGGCTACACTTGACAAGACTGAAACAGCTGTTGATGTGTCTGAGAACACAGTTTAATATGACAAAAGCCGTTTCCTGCACCAACTGAGGAGTGACAACACAGATGTGAGTGTAACACTAACAGCTGGTGCACGTGTACAATTTGTAGTAAAAACATTTTTTTTTAAAAGCTTTAACAATTTAATTTGAACCTGAAGCAAAAACAAAAGTCTGCACAAGGTGAGCAGTGATCATATGGTCTGATTGAGGACATGTTTGGTGAACCTCTAAGATGTATCATTCCAAGCATATTGTCCCACCGCCGAGGAGTTTCCGCTCTCTGGCTGAAAGCACATGCTGTATTGTTTGATTTTGAAAATGTGCAGACTCAGCATCCATTGCACGAAGGTGCTTTCCAGTTCTAAATGCTCCTTTTCTGCAGTTGTGTGACGTGTACGCTTGTCAAAAATATTAGAAGCGAATATTAGACTTGCTCACTCCAGGTTGAGGCTGGACAAGTTACTCCTTTCAAATAACTTCATGCCACTCTTGCTATTTCCACAGGTTGGTAGTCACCTATCACTACAAACTAGACAAAGAGTAAAACCTGGTTAAACCCTTTCCTCTCTCCCCCAACACAAGACTGAGCTGAGAATAAAGTGAACTGGCTAACCATCAACTTAAGTTTGGCTTCAAACTGAAGCAGAAAGTGTGAATTATGAAAAAACAACCCGGCAGTAGGGAGGGTAGAGAGAATCAGGTCATAGTCAGGACACTTGAAGAAGGGAGCGATTCAAGCTGGATAATATCAAATTATCTGACCATTTTACTCCAAAATCCAGATAGATGACTATGACCCCTACGGTGCTAACACAACCACTCAAACACCTCTGCCTCAGCACGGGGAGGAGGACATTTGTTCGTACTCTGGACACTTGAGGAGAGCCGGGTAGTTGCAGGAGTTCATCTGGAGGGAGGCCTCAGAGGAGATGGCGGATGCACTGCGACCCCGTCCGGCCCAGGCGTCCGGATGGAGGTACTGGCCGGAGTAATCTGAGCAGTTGCTGAGACGAGGCTGGTAGAAGCCCTGATGGGGCCGGTACCTCTCCTCTGCTGTGTAGCGCTTCATGAACAGGTACACCGACATGACACCTGCAGTCTGGGGGGGCAAAAGAAACCATTTATTCTCTAAAAAAACACACAAAAGAAACACATAACAGTACTTTGTTTAGAGAAGTTACCTCAGTGAGCAGGAAGGAGATGGCAGCGAAGGCAAATGACCAGCCGTACATGTAGCTGAAGTAGGCCTCGTTAGTTTTGGTTCTGTTCAACATTTCGTCATTAATGTTGGAGATGTACAACACCAGACCGACCACCAGAGAGAGACCTGGGGGAGGCAGAGACTATGTTCATTTTAAATCCTTTGCACTCCATTTATTTGAGCACATTTCACCTTCTCACATGAAAATGTCTGTCGATGTATTGACTTGGTGAGTAAAAGCCAAACCAAGTACCTGACAGGATGAAGAAAATTCCAGAAACAAAGGCCAGGATGGTGCGATGGGGTCGGATGTGTCCGATGTTACTGAGCACAAAGCCAATGAACATGAAGAAGAGGCTGACCAGAGGGAAGGGTGTGGCAGAACGGATCATCTCTGGAGGAAGACAAGAAAAACTGATCAGTTGGTTTGGGAAAATGAATTGAATTTGATTTGAGATATGTCAATTATACAGCTGTCATTTGTCCTGACGCAAATGTTTTTTTCTTTTCTTCTTGTGCAATGTCTTTGTGAAACATTTAATGAAGGTTTTCGCTTCTGAGGTTTTCCACTGAGGCTAGTCTTACACGTCCAGGCAACATCCCATGAGTCTAGGATCCCTTATTCATATCCAGATGAAGATGGACCTCCCTACTGCGAGCAAATGGGACCGTACCTCCCAGTAGAAAAGATTCTATCCAGACCCCCATTGTGTCCTCCATTACACTAAATGTTACCCGTCTAGCTAAGTGGACCGGATGTTTAAGGCCATAACCTTAATCGAATCGTTTATTCAAATAGTTTGGTAAACTTCTTGCCTATTACAATCTGACTTCGATGACCAACACCACAAAAACTCTTTGAGTGAGTCTGAAACATGAGCAAATTCAGGAAAAGCTTCAGTTTCTAATTGAAGAGTTACAAATAATGCTTGTATGTAAACTTCATTTTACCAGTTCGCCTGGAAGAATGAAACTCTTTACACCGGTATTCACTTAAATCTTGTTTTTTAGAAAGAAGTCAATAAACTCATATTATCACCGCCTGCCTAAATCCTGACTGCCTATTGTTCTTTACTTCAGGGCGTCTTCTCATGTTGCTCACACGTACACAACCTCGCTCACGGCACGCTTTCACATTCACGCCTTCTTCACCTCCACATCTTCACATCAGTTCTCCTCTCTTTCTTATCTAAAACAGTATGTAAACAAATAATCACCCTGTTGATACATTTACATATTTAATTATTATCAAAAGTGTGTTATTCGTTGCATCTCAGAAGTTGAAAGTGTTGAAATGTTACTTTTCGTCTAAATAGGTCCAACTTTGACATTAAAGACTGTCCTTGGACTGCAGCTTGAAGTCAAGCGAGTTATGAGCAAGGACGAAGGTTTGCAAATGGACGGTATGGACTGTATTGTCCTAACCAATATTTGAGCCTCTCAAATAACACAGAGAGAGAGGAGAGAGAGAGAGAGAAAGAACGAGTAGCCGGATCACTCGTTGACCGCTTCTGGTGCGATCATCGTGTTTGTAACCAGCTATGAGGTCACCGAGGTCCTGAACTTGGTAAATATTTCCTAAAGAGCTCACTTTCTGAGAACACTCGAAACTGACAGCTGTCAATAAGACAGACATCTGTGGTGCTGAGGTCACTGGAGAAGGCAGAGAGAGTGGCGCATCATTTCATCAGCTGCTCCAAGGCTGACCACTAGTGTCCGACGCACACAGGTCGGCCATGTGCTACAGAATGTAATGGTGAGACAGTACAAAATTGAGTGGAATTTGATTTACATATTTGTTCTCAAAATATGAGACTGTTCTCGACTTCCCAGATAACAGAAGAAACAGCAGAAATCTGTCTGAAACACATGAGTAATTAAAGTCCAGGAGTTTAAAAATGAAGCGACATGTATATATTTCACCATTGAGCCTCGTGCACAGGTTAAAGGCTAAAAAGGTTAAAGGCACACAAGAAAAGGAAGAGGAAATCATGCCTACAGGTGTTTATATTAAATAAATAAAAAAGTTGATCTATAGGAGAATACATATTTGAAAGCAATACAAAATGAGAGCCTTACTGCTATATGTACCATTATGTTTTTTATATTTTACAAAAATATACTTTTAATAAATTGATGCAGAAAAACTCCCCAGAATGCAGGATATTAAGAATGTGGGCGAGCACTCCAGATGCCCAGATTAATATGTGTCCCCATCAATGTTGAGACCAAACATGCACCCTTGGATACGAGATCTGAAGTGACGCTTGGCAGCATCCCTGTAGTCCAAACTGCTTGTCTGCACTCTACGAGTAATTATGTGAACCCAAGCGTGTTCACCGTGCAGGGTGGCTCTTCAAAATGAATAAGGCACCCTTACATTTTTCATACACACCAAGCTCTTAGCTTGAGTGAACTGGCCTTTGGGACGGGGCCAGGAATGGCACAAACAACAACAACAACAACGCTAACCCGTCAGTACTATTGGCCTGGAATGGGCTGCAGACAGTTGTGTGCTACCTCAGTGACACATCTGTTACGAGATACTTCTTTCACCTGCCTGCGCTGAGGTCTACTGGGCCTTTACAAGCATTTGCCACCCCTCTTCCTCTTTCGACACAGCCCATCACACCTGTTAAAACTGGGTTTCAAAGCCCAGTTTCTTTGACAAATTCTGGGATTGCTTGTTTTCTTTTCACCGATTGGGAACCCCATGTGGGTCACAGGAGATGTTATTAGTGTAGGCAAATCATTTTGTGGAATTTCTTCCCGAGTGTTTTATTGAACACTTATCTGCAGTACACCTTTAAGCCACATGAGGGAGCCTGAATGTCCATCTTGTCCTGATCACTGTAGTCTACTTATAACATTGAATCTTATCTGAAAGGCACATTCCGATAGCAAGCCTGTGAACTCCACCTAAATGCATTTATTTGGACTCCTTTATAAAGTATTGAATATGTATTTGTGTTTTCAATAAATAATGCTTAAAACTAATTAGTGATTTATCAAACTAAAATGGCTAGTTTACCCGTTCAAGATAATATATGATGTGGAAATGGCAATAGAACTGGTCAGGAAAGTTCAATTACACACACATGTGCTCATCTCATGATAGAAGTTAACTTGACTATCAAGTAGCAGAGGTAACGACATTTTAAACCACTGACTATGTCCCTATTTGCCACTCTGTTCAAGCCCTGAGTGTATAGTTGTAAAAGTTTGTCTATGAACTAGTTGTGTAGCATTGACCATATAACAGTGGAGTGTGAGCAGGTACTCACTAAGGACACTGACAGTGGACTCAGAGGTCAGCTGGAGGTTAGTGGGCATCACATACTCGATGGTAAAACACCGGCCTTTCTCCTCCCCTGGAACAAAGGACAGGAAAACAAATATTCATCCTGAGCGCTCAACACAACTGATTCAACTTCATTTGTCCACTGTGACACAGGAAAGTCAAACACAAACACAGTACAGTATAGTAGCATAAAAGTTATGACTGAACATCATACCAGTATTAGTAAGATTTATTTTCCTGTGCAGGAATGAGTACACTTTGTGGGATGGCTGATGTTATAAGTCCATCTTGTTGCCACTGTAAAACTGTTTAATGCCAATTAGAAAAGAAAAGAAAAGGAGAGCAATTTGACAAGCTGTTTTCATACTAAACACAATTCAGTCTGTATTATCTCGAGGAACACCCGGCATTAGATTTTCACACCTTTCTTTTTATCGCTTCGGTAAATATAGCACAAAGTCTAGCACCAAAAACACTGACACACATATGCTCACTCTCACCACTTTGTTAGCCCCGCACACTATGAGGCGTTGGATTAAGTGAGTTCAGTGGTTCAGCATTTGATTAGGTTTCATAATGCATCCTTTTGACACTTGGAGAGTTTGTGAACATGCTATCCTCCTCTATATGATCTAGTCCTGTAGAGATCCTCTATATGATCTAGTCCTGTAGAGATCCTCTATATGATCTAGTCCTGTAGAGATCCTCTATATGATCTAGTCCTGTAGAGATCCTCTATATGAACTAGTGCTGTAGAGAACCTCTATATGAACTAGTGCTGTAGAGAACCTCTATATGAACTAGTGCTGTAGAGAACCTCTATATGAACTAGTCCTGTAGAGATCCTTATATGAACTAGTCCTGTAGAGATCCTCTATATGAACGAGTGCTGCAAAGATCCTCTATATGAACTAGTCCTGTAGAGATCCTCTATATGAATTAGTGCTGTAGAGATCCTCTATATGAATTAGTGCTGTAGAGATCCTCTATATGATCTAGTCCTGTAGAGATCCTCTATATGAATTAGTGCTGTAGAGATCCTCTATATGAACTAGTCCTGTAGAGATCCTCTATATGAACGAGTGCTGTAGAGATCCTCTATATGAACTAGTGCTGCAAAGATCCTCTATATGATCTAGTCCTGTAGAGATCCTCTATATGAACTAGTCCTGTAGAGATCCTCTATATGAACTAGTCCTGTAGAGATCCTCTATATGAACTAGTCCTGTAGAGATCCTCTATATGAACTAGTCCTGTAGAGATCCTCTATATGATCTAGTCCTGTAGAGAACCTCTATATGAACTAGTCCTGCAGAGATCCTCTATATGAACTAGTCCTGTAGAGAACCTCTATATGAACGAGTGCTGTAGAGATCCTCTATATGAATTAGTCCTGTAGAGATCCTCTATATGAACTAGTCCTGTAGAGATCCTCTATATTATAGAGGATCTCTACAGGACTAGTTCATATAGAGGATCTCTACAGGACTAGTTCATATAGAGGTTCTCTACAGCACTCGTTCATATAGAGTCTATATGAACGAGTGCTGTAGAGATCCTCTATATGAACGAGTGCTGTAGAGATCCTCTATATGAACCTCAACACCATGCAGCCTCGTTGAAATTCTCCTGCATAACGACATACTAGGATAGTGTGCAGTAATTGTTTCTGGGTCTGATCAAAAGAGTTACTTACGCAGGCAATAAGGTCACTCAATTGCCCCTAAAACACACACACTGGACCGTTAGTCCATTTATACTGCACGCCCTTGTGATGTTTGCGGTGTTGAAGCATGCACTGTTGGCTTTTCTAACTGTGTATTTCATGTTGAGTGTTGTGGTGCAATAGAGATGCAGGTCTAAATCCAAGGTGCCTTTGGTACAACGGAATAGAAGTCAGACACTGGGTGAATCACGAGGAAAGAATAAGAACTTGAATAAAAATACTTGACACTTTATGCTCCAAGAATGCAGAAATAGAATTGAATATTGAAATCAAATATGAAAGGCAATGCACCGGTCCTATCGCTGCGCAGAGGTTAAGCCAAAGTTAAAATATTCAAACAGTCAAGCCAAGGCTAGTCTTCTATACTTGCAGCCATTTAGATGTTAAAGAATGGGAAAGCAAGAAAGGGAAGAAACACAGGCGAATTATATTGAAAACTTTAAATAGACGTTGAAAACTTTGCGTGGCACGGAACCGCCATGGTTCATGATTTGTTAATCAGAACTACATGTGCACTTTATTGTCTTTTCCGTATTTTCTTTATGAAGGTTGTGCTGCTGTCCATTACCATAAATATTGCATGCAATGTTTTCATGCAGTCTAATCTTGCAGCAATCATGTCAGCCAGAAGGTTGTTTGTGCCAGATGTTCCTTTTGCACACATTTCTCTTGCACATAACAGTTATTCACCGATATGTGCAAACCACCCTTGCACAGGACCCTGTGTGAATCTGAACCTTCCTTTTAGACTTTGTACTTTATACTCCAATTAAATAGTCAGGTTGATTATGGCGCTTACTTCATGAATAACTAAACAGAAATCGTACGCTAAAGAAAAGCATTTACCACCGATTAAAATGACTCACTATCCAAACGGTCATACGCTTCAGACTTCATACTAACTCACCAGCCAAGAAGCAAACCCTCCAGAGGCCAGAGTGGAGGGACATGCGTACCTCGGTGCTCTGGTTGAGGGGAAGGATGACGCCCTCCTCCAGGTAGAGCCAGTAGTCGGTGCTCACGGCGATCCCCAGCAGGCCCAGGGCGCAAACAGCGAACACGCTGCTCAGCAAAGTCAGCGCCTTCCTGCCACAGAGGCTCATACCACGGCCTCAACAGCAGGGGGCGCCGCCGGCAGAAATGGGAGCTGGGAGAGGGGAGAGAAAGCAAAACATCTTCACCAAAGTTCCCCAAAATAACAACTATGAGAAAAACAATTATACTTTTTTATTTTTTGGAGTGCATGGCTTGTATCCTAAAGAAAAGGCAAAAATAACTTTTCTTATACATTGTAAACGGTCGTCTGATAGCTGAACTTGACGACATGATTAATGCATGACAGTGTGATAATAGTTTTGGGGTGGTATGTGGGTGGCTGGATGGAGTGGTATTGTTTGATCTTAATTCGAGTTACAAATTAGATCTTCCACAGCTGACTCTAGTCAGAGAGGAGCTGGAAATGAATGGAATGTAATAATTTGGAATATGATAATAGATATCTTTAACAAAAGGACTTTCTCTCTCTTCGCTGAGAAAGAAATCTGTGAACGATCCCCTTTCCTCCAAATCTCTCATTAGAATTTGAATAACCACATTGTGCAGGGCCAACGACTTTGTGGGGCATGTCTGGAAAAACATTATGTAAAGCTTTTCATTTGACTGCCCTCAGGCAAAAAATATGCACTGATAATCTTCAAAAGAGAGTAGTAAGACCGCTTTTTATACACTTTCTGCTATAATCACACGCACACAACTCCTGTCTCAAATGAATCCACTTCCGCTCTGTTATAGCTAGTAATGCAGAAGTAGCAGTGCAGATGGAGTACAGTATGTGTCAGCGTATGAAATGTGCGCGCGTCGTCACACAAAGCGATGGATCTGTTCGTATGCTTACCGATGCCAACATTTGCCGGAAGCTGGAGTGCCGGGGAGCTTGGCATAGGATATGTGTCGGAAGGAATTTATTTTACATAATGAGTTCACTGTGTGCTGCCATATTGAGCACCCACTGGGAGACTGGAAAGATGGAGTGAATGTGTCAAGTTGTCGTAAGATTCTTTTTTTTTCTCTCTCCAAAGATCGGCGTTAAGAAAAAAAAGTAGAAGAAAGTCGGGAAGGTCTCCACACGTCTGCCAGCTCGCAGTGCAGAACCAGTGTCTGAATAGACAGAACAGTCAGATGTAGAAGGAATGAGGAGTGGCCCTCATGCTTTCATTCTGAGCCGCACCATATGAATACAACTCTATGGGATGTCATAGAAAACAAGACAGTCGAGTCACTGATTGGCTCAATTGTGCTCAATGTATATCTTCTGTGCAGGCTCCAGACCACATTCTTCTGATGAATGAGAAAAGCCAGTTGCCCTACTTCTTTAGATACAAAGGGTAATACATCCTTAGAAGACTATTGTTGCAAGTCCAACACACACCATTAATAGGATTGTGATGCTCTTCACATGCACACAGCATGTTATATCTGTTCAGTTATTTATTTTGATCATGTATCCACTTCTCTTCTTCCCATGTTTGTGTTTATCCGTTTTGTCCCTGTCTCGTTTCAGAAGTTGAAATTAAAATGTAGCTCTTAAAATTGGACCTGTGGAGATATTAATTATTTTATCCTGGATATGCAAATGTATATAAGGCGCGATGACATATGTTTTAATATATTATTACTCATCTTATTAAGATAACCTGTGGATAACAGATAAAGGCATATTTGACCGCTTTCATTTTCTAATCTTAAATTACGATATGAGAGTTTGACAATAGCATTGATCCATAACATGCATGATTTATGACTACAGTCTATGAAAAAAAAAAGAAAAGAAAAAGACAAGTGTAACATTTTTTTGACTGAGCTATAAATAAATGTATTTTTCCTGTCTCTTGAGACTGGACTGATGGTGATTGGAAGCAGTCGGGATGCATGTAAGAGCAATCAGAGTTCACTTAAGCATAAAAGGACCATCATTAATAAGAAAGCACCATCATTTAACCTCAGCTATTTTTGACTGTGGTACAATCACTGCCCATTCATTTACAATGTGCATGGCTCTATTTTCAGGCATTTAGCATCAAGCTACATCTTAAGGACTCACAATGTAGACGTTTTTGTGTCACTGCGCCTACCTGGAGGGCTGTTTAGTTATACAGCACAAAAAGCACATTGAAGAGCTGATTGCACCTAAATATGGGCTTCCTTGAACAGGTTATTAATACTGAAAAAGAAAGAGGACGAGCAATTTAAGCCGGTGGTACATTTCAAGAACCTACAAAAACCGACAAGGACCTTTTAATGCTATAGACAATACTTAAAAAAGCTTAAAATAGGGAATCCGCTCATCATGTATATTTATGCAACACTACTATTTTAATCTGAATTTAAAATGTAAACTGTCATGCGTTATAAATCCCTTTTTGTTATCAAAGCAACTCAGCAGTGTACTTTTTGATGGATAAACTGTAAAAACTGAGATTGTGTCTCCTAAATCATAAAAAATGTTGATCACCAAACTCGAGTCAATCTCCATTATAACAATGCCATGAGCAGTCTTTACTATCTAGTATCTTCACGCAGAAAATGTGTGCTTATTGTTGAGAAATGGTTGCAGTTTACGTTTGAAATGGTGGTGTTTAAGTTGAGAAAAAAAACACCATAAAAAAAAGACATCATTGCTTAAAATATCTACATTTGTAACGTAACGTAAGCTAAGGTCGGTTATTAATAAAAGTCACTAAACTTTTGGTTTCACACAGTGGACTTCTCGCTCTTATTACTATATCCATTGCTCTGAGCCTGTAAAATGACACTGGTGGATGTACATTGGAGTTAGTTGGAAGCCTGGTGCATCGTTTAGATGCTTCACAGTGCCTTGTGCGGCGGTATGAAGACGCTGAGGGGCAATACATCCTGGGAGGGAGAGCAGGCTGGCCTCACGGTGATAATGAGTGATATTACATTACATTACATTACATGTCATTTAGCTGACGCTTTTATCCAAAGCGACTTACAATAAGTGCATTAAACCATGAGTCCAAACTCAGAACAACAAGAATCAAGCAAGTACAATTTCTTCAATAAAGTTAAACTACAAAGTGCTATCGGTAAGGGACATTTAAGTGCTACTAAAGTGCTACTACGGGCGCTACCTTCTCTATTCAAGGTATAGTCGAAAAAGATGTGTTTTTAGTTTGCGACGGAAGGTGTAGAGACTTTCTGCTGTCCTGATGTCAATGGGGAGCTCGTTCCACCAATGAGGAGCCAGCACAGCAAACAGTCGTGATTTTGTTGAGTGTTTAGCTCGAAGTGACGGAGCTACAAGCCGATTGGCAGAAGCCGAGCGAAGTGAACGGGCTGGGGTGTACGGTTTGACCATGTCCTGGATGTAGACCGGACCCGATCCGTTCGCAGCACGGTACGCAAGTACCAATGTTTTGAAGCGGATGCGGGTGGCCTCCGGTAACCAGTGAAGGTCGCGGAGGAGCGGAGTCGTGTGGGTAAATTTCGGGAGGTTGAAGACCAGTCGAGCATCTGCATTCTGGATGAGCTGTAGAGGTCGAATGGCATTAGCAGGTAGACCTGCCAGGAGGGAGTTGCAATAGTCCAGCCGTGAGATGACCAGAGCCTGGACCAGAACCTGTGCCGCCTTCTGAGTGAGAAGGGGTCGTATTCTCCTGATGTTGTACAGCATGTACCTACAGGAGCGTGTTATTGCGGTAATGTTGGAAGTCAGGGAGAGTTGACTGTCGAGCGTCACTCCGAGGTTCCTGGCAGTCGGAGTCGGAACCAGCACCGAGTTGTTGAAGTTTATAGTTAGGTCGTGGGTGGGAGAGCCTTTTCCTGGAAGGAGGAGAAGTTCAGTCTTGTCCGGGTTAATTTTCAGGTGGTGTGCGGACATCCACTGAGAGATGTCGGTCAGACAGGCAGAGATTCGTGCTGCTACCTGTGTTTCAGATTGGGGAAACGAGAGGATCAGTTGGGTGTCGTCAGCATAGCTGTGGTAGGAGAAGCCATGCGAGCGAATGACAGAGCCGAGAGAGTTGGTGTACAGAGAGAAGAGAAGAGGACCAAGGACTGATACAATTAATTATTACTTTCCACGAAGTTGAACACAAACAGACATGCGTGCACTGCAGTTTCATGATGAGAAGCGCACCCTCACACAACACATACGTTTTCCAGCTTTCATGAATACTAATAATTCTACTCATTCTTCTGGTGTCCAAAGGATTATAAATAGTGACTGATCTCGGTTGAGAAGAAAGGTTTTTATTATTATTGAGAAATGTTTCTCATTAAATGTTCAAAGACACTGCGACCAACCCAAAGGCCTTGTAGTCCTTCTCTGCCTGCAAAGGGATACACAAAACACCCTCTCTCCTGCATAGACGTCAGCATTTCCTTTAAACCCGTATGAATCTTGTTGAGTAGCCTAGCATGACGAAAACACAGACCTCCAGGCCACTTCATATCCGCAACCAGTCAAAAGATGGAAGAGCAAGAACATAGCTGACAAGTGTTTTTGGCAAAAAATAAATAGAGAATATAGAATTGATATATAAAATGTAATCAATGGCTTACGAAAACAACATGAAAAAAAGCAACACACAGCAATGCTACATCCATCCATCCATCCATCCATTTTCAATACCGCTTATCCTCATTAGGGTCTCAGAGCCTATCCCAGCTGACATAGGGCGAAGGCAGGGGACACCCTGGACAGGCCGCCAGTCCATCGAGGGCACATGTAGGGACATACAACCATTCACTCTCACATTCACACCTATGGGCAATTTAGAGATCAATTAACCTGCAGCATGTCTTTGGACTGTGGGAGGAAGCCGGAGAGCCCGGAGAGAACCCACGCTGCCACGGGGAGAACATGCAAACTCCACACAGAAGGACCGCTCCGACCGGGAATTGAACCCGCGGCCCTCTTGCTGTGAGGCGACAGTGCTAGCCACTACACCACCGTGCAGCCCATACAATTCTGAATATAATGACTTCGATGGTAGAGCGAGATAAACAATATCTCAGAGACTGGTGGGACAACAGTTTTAATAGAGTAATGTCTGCAGTTAATGCTAAGAGAACGCAATATGCATTTGAAGACAAGAAGACTATTGAATTTCTTTGACTCCATCTTTGTCTGGCTTAATAAAAATAGTTGTATTACTGTTAAAAGATGCAATGTGTAAGATCTTGCCACATGCTCCAAACAAATAGGGGGCAGCTATTCCCTTCTACTAAAAGCAGGGCAAGGACACGCATCAACCCATCTACTGGGACTCAGAGCCGGTCAAAATAATCATCGGCCTATCTTGTGTTTACTGTCCCACTAACCGGGGGTGTACGTTAAGGTGTTTTGTTTATGCGATTGAACCAAACCAAAACTGGACAAAAGACACTGAACTCTCCCATTTGCCCTCGCAGGCTGTTCCTGGGGTGTGTGAATGGGTATGAATGGTTAAATTGTCCTGATGCAGGCGGTACCTTGCATGGTAGCCCCTGCCATCAGTGTATGAATGGGTGAATGATAACAAGTAATGATAGAGCACTTTGAATGGTCACAAGACTATAAAGCTTAAAAGCGCCATACAAGTACAGTCCATTTACCATTTACAGTGACTCGCCATCTCCTCTCCAGGTACAAGTGGTATTACAAGATACGATGGTCCGAGGCTCATCTCAGAAGTCAACACAGACGTCTTTGACATAACATGAAAACTGTTATTTCTTCATTTTCTGGTGATAATGTAGCTCATGTTTCAACTCAAACATCTGGCCATATCTTACATATTGCATCTTTAAAAGATAAATACAACCTTCTTGTTTAACTCTGGTCAAAGAAATGACAGAATGCAACAACTGCCACCCTGATATGAACTTGTCTCTGTCAAGGGTGTGTCAGGGCTGTGAGAGCATGGCCGTAAGCACCTCTGTTGCCTCTGATGTAGACAGGCGACTAACACCTGTGGGAGTTAGTTGCTGGTTGGTGTTACTGGGGCTGGCTGAGGAGCCTGAGGACATTGGCAGTCCAATGCAGGAGAGAGGACACATGTCATCAAGCCCCACGATCATCAGCCTGTTGAAATCTGCTTGTAGAGTTTAAGCAGACGTACTAACAGGAAACAACCTACAGTATATACATGCTTGTGTTCAGCGTCCCCAAAACAGGATAGAGTTCCTTAACAGGAGCTTCTTCTGTAAAGCTGTGCAGTGGACACAGTAAATACACAAAAAGTCACCTTAATTCTAATTATGTATCTTTCTTTTTTCATTTATGTCCTTTATGTTCGCATGATGTTGTATGTGGTGTACGGTCACAGCCATTCCTAGCTGTTTGGTATATAAAAGAAACTTTAATAATCATCATACATTAGATGACCCACAATCTGTCTACAGTCAACCTCTGTTGTCTTAAAGTATAACAGTGTCACTGGTCATAACAGTATTACAATGAGTGATATATTTTCTGTATGTTGACTGTCCAAAGAATCGTCCAGTGTTAAAAGCAGAGCTGGAATAAATATAAATGACAGGTTATTTTACGACTATAACTTCCAAAACAACAGTGGCAGTAACTAATCCACATGTGAAAATCATTTTTACAAAAGTATCACCTGTTGTCTTGCTATTAAACCTTAAATGCCACACGGTTACTTGCTCTAAGAACAAATACAAATCATGACAGGGACAACCTTTGCAATAACAAAGCTTCAATGGTTTCTCGTTTACTCTTCCAGTCTGAACATAGCGGCCATTATTGTTTTGTCTGGTACCCATGACAACGTGATTTTAACGGTATATCACGAAGGACATTTTTTCCCATATGCTCTCACATATCAGTCATTGTATTTGAGCTGTGCTGGCCTCCAAGAAGGGCAAGCTAGAGTGATGTCTCGGTGGTCTAATTTTGGAGATGCAAAAAATACAACTCAAATCTCTGCTGTAGGCCAGACAACTTACAACGCATCATCTGGCGAATAGCGGAGAGAGGTGGTGGTGGTGGTGTGAGCTGTCAGAGGATGAAGTGCAAATATGTGTCATTCTCAGCTCTTCTCCACGATGAAATCATAAGATTAGGGGCACAAAGTTTCCACTTGCTGTTAAATGTTGCCACACATTTGCGTATTAACAGTTGAAACAGCTGAACCCCATGTAGGAAGTGTTCTCTTCCCTCGCCCGCAAGAAACTAGCGCAGACTGCATTAAAACGCAGTACATCTGTAATGTCAGATGATCTTAATTTGAAGGGGCAGCTCTGGATATAGCCCACGCCTTTGATGCTGTTCTAAAGGCAGTTCCCTTATGCGTTTTAGCAAATGGTTTCTGCTTTGAGCTGTCATCCCCTGCGAATTCCTACATCCAGTATCATGATCAGAAAGTGTACGGAGAGCTTGTCAGTCAGCTTGTTCTCTGCGTTTAAATATCTTCTGATAATTAGAGATAACCGTAAAGATGGCAGGCTGAACAAAAGACTGTTTGCTTTTCCAAAACGTTGTGTCCATAATAGACAATTACTGATTCCACGTAGGCATATTTGTAACAAAGAGGACAGCCGGGTCCAATAAAACACTAATGAGTGACACAGGAGTGATCTCTAAAATGGTTGACACACACTGGCAAAACAAAAACTGTGACCCGCAGCACTAACGTCCATTTTTCCGTATTTGTTTTGAGAACAAGTCTCACATTCATAAGTGCTCGACTTGGACTTGTCGCCAGGCAACACTATACAGAGAGGCTCCGAAATTAGTCGAGCATGAATGGACTGATGAGCGAGTCCCAAAACAAGGCTTCCTATTTTGTCGTGCGTTTTACATGCTGGAGCAGAGATGGAGGAAAACAGGAGGAAGATCGCCGCAGTCATGCAGGCACACAAACACAGAATAAAGAGGTTTAAATGGGACCGAAAGATGTTATATGCGCATGTGCGTTCTAATAGTTACCAGTCTACCATTCTACCATTAGGCGGCATCATTTGTCTCCGTCCATTATAAACTGAAAGCCCTGTAAGACTTCCAGACGGCCTGTGTGCAGGCACAGTGCTTTATATGTCAAATCTAAATTAAAATGAAAAAGTGTATCCCTGTCACACTTTCAGATTGAGTAACTCTCTCAGCTGTGATCACCAGACAGCACTGCGTTTACATTTTGAGGATAATCCCATTAGGATGTTCCTTTGAGTCGGAGTAATCATCGAAAACAAGCGAGGCCCCGCCAAGAGAGAGTGGGCTGAGGCTACAGGCAATGCTTTGTTTACTGTGCTTACATGTTGTTTTACTGTTCAGCATCCTTCATATACACCCTAAGAATAGTAAGTGAGGTTACTAAAGGGTTACGAAAGAGAACAAAGAAAACCCACTACTTCATCCTCTTTTGTAATGATTACATATTCTCCTCACATCTTTATGACAAGCCAAAAGAGAAACAGATATTTAGAGATCCAACAAAACCTAACAATGTCTTTCTTATGTGAACTTATATTGCCATTAAGTGGTAATAAACAAGTGGTTTGTCCATGGCTAATTACCTAATCATAACACCAACTGACCTATAGTTAGCACTATAGTGCAACATATGCATAGTGTGTACTAATGCAACAGTCACATTGAGTACACCGAGCATGTTTTCAATATAGAAATTGTATCAGTGGTGAGTTAATGAGGCAAATAAATGGAGGACCGCATTATTTAAAAAGGCAGGACCATTGGACACATGAAGACTTGCATAACATGGTTCAAGTCAGCAGTTTAGCTTTTAACAGAGATAAGATTATGCATAAAGATGAAGGCAAGTACAATATCTGACCAAAACAGCAAGGTCTCATGTGGGACAACATTTAATCATGGTTTAGCCTTTTGGGGTTTTATTTTTATTTTTTTATTTAAACTAAGGATTTTTACAACACCAGTTGCGTTATACTACAGTATAAAGTCCAGCTATCACGGACAACCTATTACCCAATATCAATGTCTGTCTCACTGCAACAAGTCAACAATAGCTCCCATCCAGGGTGAGAGTTGCCATAATTTATGGTCTGCAATTGAACAATAATCCCCTGCAGCCCGCACTATCCCCGTCTGAATGTATGGGAGAGCAGTATTTGTCTGTCTAGCACCCTGAGGAGTGGATGTCAGCCCAGCAGGACTGTGGCCATGGGCTACCTATTTGTTGAGCATGTCCAGATGACATTTTGTAATTACCATAGTTTTGCAGTGGTAAAACGGAAGAAAAGACTTCCAGTTTCTGATATTACAGGGTATGCAGCCTCCTAAATGAACACATTGCGACGTACAGATTATGAATAACACAATAAATGTAGGCGACTATTGTCCCGCATCTGCGTATTTACAGTCAATAGTTTAAATACATAATAGTAGTTATCGGCCAGTGGGAGAGAGCTCTTTGTCACGCGCCTGCCCTTTAATGTTTGGCTCGAGCTCAAATCTCTGTCCGCGGTGCTGAAGCCCTCATTAAGTGAACAGTGAGTCAATAGTGAACTAAGTCCATTGAGCGTGTTTTTACACAAGAATGTAGGAGCCGTTTACGTCCCCTTTACGTCTGAACATATATTTACATTCGTATTACGCACTGTAGGTTTCGCATTAGACTACATGAAGTCATTTAATTCCCAGCAGCTCTCTTGTTCTCCTCTTTCCATTATATCTCTCTCTGTCTCTCTCTCTCTCTCTCTTTCATCTTAAAAACGAGGAGTTGTGTCACAAGCCTTTTCCCTTCTTCAAACTAAAGAGCCTCATGTCCACATTAGCATATATCCCCACGTACCCCGTGTGTTTACTATCAACTCCACTTTAGAAATGTAGGTAAAGTGAATTAAGGCAAATCAATTGACGCTCACACTTCTGATCAAGGGTGCAACGGAAATGTATATATATATATATATATATATTTGTTTTTTGTTTAACTATTCAAGTATTCAAACACGCCTCAGTTCACCTGCCATAGAGCAAACACAGCCGAGGCTCGACAAGACAACAAACAAAGCGTTCCGCGAAACGACAACAGCGCGTTTCTCCGCACAAGTCCCCTCCGAGGAAAAGGCGCTCTTAAGACAAACCCACGGGGAACTCTACATTACCTCCACGAAGAAGACTCGTCGAGGAAACCACGGTCCTCCCTCGTCCGCTAATGCTTCTCCTCTTGCGTCTCCCCGTTCAGTCGGTCAGTGTCGTCTCGTGTGTGTGTGGCGGACGGGTCCCGTGGCTGCGGAGCTCGCGCACCACTACTATCCAAGGCAATGCCAACAGCGGAGCACGTGGCTCCCAACTCTCTCCAGGTGGGGGGGGGGGGGGGGGGGGGGGGGGGGGGGGGGGGGGGGGGGGGGGGGCACAGTGGGGAGATGCTGCGTGCGCGTGCTGTGGTAATAGCACATTGAATGAGGCCGTGGTTCAAACCACCCTGAACACTGAGCGGGTTGAGGTGGCACGAACCTTTAGAACATTCACACCGTTTATGAAATACACAACATGTGCGTCACAACTGCAAACTCAAAACAAAAAAACAAGTCGGGTGCTTATTCCAAGTGTTCGAAATGAATACAGTGTCATTACAATGATGTCAGTGTCATTACAATGACATTACAGTCTGACCGTGACTAGGAACACGTCACTGATGCATGCTGGCTATGAATACGGTTTTGAATCACAAGCCACGCTGTTGGGGTGAGCACCTTCACACCATGTTGATCAGGATGTGAGCCAACACTTCGGGGCACGTTTGGAGAACCAAACTTGGTTCAGAGCTCCACATGTGATCTGTTTCTTAATATGATATGCATAGAACAAATGGCATCAATTGGCCAACAAGGACACAATAAGCTCACTGATATAAAGGAGACGTTCCCAGCTCACAGACAAATTCATTCAACAATAACTTTAACTACTTCCTGGTCAAAACTACTTCACTAATAGCAAGGTTAAAATTAAGCGGACAGTCAAAGCTATTAAGAATGTTCATTATCAGTCTTTTCACTGAGGCTTTGAGATGTGCAATAACTTTACTAAGAATGAATAACGAAAATGTTTTAATCAACTGAAGTGGATCCTCGTTTCAATGATAACATGTGACATAACCCCAAAACTATTGTTTACCTGGTAAATAAAGGAGCTATTCAGCTGACTGGTGAGGGAGTGAGTGAAGCTCCCTCAAAGCTCCCAAAAAACTTTTCACTGCACAATTCTATTATAATATCACAACATGAAGCCATCGTTCAATTGCTAACACATGCAGCAAAGATGGCTGTGTGTACTTCTAAAAAAGGGCTGCAGTAGGAAGACACAAAATAAAGAGTGTTAACTCTGGTTGGAAGCCTTTCTGGCAGCCTCTGTTTCTGTATTTTATTTCCTCACATTCTTCCCTTATGTTTCTTCCCTTTTGAATTGGTGTCCCCATTGAGACACAAACTGTGGTTTCATCTGGAGTTTGCATGCGGTGCCTTCAAAAACCGAAGGGAATATAATAGTCTGCCAAAGAAAAGGAGCGTTCAACAGAATCATTCAGTGGCTTTGGTTCCGTTCTTTGTATCGACACTTCTCAGTCAAATGTAACATCTGGTTCACACTTCATGTGGAAACAGATGTGTTTAGTCTCTCTCACGTGTGTTTCCACATGAGGTCAGGGACTCTATGTAATTGCAGAAAACATTGACTGAACAAATAAAGGCTGTAGCCGTACCTATTTAATAAACAAAGCAAAATTTCTGTTAAATGTGCTATAGTTTCATAATTTGGTCACAGATTTTAATTTAATCTGAGTTGCTGTCAAGATTATATTTAGCATAAAACCATCTCTGACCATATGGACATTCATTCAGTCATTTAGGAGCATCTGGTTCATCCAATGCGTGTGAGAACTGTATGACTAACCCCCACAATCTGTTCCCGAAAGATCAGGAGCGAATGAAGAGGCTGTTGTCAGCATGGCCCTGACCTCACAGGAAGGCAATCAGGACCTTTCTCATCCCACCTTGCATCAAGTCACCTCTCCGAAGAAACTTCTGTATCAAACATTTCATCTTTTTATTCTGTTAAAGCAAACCTTGACGATCAAACATAACGGTGAAGCAAGAGGAAGGCTTTAAATATGAAACTCCATAATCTGCCCAGGGTTTTGTTCCACGTACAGAAGAAAGCAAATCTTCTTAGAGAGAGAGAGAGTCAATTGAACAATTTGAGAGCAAACAAATCTTTTGTAAAGTTTGTAAGTCTCAATTTGGACACCATTTTGATTACATGCAGACTCAGACAAACACAGTACTATCATTTTTGTTTTTTTCTTTCACATAAAACATAAATCATTTCGTTGGCTTCTGTAAAGCACCATGGCTCATACTATAGTCATGCAGATGGCGATGTGTATCAGTCTGTAACGATACTGCATCTGTGTTACTTCAGGCAAGAACTGCTCTCACAACAAGACAATATGGTCGTATATGACTTCGCTCTTGCACTTTCATAACAGATGAAGAAACGCTGAAAATATGTTTCCATGCATGTATGTGTATTTGTCTGTTTGTGTAATAGAGGCTGAATGAGAGAAACCAGTGGCCTGAAACATATAAGCTGCCAAACAAAAGCCAACACACCAGCTGGTTCCACAGCCAACACACTGCAGGACTTCCTCTAATCACATGGCAGCGATGCATCGTCTGAAACACATGAAGGAATGAACACAAGTGGTTTGGTTTTTTGCAGTAATGTTGAACCGCTGTCTACAAACCAATGGTTGACGTCACGGTGACGACAAGGACTTCTTATATACCGACAATAGTGCTAACCACCATGCTATCCATGAATAAAAAAGGAGCTCCAATGCTGGACCCTTGTAGGATAAATAGAAGCTAGTGAGTTGTGAAAGAGTCTGAGGTTATGTATAGTGGCTGGAATTTGTGACTGGCAAGCCAGAGGAGAGTCTGAAATGGAGGAGAGATGGAGGTAGGAAGAAATTAGTGGCGCCGCATTGTCACGGCTGCAGATTGTACTTTATGAAAATACCAATCTGTTTCCATGTTAAGAAATGCGTCATCGCCTGTATGCTGACAGGTATTTAGTGAGGTGACAATAAGCTCCTAAAACCTCAGTATAGCCAATAAATGGGCTCCACATAAATCCTCTTCTAGGAAAGCCGCAGCTGTGCTCACAGCCTAATTTACTGTAGGTGTGAAATCTAGAAGCAATCTTGCCGTGTCAGTCTGGCAACCGGGCGGCCATGCTCCTAAGTGTTGTGTAGTGAGCGCTACATTATTGTCCTCCATCACTAACACCGCTCTTTCACCGGGACTCAAGCTCAGCCATCCAACTAATGAACAAAGCCTGGAACATACACACAATCGACCGACCACCCACACGCAAACTCACACCTCTGCATAAATATAGATAAAACACACTCGATACCCCCATAGATACATGATCATAATGGTGCAGAGGAAAACCCACACCTACGAAAGCTGAACTGGATGGACTGGTATGAGTAAAACTCACAACCGTGTCTACTACTGAACATTTGAAAAAATAAACACTCACTTGCAGAAGTAGGATTCTCCTTTTGTTTTTTATTTGCATTATCATAGATTAGGTACAAATGACACAATCAATTACAAGGTAAATAGCTCAGACTCATTTTAAAGGTTTCAGGCGGACAGGGGGAGAAAACAAACATACACCATTTGCAAAATACAATATATTCTTTCTTTTACAGTCTATGAAGGTATCTACTGTAAGTCATTTATGTACAAGGACAGGGATGCTGAGATAATACATGAACAAGACAGGAGAGTTCGAGACCACGTTGCTGTATGGGTTGAGGGATAAGGCATTCCCGCACATCATTGATCCTGTGCTCTGTACGGCCAAAAAGATGGCAGCTCACCTCAACTCTCTCATTTCACAGCAAACAGGACACAGCGGAGAGTAATGACTAACGACAAAGAAGAAAGACGTTACACAAGCTTCATATAAAGCAAGAATTGTAAGAAATGCCAATTGAAAAAAAACAAACAACAACAAATCATACCAGACCAAATCATACCAGACCTATCTCTTAAAACCTTCCATTAAAGATCACATCTTTACATGAAACTTCATTATCTTCTGGCCATCCTAATCAATTAAATTAATTACAGAAAGGTGAGGACATCAGATAGAATGTAAACAAAGTAATACACCAAATACATTTGGCCAACTCCTTTCTCATGGTGCCTTTGGGGAACGACCAGAGAGGAGGAAACTGTGCTGAGGGAATAGCACAAAAGAAATCAACTGCTTTCCTGATCTGATGGGATTTAAAGGGTAAGAAGAGGAGCACACTGTCGATACGATGATGGATTGACTTGGCCCAGGCACTGAGGAAGGAGGAACAGGTAGAGTGAACGAGGGCGCACAAGAGAAGTCGAAGGAGGGACGGTTCAATAGGATGAGGCACAGGGGTCGTCCTTCAAACAAGCCAGCATCATCTATCCTTTTGCTCGTTAAACTAAATCCAATCAATCACCTGTTCATTGTTCCTTCACTCCCCGAAGATCACCCTTTGATAATGTCGATGCATATATTCCATAGCTCAATACATCAGTCATTAATAGGCACAGGGAGGTAAAGGTAAAGCACGCAGACACAGGAGGATGAAGTTGCAGTGTTATGGCTGTAAAGGTTATTGGCGTCAGTTAACAAAATGTGCTTAAAATTCTGTTTTACAGACCAGATGATGGACCTTTTGTTTTTGTTTTTCGCATTTACTTTTTTATTCACATTCATTCATTTGCGAGATATGCTGAAACACTAACATGGCTTAAATAAAATCTGAAGTAGGCTTGTTTGACAGGGGACTTAAAATACAGTAAGTGGAGTAAAGGTATGGCTGAGTACAGAGCTTAGATCAGAGCGAGGACGACGAAGAGTAAGAAGAACGTACAGTATATCTGCTCAAGTTGGGAAAGGCACACACGGGGAGAGTGAGAAATCTTTTTTTTTCATGCTCACACTGGCTGTGGCTTTTGGAAAACATGATTACGTTTGGAAAGCAGGTAGATAATCTATTAAAGGGATTGATCTATTCAGTCGGCACATACAGAGGTGCAAGATAGGCTCAGGCAAGGGCAAGACTGTTAAACTATATGTACAAGGAATATTTCTCTCTCACTTCTGTGGAATTCACCGTGGTGTGAAATCAAATGCTCCGTAAGTTGCAATGTTTTTCAGACACAATTCAGCCCAAGGGTAGAGAGGCAGGAAACTCTAGTACCGTGCATGATGTTTATCAAACTGACTGGAATTGTAAAGCGTACTGACACAATGTGCATTGGTATACTCATGGCAGCATGCTTTAAGTTATGTGGCCAACAGAGTGTACAGCAGGTGTGGCTTCAGGCAGGTCTCCGCCTGCACAGGGAGAAGCTGCCACGAAGGAGCCCTCCATGTGACTAAAGCTAGTGCAACGCTGCTGTTGTCGGGTTCTGGCGATCTCCAGGTTTGGCACATGCAAAAGGTTATATATATATATATATATATATATATATATATATATATATATATATATATATATATATATATATATGTATATATATATATATATATATATATATTATAGGAAACACGGTAGGAGAGAACAACTCTTAGATACACATGGAGAGGAAAAATGTACAAACATTTGAAAAGTTCCTATCTGTATCAGTCAGATATGAGGTGTGTAATGGGATATATCTTTTGAAACATTCCTGAATTTCTGAGCATAAGCTAGAGAAATAAAACCAACAACACCAACTGCCACAACAAACAAGCAAAAGCAAACAAACAGAAAGAGCAACTAACATCTTATAACGTGAAAACAGCACAACATGAAGATTATAACATAAACCACATTCATGAGACACTAAAGAGCGAGTGGTGCCACCGGTCTATGAGCAGTCACAACTCGCCACTGATCTGGAGTCAGTGTTCCACATCACCCGATAAAGGAAAAGGCTAAAGGAACCAGGGACCATAATGTACATGTATCAAGCTTCTAGAAAAGACCACTGATTAGGAACCAGAGAATACCTCTCAGGAAAGTCTTTTCAAAATATTAGTATCTATTAAGATTAACAAACTAATAAATGTCTACTCTGTGTTCTGTAGCAGTGTGTTTTTCTTTTTGGCAAAACCACTGTTGTTTCCCACACATAGAGTCATAATCTGCCTGAGCATTCGGACTTTGGTGCTTCATTACTGTTGCAGGATTGCATCATTGAAACTTGACTTGTGATCTGTAGTTACAGAATCCTGCAATTGCCTCTGAAAGAGTCTAGCTGGTCTTAGATCAGCACTCCTCAGTTACCGGACTGTGCTTTGTGTTGGCCACATTACAGTTAGCCAATCTAGAGCTTTGCTTAGTGACACTGCACCCTGAATATATCTTCTGAGAATCAAACATCCTGCTTCCATAGGCCTGACCTTTGACACCTCCCACTCTCCTGAAAAGCTGTCGTAACTCTCAGGGCTTTTATACTTTGTAGCATGCAGCCTTTAGCCGATCACGTGCATGAATGATGCCTACCAACAGCATGCAGATACAGAGGGACAGTCAACAGCCAGACACACATCCAATCAACACACAATGTGCAGTCAAAATCATTGATTATTAATAAAGAACATAAAGTGTTGATAAATCTGCCAAAACAAGTAGAACAGATACATTTCACAACTTGCTAAATCTGGACTCTATTAAAGACCTCCAGCTGTTACAAAGTTGATCTGTACTGGGTTACTTTCATAGTTGTTTCATTTTTCATTACACATACAAATATTGGTTTATATAATTAATGTAATAAAAGCACATTCAGGTGTTGGTATAAAAACTTGCTATACTCTTTTAAATAACTCATGATTATTTACAAAGGAGTTATGCGATGATAGTAGACACAATAACATATTTATCTGATCTAATGGAAAAATATGTATGAGATCACCAAAAAGGAGGGGAATTTAAACTAATCTATTTTTAAAGACATTGAAAGAAATTAAAACAGATGCAAACAAATGTTTGTACTGATGATTGTGCTGACACACTCCGAATGAAGGATGAGTTTGTTGTCAGGACAACAAAGCATTGTCAGAAGAAATGCTCCTATTGGTTTGCAACTTCTGTATCTAAGAAAACTAACAACTGTGTTTCATGTTCACGTGATACTGAATGCAATATAACATTGGATGGTTAATACACAATTATATTGTGGTATATTCTAAAAATTAAAAAAAAAAGTTTATCAAAACGTCTTTACTGCTTCTGTTGAGACATTTACGACCAATTGTAATTATGGGCATAGCATGGGACAGAGACAGTGGCTAAAACATGACAAACTGTAAACGGTATAGCTTTGATTTTCTTTCCTAAGGTAGATATAAGGATGTTGTGCCACTGCCCACATACTAACATGATTACTGTGTGTTCACATAGTGTCCACAAAATTATTGACAAGGGAAGTATACAATCTGCAGCTTAAGTAAGGGCTAGAAAATAGGTGAATTGTTACTTTTAAAAGCAGGTAGGGAGATAACAGTTACGCTAAGAATTGGAACCAACCCTGACACACTTTCATACCTACGTGTCTCACATGTTAGAATTCTTACAGGCTGCATATCATCTAATTAACTGTCTTTTAGTTGAATTGCTACTGGCTAGAATCGAATTGTACTAAAATAGAATTGTATAGCGTCACCATGAAATCAAAGGGGAGGAAAACTGTAAACATGATGCAGGAAACATTGATTCACAAGGTGCTGCTTCAATGCCTGCACCACCTGTCCTTCATATTTGGCCTTGTACCAGTGTTTTTCAGGTCATCACATAACATCTGCATTGTGATAATTATGGAAACAAACTGTGACCCACCAACTGGATCTGTCGATTATAATGTTTGTCCGTGGAGATAAGCATGAAACCCTTTTGCAGAATCAGTTAATCCATGCCTTAAATGGTATTGTAGCTGAATGCCCCTTTAACATTATCATTCTTATATCATATATATAGGCATAGATTAATATATTCTCTACATTTCATCATACGGTGGCGTAGATTAATAAAGCTTAAGACCGAGTGCCTTCAGTCATGTTAAACCTTCAATATAAATGGCAGCGGTAAGGACATCCTGCTCATCATTACACTGAAGAAAACTATTGTGATCTATATACTCTATAATGCCAAATATACTGTACAGAGCAAATATGCATGGCCTAGAATGCCGATTAGAAATAAAACCAATACATAAAGGTTCGTAGCGGGCCTAGATCAAGTTGTGGTCAGATGTCAGGTTGGCGGTTGCTTTAAGTTGGTGGCAGTGAGCAGGGAGGTTCTTCTGGGAGGTTTCCCCATCCTTCTCATAGGCTGATAGGGAGCACCGGGTTCACAAACTGTGGGTTGATGAAGGAGAACCCTGCGAACTCGGCCTGGTCAATGTTGGCGATAACCAGCTCATCTGGAGGTGTGAGCTGCGGCTGAGTGCGAGTGAAGAACTTGTCAAAGTTCTCTGCTCCTTTGCCGCACTGTAGAAAAGAGAGACAGACGGAGGAAAAGTTCAGACATACGGTATGTAAAACAATATAAAGGGTGCAACTGGCCGAAAAGGACAGAACAGGAAGAATGCACATGGAAATTCTGTGAAGGCAAAAGACATTTAGCAGAATCAGCAATTTTCATCGTTAAATAAAATCACTCTGGCCTGGGCCACTACACGATGTGCATGGACAATACAACAAGCGACAAATGAGTTCTCCCACATCGACCTGATGACTAATTCAATTGCATCCTCACCTAAACATGAAGAACACTTCACACCTGAGCCCCCCCCCCCCCCCCCCCCCCCCCCCCACACACACACACACACACACTTTGGCCACTGCTATATGCAGTAGGAGGTTAACAGCACCTGATCACATGCTCTACATCTCATTCACCTGAATCCCTTCTGAATTCCAACGCAGAAGCAAACAGCTGTGGAACAGCATTGCAGCAGCCGGTAAACAAGGTCCAGATTTGATTCTATGAGTCAATGCCTCCGCAACAAGGCTGGCTGTTTGCTCTGACCTCAAAACCCGATGAGATGGCGCTCCTTTATCTCTGCTCAGATGTGATACGGACGTACCTCAAAATCGACTTACGGAAGAATTAAAGGAGTCCTTGAACAGCATCAATGTGCAACCAGGTCGTCAACGGGTTAATCAGTTTGTTCATAAGTTGGAGGCAAGACGTCTGTATTTCAAATGGGGCAACTAGAGGTTACGGAAATTAAATCAAAGACATGGAGACGGATCTCATCATGTGGTGGAGGAGCACTTCAAATAATGTATCAGCAAAGGAAGGTCATTAGCATGCTAGGAGACTGGAGTGTGCATCTCATTTTGTAGATGTTGCAATATTCCTCATCTGCCAAAAATAAATAAGAAATCAGTTTAAAGGTGCCACACTCGTAAGCTCACGGTCGTCACTCTGCACTGCTCTCATACAGCGGTGAAGCACCCAGCCTCCGGTTCCCCCTCAGGTAAACACTGTTACACTGTTAGCACCGTTAGCTGTGAGCCGTCGGCTTAGCATTCGCCATGTTGAAAGCTGTTGAGAGGCGATAGAAATGCTCCCAATCTTGTATCAAGCACCTATAAATATCAATATCGAATGTGCCATTCCCAAGGAGTGAAGCTTTATTAGGGACGTGGCACCTTTCACACGGCACATAGGTGTTCCTCATTCTGGTGCCAGTTTTGTACCAGAAGAGGTGCGGTACATACTGTTTCTGTGACGATTAGGTAACGCATGGGCCATGTGAGATTACTGGGAATTGCATTGCATTTCTTATTTTCTCAATGCACAAACTATCAAATCCTGTTAAAAAAAACTACACCAATGTCTGCAATGTCGGCTTTATGTCTAATAACCATTTCCAACACTAGCTGTTTCATCTCCTTCCAAGCTGACGTCATTTGCGCTGCAGTTTATTTGCTTGCATTGATTCGGAGTCTGCCACACGAGGCTCTCGGTTCCTCTCAGGATTATCTGCTCAGGGGTTGACTTACCTACCATTCTTTTAAAGGAACAGTGTGTATGATTTACGTGTGGATATATTGGCAGAAATGGAACATATGATTAATTAGTATGTTTTATTTAGTGTATAATCACCTGAAAATAAGAAATGTTGTGTTTTCAATATCTTATAATGAGCCATTTATGTATACATATGTAGTCCTCCACCATGTTTCTAAAGTAACCCAGAAACAAACAAACCAAACACTGGCTCTAGACAGGGCCATTGGAGATTTTGCGTAGGCCACTGTAGTTCTCCTACACACTAGACCTTTAAAGAAACTAGATGAGGTCATGGCTGATGTCACCCACAACCACACCTATAATAGTACCGCACTTTATTCGTACTGTATGGCAACACATGTATGCAAGAACAGTCAACCTGGCCTTCTTGTGCACGTCTGTCCATCACTTTACACTTAACACATTTTGGATGCTGTAACACAGAGGCATCAACAAAAAAGGCCTACCGGTAATTTCATGTCATCTGGATGTGTTGTGCTCAATCAAGACTCTCCAACGAAAGGGCTACCACTGGCTGGCTAACCGACAAAGAGCATTAGAGAGGCGAGGTTCCTCTGTTGCTATTGTCATTGTGATTAGGGCACGGCAGAGAAAATAGATTACTTGGTCTCCTCTGACATATTCTCCTGTCGTTACTGGAGAAGAAACGAGACAACGTACAAGAAAAAGAGGGAGCGAGCAAGAAAGAGAGAGGCTGTACACAACCTTCAAATCTATCCTCATCAGTTATTCCTCCTACACACGCTTAACTAGGTGGATGCATGCGCGAGGGAAAGGATCATACACCCAAACACATACATTACGCTAAGACCCAGTGCACCACTTCAACATTCCCTTGGGAGCTGCTCTGTAGCTGGCTGGAAGAATAACCGACTCTGTGAAGCAAAATGTCACTGGGTAGGAAAGGAAGATGGCAACTATGGCACCTTTGGCACTGTTGACACACAAATAAACACTGGCGTATAACTCAAAGGGCTGTTGTGACTGCAAAGGCAAAATCAGAGTCTCGGGTACTATGAATAAACAGCATGAGGCATAGAAGAGTAAAATACTGAATAAGCAGCTTTTAGCTTTGTGACGGTTGCATAGCGCCCACTCTAGAAATATAAATGAGACTTGAAGGTTAATTAGTTTCCTATGTCAACCGTGACAGATTGTTGAATCTGAGATATCCTTCTTTTGTAAAATGTAATAATATCTTCTCAAAGTAGGTTAGATTATCAAATGGGAGGCTTATGTGTCGGATAAGACTGATGATGCAATATTCAAGTCTGTTCAACTTTTTCCTTGCAAGATAGATTTATCGCAATTTAGCCAAAGTGAAGCAATTGTAACTTTTCACTGCTATAAGTAAAACATCTACTGGCTTCTGCGTCATCATGTTTGGTTCTGAAGAGAGAAATCTCCAACATCGAAACATCTGTCTCTGAGAGTACACAGCAGCGGACGTACTGACTCACACAGTTTGGATCGAGTACAGGACCAGCATCCCCAGCGGGATTTACCCACACGGCTGTGCCACCAGAAACAGCCACTAGGAACATTTCACTGATCCACAGCTTGAGATGATTTTAGTGCGAAAAGAATAACTTTCTTTACAGATGCCATTAGACATCACAACTTTTTATTTATTTTCCAATCCGTTTTCATGGTTGCTATGACTTCACAACCAACTGTGACCTGCCTTTGACACTCTTCACTAACTTGAGACTAATTGGCCTTGTCCACTGCTGCCCTACATATACAGACAAGACATGTAAGTGTGTGCATGTTTGTGTTTTATATAAGCGTCTGTGTGTGTCTGTGTTACAGGACCTTGAATAGAGTAAGACTATTTTATAAGAGCTGCTCTCGTAAGATAACTGAAGTTAAAAAAAGATTAGCTCAACAAGAACAAAAGGAGAACAATTAGATTAGGAGCCATGGTTTTAACAATCTGCCCCCATGATTTCCAGAAACATGTCCTTTTGGAGAAGAGCAGAGCTGGTCTCACATCTCCTATATTGTGTGATTCAACCATCCCTTATGGGGTGAGACCAAAGCTATTATGCCATTATGATGCATCTTCCCGTACCCGGTGACATTGTGTCCTTCATGTGTCTTTAATCTCTCTCTCTCTTTGTCCACATGCAAGCCTCTGCACTCAAGCATATAAAGAAACACCCAGCTGCTAAGGAAGGCTAATGAGTGCCTACCTCCAATAAGAGGTGTTCTTCCTCCTACAGAATCTCAACTGCACATACAGAGGAGCGACTGTAGCTCAGTATTAAGCAGGGTCGTTCATCAATCAGAGGATCGGTGGTTCGATCCCCGGCTCCGCTAGCCCATGTTGATGTGTCCTTGGGTAAGACACTTAACCCCAAAAAATTGCTCCTGTACGGTGTGTTAGTTACTGCTGATGTGCAGGTGGAGCCGTAGCTTTGAGCATCAGTGTATGAATGGAAGCGCTTTGAGTGGTCGGAAGACTAAAAAAGTGATTTATAAGTACAGGTCCATTTACACACCCACTGTTACGTACGCCATACTTGAACACATTTTACAATTACAAACTGAGTGAGGATATGTAAACACACCTCAAAGCAATTACAAATTGGGCCTTTCACACATGAGCCCAAAATAATCCAAACTCTACCTCTGTTGAGGAATCAGATTCTAGGAAAATGTGACAGAAAATACAAACTGTCAATACTCCAATTTAGGAAATAATGAATACATAAACAAACTGTAAAGCGCTCCCTTTTATGTGCTGTAAGCTAAAGGAGGAAAGGCAGACACTCTCAGCTGTGTCTCTTCCTCTTATTTTCTGTATGTGTGTGTGTGTGTGTGTGTGTGTGTGTGTGTGTGTGTGTGTGTGTGTGTGTGTGTGTGTGTGTGTGTGTGTGTGTGCGTGAGTGATGCGTGTGTGTACATGTATCCCATCAGGCACGCGCATCCCTTGATTGGTGTTTTAAGACTTCTGTGCAGTGAGTACGTCATCCCACTCTTTCTTTCCCTGGCTCCCTCCCTTCATCGACTGCTCCCATCTCTATCAATCTGCATGTCTCTATTTGACCTACTTTTTCCATCCTTTTCTGCTGCCTTCCACCACAAAGACGTTCGGCCATCCACGAGAGGTCGTGGCCATCGAGTGCGTCGTACTCAAGTAATTAGTCTAATTTCATATCGACACTGCTCGCTGGACGTGGCTGGCATTTCACTATGTGCTTGTTTTGTTACCTGCATTATAGACAGCGGCACAGTGACAACTATGATTATAGATCAACAATAACTAGGCCTGCACTGACACTCATTCTAGCCCACACTGTCTTCCGCGCAGTCGGAAACTCTGGCCCTATAGATACAGGTGGTTTGAATGTCTCAGCTGGGTGCAGTCAGTGTGATTGCAATTCCACAGCTGTCACAGGCGGATGAAGTGAGATTGAGTGGGGATGGGAGAAAGGAAACGAGGAGGAGTGCATTAGAGTAGCTGGGTTAGACCCGGTGAGGGGTGAGAGCGGGGTGTATAAAGACATTTATTGGTAATGGACTCAGAAACAGCACCGTATTACATGGCATAGTGAGATCGGCATGATGGGTCGTTAGAGAGCCGGTCATGGTGGTAACACAGAGCGTTCAGCAATGTTTTCTTACTCTCTCTCCACCGCGCCCGTCGTTCAACGTTAGCTGCATCGAATAAAACCAGACCCATGCAAGCATGCGCTTTGCAAAAGGACATGCACGTTTGCATGCATCCACCCCCCTGCAACTTCAGCGTGGACACATAGACGAGCACAGAAGCCTTCTTTTCTCCCTGCGATATTGATGACTCCCCCCACAACCCACCCCACACACATATGCAGAAAATAGACGACGAGGCGTGCATGCAAGGGAATCTTCCTCCTCTGCTTTTCTCAATCTCTGTTAACCTTCACTTTCTTGAACCTTCCCACACACAAACCTTTACCCACACATATACACACAAAGCACACTCAGCATTTCCAGGACACTCAGCACGTCCACTCAGCGAGAGACTACATGGACAAAGAGGTCAGGATTCACCTTATTAGAGGAACTGGAGCCCTTGAGGGTTGAAACAGAAGAGAACTACAATATTTAAACTGACTGTAAAGGGGACACACAGGGACTCAGGCCAAGACCAGCACACACACACACGCACACACACACGCTTTGTTTTAAAGAAACATAGTCTAGATTAACTTTGCATTATTCTGTGCATGTATGTGTGTCTATATGTATATATGTGTGTATATGAAAGTGGATGATAAAAAAAACACGTAAAAAGCATGTGTGTGCTCTACATGATCATGTGGAATATCAAGGGATTTCAAAACTACTCCTTACTGTGCAGCAGAATGTGAGCTATACGAAATATGCATTCATAAAACATGTGTTACATTAATTATGAATTCAGATGCGAGGTTTTGAAATTACGTATGGCCCATATAACACATGCCATACGGAGCCTATGACTGCAGCTGTGTTTTGACTTTACAAAGTAGGGTCACGTCAAGGCAGTATTAAACTGCACATCGGTCTGACTTTTATTTATTTTTACGGCAGATTATATAACATTTTTACAAAAGCACAAAATGCTGACGCAGTCCTGGTTTTGCAGTCAGTGTTCAAACTCTGACTCGGAGTGGGTAGTGGACTCGTGGTCTTACTTCCCCCTTGTGTCTTACATTCTTTACATACAGCCACGGCGCTGTCAGCGAATTTGAATGGAAAAGTTACAAAGGACTGCAGTCAGGTTGCATCAGCTCTCTCGACACAATATGAATAATATCATGTATAATACAGTCGCCTTCATATGATGAGACCTACTGCAATAACATACTGTTGGTCTAGTAAATACGAGTGCCAAAGTCACCTGTGACTGGGAGATGTGTGATGCTTGTGTGATGCCGATGCAATAACGGTGGAATTATATTCTACTGTAGCCTCACAGAAGCCTCAGATAAACTACTGTAAACAACCAGTTATTGGTGCGTCCTGCCTCTTGACCCCATCACCCTGCACAGGATGATCCATTAAAGCATAGAAAATGGATGAATGGATGGTAATCATACATCAAAGGCAATGCTAAAGTCTAGCTAAATGTTTGTGTCTGTAATTACAGTGAATCAAATGTTGCTGAACCATTAAAGCAAAGATATGTTTCCCTGAAAGTGAGAGTATACAATACCGCGTCCTAATATCCAGCATCCACAATTAAACACAGCTAGAAGTCTTCTTTTTTCTGTCTCCCTCAGTGAATACTGTGAGCACTGAGTGACTAAGCTCTAACTAAATAAATAACAAATATGATTAATTTATCACCACAAATTACAAAAGAGATGTTTCCCCACTTACCTCTATGCAGATAACTAGGCCTGGTGAGTGATTCAAATTGCACTTTCACAGCTACAGAATTACGAAACTACAACCCTGAGACAAACCATATTTGCTCTTTTGTCTTCTTTTTCACTAGAAGTTTCACCCGTTATTACATTTTAAGTATATCTTCAAAGAATTATAAATGCAGACACATTTTTGCATGTTCTAGTTCAGTGGGTTCAAAAGGTCCATGCCTTGTACTGTATAGGACATTTGGGTTTAAAATATGCACTCTTAACATTGTTGCATAATCTCTCCTGAACTTTCCCACGACTTGTGTAAACTGTCAACTCCAACTGCCGACTGCCTAGACTATGTGGGCTCAACATTAAAGGTAATTAATGTTGAGCCCACAAGTCAGATAAAGAAAATGGTGTGTGTGTCTGAGTAAAATAAGAAAGAGAGAAAGATGAAGGGAGGGGACGGCCAGCAGTTTTCTCTTAATTTGATTTCACTGCAAGAAATGTTGTTCATTGAAAATTCAAGTTTCAAAATATTCCATGATATGCTTAAATATTCTGGACATATGACCATTTTATGTCAAGTTTGAGAATCTTAAAATAAGGATTTCCTGGAGTGATAAAGTGAGTTTTAAGTACACTAAAGGAGATTAGATGAAACGTTGATGAAAACCTTGAGGAAAGTGATCAGACTTATCATAAATTGTGGCAGGTGTAGATAGTGTGTGTGTGTGTGTGTGTGTGTGTGTGTGTGTGTGTGTGTGTGTGTGTGTGTGTGTGTGTGTGTGTGTGTAGTTCAGATTCAGACACAAGCTTTGTTAAGCCCTTAAAGTCAAACCAAGTCCATCCATTACAAACAAAGACAGGAAATATATTGGTGTAAATGTAATTTTAAGAAAATCATTGATATTCTAAAAAGTTGGTATTCATCACATTATAGAACTGGCAAATAACTTTGTCTGTATTGCTGCTTCTTGTACCATCTGTTTATTTCTATTTAGACATTGTTTAGTTACATAATGCACAAAGAATACCTAATGTTGCGCTCTATGTGCAAGATGTTGAAACTATATTATTAACTATATTCATCATGTGTGAATATACCTTCATACTGTGGTCAATACTTAGTGTCTTTAAACTTAAAAGATAATTCAATAGAATACGTTCAATAACCAAGAGGTTAAAAAAAACAACCTAACTGTACTTTAAAGACACTAACAAGAGACGTTTTGACTGATAACCTTCACACAAGGTTGATGTACTGCTCAGTCAAGAACACATAATCATAATCAAGAGGGGCAGTACATGTCTTGCTATAACAGATGTGTCTTGTAGAGATGAGCACATCTGAACTTGTTTGTTTAGATGCATACGGTTAAGAAACTTGTATTTGTTTACTTGTATTGTGTAGATGCATTCAACTCAATTGTACATATATTAGTCATTACTTCATCAATAGGAAATGGAAATTCTGTAGACATACAAGACCACTGTCAAGAAAAGCATTTAACAGTTAAAAATTTGAGTGCAGATTGTTGATTGCTTTATCGCACAAAGTGAGGATGTGGAATGGTACAAAACCAGAAGATTGTGCTGTTCTTCTAGCACAAGCAAAGTTTTCAGAGTTTCTAAAGAAAATCAGATGATGAGTAAAAAGCCAAAGAAAAACACAACCTCATTAGATCCAAAGAGAGAACAAATGCACCGGGACCAATGGCAATGAGGCAAAGGAATGACAAGGGTGTTCATTTGGTGAATGGTGCAAATGGAAAGTAGTCAGTCCATCCAAATGCAGTATACGTTATATTAATTTCCAGAAAATCTGGAGAAACATGTGAATTCTTAGTGTGTTTTTAACCACTAATGTTGTGTGAATATTAAGAGGTGGTGGTGCTAATTCTCCAGTCCAGGTCTATTAGTTGCAGAGAAGGACCAAGATGACAATGCAAAACAATGAATACAATGTGGTGGAAATATGTTTGTTTCGTGTATTCTTTTGAGGACATTTCCAGTCTCCTCTTTGGCCCACACAGATTCCAAAGGTTACCTTTCGTCTCTCCAATGGCTCCAAGGCTCATTGGATGTCACATGCTTCACACGACCTGATTTATTTGCGACATACCGGGGCCGTTTTTTTTTTAATGCGATTAATTTCTCATTCTTCAGAATTATGCTGCACTTTCCACCATGTGTATATATGAAAACCAACATTCCCTTTGTGAGAGGAACAGACAAGTGTAATGGTGGTCTTAATAAGTGGTCTTATATCAATGAAGGTTTAATTCACCGTAACCATTCCAAGCGGTATCACACTTAAATAAGACCTGCTGTAAAAGTGTATCCGCATAGTACTTACCACTTTGGGCTTGAAGGGCGGCTGTATCTCCCGGTTCTGGAGGCGTTCCCAGTCGATGCGTCTGAAGAAGGCGTGTTCCCTGATGTCCCTCTCACCCTCAGCACCACAGCCCAGACGCTTGGACGGGTGTTTGGTCATCAGCTGCTCACAGTGAGGAAGAAAATTAAAGGACAGGAAGTTAGAACAAATAAACATTAAGTTGACATTGAGTGGTGAGTCATCTTACGGGGTGGAATGCATGATTCACGTAGCTTTGCATAGGTTTCCACAACTTCAAAGAGAAGGTAGAAACAGCTTTCCTTCTTACTTCAATTGTGTAAGTAACTTTCTCTTTCAGTCAATAATACAATATTCAGATATTAAGAGAAAAACAATATCTCCAAAGTGGCCAGTGCATTAGGAAAAGCCTCCCTTTGTTTCCTCCCACTTGTTTGTTTATTTAGTGATGTGTTCTGTAATATGATTCCACCTCTTTTCTCAGTCAGTAAGTGACAGCTTAACAGATGGGTCTGAAAAAGAGTGATATAATCATATTGTGTCCTGCTGCCACTTCCAATTGCACCGCAGACAACACGAGAGCACAGTTTGCCCTTCGTTAAAAGCAAAACAAGACAATGAAAAAGAAAACATTGCAGACAACAAAACCTTACTAAATTATGTAGGAGCATACTGGTATAACTTAAACAAAATTATCCAAACAATGTGTCCAGAATTCCAAGTGATTTAAATGTTTGTTTGTCAAGCTTACTGCTGGAAAGCTTATTTTTTCTTGCATAAACAGAACACAAGTTGGTCTGGAGGAGGACACTATTTTAAATGCATTAAAGCAATCCTACTCATAATGGAACATAATCGCTGACTGGCTGCTTGTTTTTCCAGGGTGTATATGGATGCAAATTGACCAGTTCTACTATTTACATAAATATTCTCACATTAGCACTCCTGCCTCAGTGCAGTGATTTGTTCTGGCTGAATTTCAAAGTAAGAGAAGGAAACCTTTGGAGATGGATAGAGAGAATGGTGGCTTTCAGTATTGACAGAGCAAGGACAAAATGACTCGTTTATGCAAAATGTCGATTATGCACTGGACTCGGAAATTATGAAATGCTTTTGTTTGTCAAGCTAGTGCTTAAATAAGGCTGGTTCACATGCTCATGTGTAGCGTATGTTTTTTCAAATGACATGAGCATATACATGCATTCTCCGATACAGAAGCAATAATATAGAAATTATTTTTGTTTTATGATGACATATTTTGCTATTATAAAATAATGGTTTGACATTTTGGGAGATACGTATATTCATTTTCTTGCCTTCTAGTTTAGAAGATTGATACCGATCTCACGTACGTAAGGTAAATTAATACACACCAGACGATGCTCCACAGCCACTTTGCTAACATGGCTGCATTGTTTTAGTTTTTTAATCAATTTTGGGCAAAACTTTTCTCAAGAGCTGACTGGCAGCTGAGGAGCTCAACATCTCCTTCCTCTTTAGTAATTTTGTCAAATGCACAGAAGAAAATGTGGGTATCAACCTCATGCTTCAATCATTCCTGCAGCCTAGCTCTTCTATCATGTGTACAGTTCTGCTGTATTCATACAACAAACGAGACATCTATGTATTCAGATAACAGGTTGTATGACATGATACAATGTGGTGTTTTCAACCAATCTATTCCACTCTCTAAATCAAAATAAATTCCACTGTAATCAGTTATAGTTTTTTGGTAAACAGCCCAGCATTACTTTAGATATCAGGTTGCAAGAAGGAGTGTTGGTATGCAGAATGAGCATAAGGACAGAGGAGTGTGCAGTTACAGACAAATTAAGTGGAACAAATCTATTAAAAAAATCACTGCACTGCTAGGTTTTCTATTGTTTAAAGTTTTGAAGGAAATATAATTTAAGAGATGCGAAAACATTAAATGACATGCTAAAATGGCTAAATGGCGTAAACTTTTTTTTTTCAGTGTTGAAAATCTACTTGCAGGATTTTTGCAGGCCAGCTTTCCTGCAGCAAGCCCCTTGGACATACAGGCCGCGGGCTGGGCCACATCTGAACTAGCAGAGTGCATCCAGCTGGCAGAGTACATCAGACAGCTGTTGACGAGGAAGAAAAAGTCATTTGCAGCTTTCTGTCCGTTCACGCAACTCTCCATGGCTGTGAGAAAGCATCCCGCGGCCATTTAAACGACACACCTCACACACTGAAATGTCCTCGAAGCTGACTGACCGCTGGCCTGCCACCGTGTCAATCAAACGCTTGTTTTATTAAACTTGAAATAGTTAAGAGTCAAATGTGGCGTTGACCTTTCATGCAGAGCATTTGATCATTCTGTCTGTAGAAGTGCAAACTGTTGGCACTCAAACGGCGAGGGCTCCACCACGCCATAAACTGTCAGCGAAAGGCTTAGTTGCATGTGTTCACAAAGTGGGCACAGAACATCGGCGTTACCCTGTTGTTTCTGCTGAGAACATCAAGAGGATGAGAGTGGTGAAGTAAAAAAGAAAAGCAGATGGGATCTCTAATTCAGCAGGGAGTCTGGTCAGGTAAAACTGAGTGCTTCACTACATCAAGGCTTTCAAAACGCACACGCCGTCCTCCTTTAGAACCCATTCAGTTCATCTACTGGGGCAAACATGTGATCAAAGACACACCACAATAGATTCTTTGTTTACAATACAACAGGAAACGTTCTTACTTGCCACAGAGCTCCAGAGATTCATTCAATTAAATTAGTCAAAACCAAGGGTGAACTCTTCACTGATATTTACTGCTACGTCACAATCTACACTCAAAACACAATTTTGATGTGCGTCCATCTCACTCTTAATTCTCCTTCAGTAATTACAATAAACTGCAACAGCATTGGAATGGGCGACCTTTAGGTAGCATCCCATTACTTAGATGAATGTGTATCTACATCTGTGACCTATTTAAGATGTAATGAACTGTACAGTATATAGCCGAGATAAAAATAGAGCTATATGTCTGGATATTTGCACAACAAAACTCCACCACCATACTTATGTTTGCATACAACAGATTGTGTCCTTTTCATTACTCTTGTCATGCTGGTCTAGAATGATCCATGGCTGAACTGGCATCAGTCTTCTGTCTGTTATTTGTTCTTCTTCCCTCCCATCTCTCCCTTTCTCCCTCTTGTGTGTGTTAAGCTCTATGTATCCATTAAGAGGAAGTGCTGCAGTCATGCCAAACACGGGTTGAGACAGGGAGACCAGTGCGCACACACACGCACACACGCACACACACACACTACTGAGAAAATAAAGGAGGGAGAAAAGTATGGGAGAAGGAATTAGGGTGACAAAGAGAAACAAGTGGAGTTGAGGAAGGGACAAGGAGACAAAACGTGTTATTGCACAGCTCATTGAATTTGCACTGCTTCTGGACAGAAATAAAACTGCCACTTTCACTATTGAATTCTTGGCATGCACACGTATGTCTTTCTGTAACCCGTGGGAGTCTTTTTGGGCATTTAAAGAAAAGCCAGGTTTATTTACACATGCTTTGTTTTCTTAATTGCGTTGCTTCTGTTACCAACAGTCGTACCGCATCTTCACAGACTTCAAGCACTAGTACTAGTACTAGTAAGTGTCAGGAAGTGAACCAGCGTCTCTGCTGCTGCTAATATGAACCACATGAAGAATGTGTCTCAAGTCATTCTTGCTGTTTTATTGATCAAATAGTCCTCGGGCAAACCTCATGACGTTTCAGCTGACAAAATGCATCCATATTTTATATATACTGGCCCCCCCTTACTGCAAGATGACCATGTGTTGACATCTGAGTGTTCCTGCATTCTCAGGAGTACATACAAAGTGCCAGTGAAAGTCACACAAGCAGAGGTTAAAGTGCAGATAAGTGAGCGCATGCACAAATCATAAAAGGTTGTGCCTTTTTTCTGTGAAGCGTTGAAGTGGGTTTTCAGTGAGTCTTAAGCAAATCAAGTTTTTCCATATGTCCCTTTTTTTCTCATTTGCTTCAGAAACATTACGCTGTTGCCATAAGATTACTATTTGCCTGCTTAACGTGCACTGTACTGCTCCCCTTGCTCTGTGGAGATCCGGCAGCCATGTAACCATGGTAGCAGAAACAGCATCTCATTAACACATCACAGGACATCAGTTTGATGTGATGTAAAATGTCCACAAGGCCAGGGATGGCAATAAATGCAAAACCATACACTGTTTTTTTTAATGTGGCCATTAAGATCAGACAATTATTGATACTGTAATCTGTATAAACTGATAAGCAATGGGCCGAGACTTTGGTACCGGACGCATTCTGGTTTCTGTTTGTAGTCTGAGGAGTATTGAGCAATTAGGTTTGAGAAAGCTTTGGTTGAATGCAGGTTAGCAGTCTGTGTGGAGGTAAAGGTGGCGGAACGCATCAGATGAAATGTGATCTGGGAACCCATTGGCTATCGTCAGACGATGATTTCGATATGTTTGAATCAAACGGTGGGATCTTTTGTCCAGAAACAGCTCAGTCTGTTGGTGAGTATTGATGGCCCGTTAGCTAAGCTGAGGAGCAACAGTTGTCTCGGCTCTTGCTGTGTAAAATGAGTCGTAGAGATCCATCACGTAGATTAGTGACAGCTAGTCACACCACGGCGATGATGAAGGAGGCTTGGGATGGAAAAAGCGTCACTTTGTTATGGATTTTTCTAAACAAAAATCCCAAGAACAAAAGTAATTTCATTATGTTCCTGGAAGATTCTCCGACAAGTATTTCTAAATGCTAAAGGTGTCCCGATTTATCCTTTAGAGTTATTGTACAGCACTTTTCCTGCTCTGATGCAGTGTGCTTTACTAAATAGTAATACATGTTTAATTAAATTACATGATAGTTAAAATTGCTTAAGAGGGGTTTCCTTTTGACTGTCCAAAGTTTTCCATAAAAAAATTAAAATCGAGTTTTCGGATTATGATTAGAATTTATTAGAATTTATACACAGAAGGTTTTATTTGTTTAATAGAATTTATTGTGATGTGCCCTAGTGGTCAATTGCTGTAACAAAGACTTTTGAAAATGATTATTGTACAGAGTGTGAATTTTAACAGTCATAAATGACTTAAACTAATCAAAATAGTTTTTTACTGTGCTGCTTGAACCGTGTAGAACAACACACTTTATTAAAATGGCTCATTGAGCTACTTCATTGGAGTATGTTGGATCACCTGATAGTTTCCCCTTCCTACTTTAATAATGTAAATGTCACAGACACGAGAACTGAGCGGGAAATGAAGAGGGAACTTGTAGACACTTCATTATTGCAGGAAATGAAGCTAGACTTCCCATATATTAGAAAGTCTGCCTCCAGAAGGCTAAGAAAAGCCTTCCAGTAGTTTGTCAGTTTTGAACTAGCAGAATTATTTGTGGTTACAGTGAAGAGCGTGAAAGACTCGAGCATAAAATGCTGATTTAAAGGATTTTTTAACCCGGGTGAAAAGCTTCAAGAGGAAGAGTCCCAGTTAAACAGGACCATCCAGGCAGGTTGGATAACAGTTTAAATTGCCTGTTGTGCAATATGTAAAACAAACTGCCCCACTGACAGCAGGTACAACGTAAACTGTTCATGAACCTCCTCAACTATCTTCTTGATTATGGATTTTGCTTGAACACAAAAACTTAAAATAAAAGGCGAAATATGTTTTCACTGATGGCAAAGAACGTCCACTCACCCCTTTGCAGATGGAGATAGCTTCCTTGGACAGGGACTTGGGGTAGGACACGTTGTGCTCCATAATAGACTGGAACAACTCATCTTCATCCTCGCCATCAAACGGAGGCTGGGGGTGGAAGGAGACAACACTGAGAGTGCTGTTGGTGTTTCATCCACGATCACACAGTGGATGGATAAGTTGTTGCTGTTCTCTGTAATGTGCAGCACCACAGGGATCCAGCACTGGTACATTTGTTTTGTTCTTCTCATGTGTGCCCTTTCTGTACTTGAAAGGTAAAATGTACAAATTAAGTAAAAGCTGTTTTCCCGAATGAATAAAGATCAAGAGGGCAGAAAAACAGGACACACATTTGACTAACTAGGGTGCCAAAGATGAGTACAGGAGAAAAAGACTAAACCACAAAGACACGGATAACAGAAAACAAGAAAGAGTGTAGAGTTTGTTTCACAGGAAGACATTGCAGGGCAAAGGGAGTGGATGACCCAGCTTTCTCCCCTGCTCACTGGGTGCTTATCATCAGTTACCATAATGTGGGTGTTTCGACAGTCCATAAAATGAATTATTCGTCATTTCCACTCCACTGGCTCCTTCGTGTAGAGATAGCCTGTCAGCGTCATGCCCTCTTTACCTGATTTCACACAAGGCAGGAAGGGGCGCAGGAAGGGAATATCTGAATAGGTAAACATCTGATTGTTTAACAGCTGACGCTTGCTCAGTTCATTTGGGAATGAAAAACAGACCCATCTTCATGTTTTGCTTTGCTGTGGAGAAACTTGCTTTTGCATGTACTTTGTTTTGGGCTTTTTGATATGTGAGCTACTTTACAAATTGTTAATAAGTCATAAATGTCTTAATTAGTCATTTAGTGCTGAGTCGTGGAAACATGTTTTATTTAAACATGTAAAAAACAATAATATATATAATATATATATATATTGAATGTACATCCTTTGTATATAGAGAGATGGGTAATGGAAAGAAAAGAGAAAACTGAATCACCCCAATTTGACACTTAAAGGTTTGAAGAACACAACAACTGGCAGTCACTCTGGCTGCAACACATGTCAAGCTTGGTCCTCATCCTCATGATTATCTGATTCCAAAAGAAGCTCTTCTTTAACCAGCCAGCACATTATTGATACGTTCACTTCCATAGCTGAGAATATTGTTCAGAATATTGACTCATGTCTACTGGCAGCACACTGTGCTGTATCATGGCCAGTAGTAACAGACACATAAGAGATGTTTTCAATGCAGAAACATGAGGACATATGTGTATGTGTACATATGTGTACACATATTTATTATGGTCTTTAGGAAGCACCACCTGAGTACATTTAGGCCTGCGCAGAGCCTTGCTGCTCGGGAACTTGAATGTGGGAATAATGTGGGTGTGAGCAATCTGTGAGCAAACTCGTGTTTGTGTAAAGCCGTCGGCACAATGTGCAGCAGGCAGTTGCATAAGTAGTACAATGTGTATGTGTGCGCACCACTCACCTGTCCTGCCAGCATTTCGTAGAGCAGAACTCCATATGCCCACCAGTCTACAGAGCGTCCATAGGGCTGATATGCAATGATCTGTGGAGGAAGGACGAGAACAGGCTCAGAAGTTCAGCCAAACTCAAACTGCTTGTCTCAGTCGCGTCAAAGACGTTGGAAATTGCAGCACTGATATGTTTACTGATCTGTTTACAAGTGAGAGACGAGATACATGTGCTGCCTGTTAGTTAGATGACACAATGCATATTTAAAATGTACAGAACTGGAACCTAATATTTTCTTCTTTCAGATCAGGACACAAACATAGGTATATTCCTCTCAATGTGACACCCAGGTTCACTTGTGCTGACTGTAATCTATTTTTTTATGCTATTTTATGGACAACAAGTAGGTTACCGCGTTCATATTGGCTCACTAGAGTAGTCGTGACTAACTGACTCAAAAATGCAGACATTTTCCAAACCACTGATCTAAATCACAACATACGCCCAGTCATTTTGGATCTGTAGATTAAATATGCAGCAATACATTCACTCTTTCGGGTTTAGTCTTATTAGATTCCAACACAAATCAAATTTGACACATATTTATAAGCTTCATCTCGACATTCAAATCCCATACTTCATGTGGACATGAACACGCCTCCCACTAAAGGAAAAACTGTCGACTCTTCAATCTAATTTTGGGGATTTTCAGGATATGACTTGGCAATAAGAAAAAGCTACATAATAGAATTGAAAAAAAATTATAAAATGGAATAAATGATCCCCACCCTTCCTTTTATTGTGTTATGATCCACTAAAGTTCTACATTGTGTTTGTTTTACTCAATGCTCCTGCCTCGGGTAATGTTTTTAAGCATGGTTGTATATCTTTCCATGCATTCTGCCATGTCTCATTGTATGCAAATCCAAATGATTGTTATATTGTAGCAGTACTATATATAGTAAAATGCAATTCAAAAACACAGTTCTTTTCTAAATGCTCTTGATAAGGTTGCAAACATATTTAAGCCAACTGTGACTTATTATTCTGCAGACACATGCATATGAAGTTTGACAGCAGCCTTGAAAATCCTGTTTCAGGAATTAAAAACTCCCAGATCACAGCTCTTCGTACAGTTTGACCCAGACAATGAACACATATTAAGTCAGGGCATATCTCTGCTGAAGCTGAAACACACAGTTCTCACTTTTTGTCACGCAAAAACAGGCTCAAGACGGGAGTAAACAACAGCAACGGCAATGTGAAGGCAACTCTTACAGACACGTGTTTGCACATTTGGAAGAGCTATCTTGACGCTCACATTTGGTTCTGTTCAGGTCCTTTTCTTCAAATGTTGACTGAAATGGTTTTGTTTCCTTATTGAATGGCCGAGCACTCTTGCAAGAATGATTATTGATCTGGGTTATATGAATTTAGGGGATGAATTTATAACATCCAAGGCTCATTCAGGCTCACATACAGCACATATGTAGAGAACACACATTAATGCATTCACACACGTGCACACAAACAACTTCAGGTGTGCAACGCAGTTCCGTTGCAGGGTACGTTGTGAGTAACGTCCGACCTCTGCTGAACACATGCTGCCGTGGGACACTCCTCCAGCTTGGTAACACACACATATACACACACATATGAACAACGTACTGTACATGAATAGATCCAAAACTCACATGCACACATACAAGTGAAGCATACACACAAATGTGCCGAGGTGTGTGAGAGCAGATCTGTCCTGTGTGTCGCTCTAGGTAAGGCAAGGCAAGTTTATATATAGAGCACAATTCGTACACAAGGCAATTCAAAGTGCTTTACAGTTACATAAAATTACAAAAAGGCAAATAAAATCATTCCATAAAAACATAAAAATAATAATATATTAATTATATTAAAAGCGAAGAGTGCAGATAAAATACTTTCAGTTGTCAAATAGAACCGTTTTCAGCCTGGATGTAAACATTGTCAGAGTTGAGGCCTGTCTCACATCTTCTGGAAGACTGTTTCAGATTTTAGCATAAAACTGAAACCCAGCCTCCTCGTGTTGAGTCCTGACTCTGGACCAGCAGGAGACCACTCCCTGAGCTTCTCAGAGCCTGAGATGGTTCATATGGCTCTAACATGTCACACATGTACTTTGGTGCTAGACCATGAAGACATTTGTACACAAGCAGAGCTGTTTTAAAGTCTATTCTCTGAGCAACAGGAAGCCAGTGCAAAGACCTGAGCACTGGGACATTATGGTGGTATTTCCTGGTTCTAGTCAGGACTCGAGCAGCAGCGTTCTGGATGTACTGCAGCTGTCTTACAGCTCGTTTAGAGCCCAGTGAGCAGGCCGTTACAGTAGTCTAACCTGCTGGAGACAAACGCATGGATTAGTGTCTCCAAGTCTGGTTCTCTACAGCCTTTGCTGCTTAACACTTGACCTCCACCTCACCCGTAGGAGCCCACACACGCACGCATGCATGTACACACACATACATACACACACACACACACACACACACACACACGGCCAAACACCCCTCCAGCGCTGCACTCCACTGTCACAGCGCTGTCCTGAGGGTTGATGGACACGCAGGACATCCACGTGTTTACCCTCGTAAGCCAATGGCGAGCACGTGTACAAATGCGCGTGCATGCTGATGTGTCTTTGAATGTCACTATACTGTGACTGTGATAGTTATAGAAGCATAAATAATGTAAAGAGCCGACAGGCTGTGTGATGGGATCAGTTCTTCAGTGGGTCACTTTTTCCTCCATCGTTTTCCCTCAAGTATTTACAGTTCAACATAAAGCCAGAAAACAAATATCCCCAACATAAAAAATATATATTAATACTGAAACTGTCCTGTCACAATATATTAAATACATTATTTTAAATAAGTCTATACAACCGTATACCATCTCTGTATGTATGTCAATCACGTAACAATGTGTACTGCGTAAAATGGGCTAACAAATTCTCACTCATGTGTCATAACTAGTTTTTAAAAGAGAACAGATAATACATTTACAGGGCCGTCATGCCATATTCTCTTATCACAACCCCCCCCCCCCCCCCCCCCCCCCCCCCCCCCCCCCAACCACCCACCAGCAGCAGCAGGTGTCACAGTTCTACAGCCCTCAAAGATGAGGGATGGTGTACTTGTCCTGCTTGTCTGCTGCCTGGCTGAGGGAAATGTGCTGGGACAGGGGTTCACTGCCATCAACGTATACTGGGGATGAGTCCGCTGAAGCAGATAGCTTCACTCTGCTCAGCGAGACGATGGCTGCGCTGGACGAGCAGAGAAGTGAGCTGCGACACACCAAAGAGCAGCTGGTGCAACTTCAGAGACAACAGGGTATGAGAGGTAAAGCGTCCCTCTATGCAGCATCAGACTTAAAAGCGAATATGGTGTCATTACTTCACAAACAATGTGTGTAGTAGTTCACTGTATAGGTGTGCAGACAGTCGCTGGCAGGATGATGGAGGAGCTGTGAACTGGAGAAGGGCTATAGGGGTGCATTCACATAGAATGATAGAGAAAGTGTAAATACATTGTGCATTTGTATAAAATAAACTTGTTTGTGCCACGAATACAATCAATACGAATTGTCTAACAATAAAAAAAAAGAGTTTCTGTGTGTTGTGGAATTGCTGCCTTTTTATTGCATTATTTATTTATTATTTCCATTACGTAAAGAAGAAGCAAGTTGTTATTTCACTTTTTGACTCCCTTCTCTTTTGTCCACAATGCTGCAACCTGCATGCGTACAGTCGTTAGACATTCTAAAAGCTTTCTATTAATCGCTTCATTCGTTAACTCTAATCATCATTCTCCCATCCTCACTGGAGGCTGGACTGAATGCCAGTGATTTGGAGGGCCAACGCAAACGAGTGGAACCACTGCAGAAGGAAAGTAAAGGTACCACGACAAACAAGTCAATTATTAATGACCAGCAAAGTAAATCTCCTCCTTGTCTCAGCTCATCTAATCTCAGACTGCATGGTTGAAGTCATTCACTATTTATTCCCTCATTTTTAACAAATAGAGTTGAGGCCAGACTGAGATTCAGGAGTGAAGGCAGTGCAGGCAGCTGACCAAGGTGAATTAACTACATTATATGCACACATTGTATATCATGATTATGTACCTTCTCAGTAAACGGCACAATACATATACAGTATGTTTTGCTTTTTCAAAAAAGAATGCGAGACAGTTTTTTCAGGGATATTATCTGTGCCACTAAATATTTCATAGTCCAGAACTGGAGACCAGACTGAACACTACTGACGTCCAGGCAGTGTCGCAAAGGACCCTGGTGGCACAATTACTGGTGGAAATGAAAGGGAACATGCGGAGAGCTTATTGTAATAGTGTGATCACATTGTGAATAAAATACTGCTGATCAAGTTAAAGAGTTTAGAAATATAGAAAAAAATACTTGAATTTCATCTCATCTCTCCCCTGCTTATATCATCATGCCACCCTTTGGTTTAAATCTGGTTTTGATTGGTTGGCTGCTGGATGTTTTTCCTGTCATCATGTTAACGCCATTTTAGCATTTGAGTTCAGACTGGAGGCCAGTGAGAGTCTAGAGGACGAATACCCGGCTTAAAGACGCAGACTTTCCTGGAGACTGATGAAAGAGAGAAATAAATAAAAATAAATCAAATGTAAAATGTCAACAAAAAAAAAAAAATGTGAGCACTTGATCCAATAAAGAATAAATATATGCAACGGGAATATATATTCTTTTTTTTATAAACCTGACCTTAATTGACCTCTCGTCTATTCCTCACACATTAGCAGCAACATGTACTATTTATGTGTCAGTTCTTTATATAATATTCTTCTCTTCTATTCTAAATAACTGAATGAGGGCCAACACGCAAGTGGAACAACTGCAGAAGGAAAGTAAAGGGAACACAACAAACAAGTAAGTTATTTATACAGAGTTTGATTTCCTCTCATCTCAGATCATCTAATTTTACTTAATGAGCTCACATTGTTTAAGAGATAGCTGTTGTTCAGCCTCTTGAGGAATCAGATCCGAACATTGCTTAAATCAGGATTTATTTCCCATCTTTGTTTTAACCGTCAGACTTTGAGTCCAGACTAGAGTCCCGTGAGGAGGAGTTGGCTGCTTGGCTGCTGGAGGCCCTAATGTCATGTTGTTTGTCTGAAACCTAACAGACCAGTTTCCACTGTAGTTGGGCTGAAACTATACTATCTAATGCAATAAATGAATGGAATGAAAACATGATGCATTCGTACAAGGATTCCTCTGGTTTTCCCTAACTTCCCTCAAGGAAAGAAATTCCATAATTTCCTAGGACATCCATGACTTGTGACAGTAATAGAGGTTAATCAAGAATTCCCTCTATCTCATCTTGTTATGTCATCCATCTTCACCATTAACTGAACTGACCTGGACTCCTTTGAGTTTATGTCGTTTTTTTTAAATACCAAACCTCTTCCTTTCAATCAGAGGGTTGATTTCCAGGTTGTGACTTGAGAGCTGAAGATCAGCCTTGATGATGCACTGAGACAAGTGAAGGCACTCGAGACAGCTGATCAAAGTAGGCCTTTGGTGTTGAAGATTACATTTAATTATACATGGGTCATTGAAACACTATATACCATCTAATCACTTGTTGAGGGCCTGGTCGAGGGAATGAACAAATGCAGCTTAAAGTAACTGAAACAAAAGAGGAGGTACTGGAGAAAATACAGTATATCAAGATTAAAAAGAAGAAATGAAGTACAGCTACCAGTAATTGACCACCGTAATATTAACAGGTAAGCTTACTGTATACTTTCTAATCCCTCGCTCATGCGGGTTTCTATCTCTTCCACTACTCCCACAGACTTAGAGGCCACTGAGGTTCTGGGCCAGAAATGAACACAAAGCTTGAAAGAATAGAGGCTGAGATGGAGGCAAACAGTTGATCAAGGCAAGCAACATATTATCATCCACTGTAACTTGTATCAACATCTGCATTGGTTTGATATGATACACAGTTGGCTTTAAAAGGTTAATAGTAATATCTGTGAATACATTATTGTTGTTTTTAGTAGTTAGTGCTATTGAACAGAAAGCTCCAGACTGAATATGCTACATTATGCTGCTGCTCAGTAGAACTTTTTCTTTCTTTCCTAAATTTTTACATTTGTTTAACCGGATTGATTTTAGAAAGCTTGCATTGGGTTTAATGAATTTTCAACAATGCCTGAAGGTACGTGTATAGGTTAACATGGGACACATTTTTTGTGCCTCTATTTTTCATATTTAAGACAATACAATAAGTTGTATTTTTAGACAAAAAATAACCAATGGTTAAGTGTAGCTTTCAAGAAAAAAAACGATTAACATTTTCAATGGTGCATTTCTCTTCTATAGATAAAGTGGCCTTCTCAGCTGCACTGGAAGAGAACCATTGAGCCATTCAACACAGAAATCCCTCTTGTCTACAAGAAGGTTATCACCAACATCGGTGACAGCTATGATCCCTCAACAGGTAAAGTCCTGCAGGAACCTAATTATGTTTTCACTGAATTCATTTACAGCCTGCTTGTTTTTCACAGTCCCGTCATTGTGTGTTATGCTTCATGACTCAAGCTCTCATTAAGCTCATTAACTATTTCACTTCCTGTTAATAAAATTAATTTCAAAATGACTCATCGTCCTCTTTCTTCTTCAAAACTGATAATAATGCCTAATAATGCCTTACAAATAGAATGCATTATTATTATTATTATTATTTCTTCTTCAAAACTCCCTGTTCAGGAACCTTTACAGCTCCAGTCGGATTTTACAACTTCACCCCCTACTGTCATGCTAACGGAGGAAACCCTGGCTTCTGACTCTTGTACAGGAATGACGAGGCTGTTGTGGGCACCGCCGAACACCCGACGGCCTCCGACATCCCCGATAACGGCTCTACTGGGGTAGGGCTGCTACTTCAGAGAGGAGTCCGGCTTGACGTGCACATGGAGGCCAGGTCCCGGGTCTCGGCAGACAGCGATCGCAGCCTCTTTGAAGATACAATGAATTCATTCGAAGCAGTTCTTCTTTTGTTTTTCCATTAACGTCGTAACTTTTTTGATTATCTCAGTGCCTTCTCTCAGGTGACCCTTACAAAACGTGGAAGTCAAGACAAGCGTGCGTATCTGTTTAACAACCACCTCACATATCGATCCATCTGTGAATGTCTATAAGCTCCTAAAGATCATATACGCGTGAGACAGAATAACAATGAGACTACTGTCTCACCCAGAGTGACAGCACAGTATTAGAATGGCGCACATCCCTTTGCATGAAACCGAAACTCGGTGCTACACTATGAAATACGTCAATATGTGTGAGAAGGGACGAGTCCTCTGTTAACTAAAAGCAAAACAACCTCACTGGGAAACAAAAATGCTTCCCAGCTCTGGATCTCTCTACTCACCTGCAAACACAAATAGAACATATCTTTAATGAGAAGAGTCGATTAACACGCTACTAGTTTGCTAAGAGGAAACGCTCTCACCACGACATGGTGAACTAGGCCAACGTTAGACAGCTCGTCATCGAGGACCTAATGTGTCACATTTGTCTCGGTGTGCCACTGAGATTTGACCTCACAGTCTCTGCTACGGAAAGATGCCCTCTGAGGGATTTAAACATGGAAAGCATGCAGGCACATCAGGTCAATGCAGCCTCGTGGCGGTTTGTGTCAAGGGAATGAAAACACAGAGGAGAGATGGAAAAGGGTGGAGGGAAGGAGAGAGGGAGGAGGAAAAGAGGAGAGCCCGATGGTTTGAAAAACAATGAGATCAGACACGTGTCGTTTCTAACACTAACGGCACTATATGTTCAAATTGTTTATTTATTATAGGGGAATACCAGCAAAATGAATGGCATACGCCAGCCTCCGCCTTTTTGGTATGCCACAACTCTAAAATAAGATGGTGAACGCGACAAGCACAAGTGTGTTTGTACCAAATAGCAACACACACACTGGCTTGTCTTGGTCATTAAAGCTAATAGAGAACAGATCAAGACAGCAAGAAACGTTTAGAGAATCCAGCAAAAAATTAAATAAACTGCTGTTATTTTTACCTCTTTCTGAGAGAGAGACTTAAAAGTCAGAGGATTGGGATAGAATCCGATTCAGAGTCAGTGAAAGTGAAGCAAAAAAAAAAACGAGAGGACAACTGGAGTTCAGTGGAAAAAAGGAGACTGTTTAGATCAGTTTCAGGCCATCGTGCACAGCGCTGCGTAATGTGACGCTGCTGTGACTTCCTGCCCTTGCCACCCATCGCCTGTCTGCGACAACACCGGCGGACATTTACAGTTTCAGGCACGGTGACCTTCGTGCTCTGAACCAGCATGTTGAGTCTCCGGCGTTCCACTTAATTATTATATACAAAAGATGTTTGTTTGCTTTTGCTGCATGCATGGGGGCTGATGAATACATAAAGTGCTCTCTTCTTCTGCCAGGTCGCGACTGATGGAAAAAGACAAGCGGGACCTGCTCCTGCATTCCCTGCTCTCGTCCGGTTTTATTCTTTACTCTATTGTATGAAAGCCTCTGGCCAGTAGCGCTGCTCTGATTCACTGCAGTACATACAGTGTGTGTGCGTGTGTGTGTGTGTGTGCGTGCGTGTGTGAGAGAGCAATTAAATGTGGCTAGGATAATTGTGGACATGAATTTGTATAGATTTTCTCTATAATATCTTGTGGAGTCAAAACTTATATTTTCGTGCATGCCTGAGTATCTGTGTGCCTCTGTGTTTATTTGTGTACCTGTGCTTGTGCAGTCTGCGTGTGTGCACGTGTGTTCATGTGTGCATTGCCGCAGACATTTCTCTCCCATTAGGCCTAATGCTACATGACAGTTGTGGATCAGACTGCTAGCTATTCAAGGCCACTGTCCTCGCTTACACACTCTCAAACATTGCGAGCGCACAGAGCCTCTGCTTCTATAAAACTGTCCGACACTGTTTCGGGGTGCCACGTGAATATCTGCCTCTTTGTTGTTATCGGATCCCTTTGAGGAATGCGTGTGCTGTGGAGCAGATTCAGGGCACATCAGGTCATGCTTTGGTGGTGCAAGCATTTCTCTGTACTGTATGTTTCTGTTGAGGTTGGTTTCCTTCACTAATGATGTCCCTCTACTGAGTCAATGGTGACTAAACTGTGGATCAGTTTTCATTGCTTTGACACAGAATGCCTTCAGTTTTCTCACTTAAACTCAACCACCACCATGTTGCTGTGTATTTAAGGTTGAAACATGTTTACATCCACTATTGTAAACACTATTCAATATATATGTTCTAAACATAACACAAAATGACTTTAAATGTGCAGTTTTGCAAAGAAAAGACATACAAATGTGGATGAGAACCATGAGACACGGGTTGACTAGCACGGTTCATTTCTATATCTGTAGCATCCTATACGGTTTGGACAGTTTTGAAAAAGTGAACTCACTATAGAGAAATGTATGTTACCAATCGTAAAAAAAACTACAACAACAACAGGCAGTAATGAGCAGCCTCGGGTTTCCATGAGCGCCCTACACTGCATGTCACACAGAAGATGAACAGCACCTTTTTACAAGATGGATTGTGCAACTTAAGGTGCTACTGCTGAAATGTTGCATTGCTTGTGAGTCAAGCACATAATAGTCCGCATTACCCAGAATGCAACTTGATGACATCTTTCATTAGATCCTCAAACACAGTCCTCCCAGCCCAGTTTGTAACGCAAACATTTCACTGTCCGAGATAATCCAACGAAGATGTACACAGGGGATTGGAGTTAGAAGGGAAAAAAGGGGGATTCAGGGGAGTCGAGAAACAAATTCACAAATTTGCAAAATTACAGCGTTTCATTTATGAGAAGAAAATCTGAAAAATAGTGGAGTGCTAAACCGTCGGCCTCTGAGCGATGCGAAGATCCTGAGAGATACGTACACAGATGTTCTTTCTGTGTTCTGTTATGAGCGTAAATAAATACTATCCTAGATATTACAGAAAGGTAGCAACAAACAACTTCTATCTTTGACTACACAAAGGCGGTGGTGTGATGAGGTTGATCAAACCTTGAGTTGTTTTTTTTGTTAATTTATGACTTTTTAATCTCACAAATTTGGGAGTTTTTTTCTCGTAAATGTGGTTCTCTGAGAATTCCTGTTTTTTTCACATAAATATAAATTATTTTTACCTTCAATGGCTCCGATACAGAATTGTATAATCCTGGTTTGAGCAAAACGGTTATTTTCATAAACTACAAACTAAAGGAAGAGTAAATAATAGATGAATACTTAATAGTTTTATTTAGGACAATATATAATACATAATTACATATGCCAAAACACAACAAGCAGCATATGATGTATTAAGATACGTGATGCATGCATCACGTATCTTATTTGCGTACTGACATCAGCTAATTAGGATGTCACTTAAAAATAACCCAAAAGGAAAATTACAGTGTATTGCCATGCATATGTAGTATGATGTCTAAACTAAATTGCATCTGAGAAAAGATAAAGCATTTGGAGCCAGGAGGCGGAGAAGAGATCATCAAGCTCAATATAAAAGATGTGAGAAAGATAAGGCATATTACTAATTACTGGATCTTTTAATATTAACAATCTGGCAGAGAAGTAAACTTTTTAAGGACGTTGGCATGTTTGTGCTCTCTGCGTTTCTGTCTCATTTGCTGTTTCCTTCTCACTTTCTCTTTTTCACCTCCTTCTTCACCCCTCACTGTTTCTCACATCACACATCACACGTCACTATTCCAACCACAGCTGAAGTGATTTCGTAGGACTACTAATAGAGCAGATCTGAAAACACTGGTTTGAACTCTTGGTAATTGGTAAAGAGTTCAACATTGGAGCTGCCACTGCAAAGGCATGTTGCCAGATGTCAACTCCCTGGTGGTAATGCAGGGTTGCTATTCTAGTCCTCAAACATTTAGAAGAATAAAGATCAGCCACGCAAATAAAAATAGAACTCCATCTCTGCAGCTGAACCAACACTGAATTGTAGGTGGTCGAGACGCCTGAATCTAAATAATTAGCTCTAAATTTAAATAAGCCATATACCATTCAATGTTACGAGCCTGTATTCATTACATTTTTCCTTTAAAATTATTTGAATTCCTTTAGTAAAGCAACATTAAAGAATTACAGGGGAAATGAATGTCCCAGATAAACCGCTCTTGTACGTATCAATGCTGGTTGTGAAAGTATCTGTACTATAAAGTCTAACGATGAAGCATACAAGTGTTTTCAAAGTGAAACCAATGCTGAAGTTCCTTAAACTTGCATTCTTTCTGATGTCCATCAGGGGGCGACTCCTCTGGTTGCAAAAATACGTTTGACTGTCTATGAAAACATTCTTCTCACTTGATTTATTCCCACAGTAAACATTGTAAACATGAGTTTATAGTCTCAATGGCTAGTTTAAAGTATTCTTAAATACACCATGATGTTCATTTAGTAAATGATGGTCCCATTTAGAGTCAAATAGACCATAAAGCAGGGTATGCTTTAGGGTGGGGCAACCTTGTGATTGACAGGTCAATACCACAGCGTTGTCCAGTCTGGGAGTTGTCCAACTTCAACCCTTTCACGGTGTGTTTTCATTTTTCCATCCTCTTGTGTCACTTCTGGTTGCAAAACAACCCGCCAAAAACTCATGGCTTCAACGCCACAGTCCACAAACCATCGGGGGAAGTCACGTTGACTACGTCCCCTTCTTATAAACACTCTATGGAAGCGCAAATCCCTACTCTGCGCGTACAGTCCTGTATTGTTAACACATTAACACTTTGAGGAGGAACGCCAGCTCAGCGACAGTAAGAGCATCTAAAAAGCAGCACTTCTTCAAAGACTGAATTTGAACTATGTCACCCTGACCTTACAAACACTGTTTCAGCCCACAGAGTGAGTGAGCAGGGAAGGGGACGCCCACGCCTCCTAATGCCACACTCTGGAGACCAACTAGGGTGTAGAGGGAAACAGCTAAACATCGCTCTCTCATCTCAATCCCTGCTTTCTTTACCTTTCCTTTAGTGTCTGGCTACTCATGTCCTCTTCTGCTCTTTTCCTCACAGTTAATACCTTTGTGTTCCCTCCCTCCCTTCTCTCTCTCTCTCTCTCTCTCTCTCTCTCTCTCTCTTTCTCGCTATCTCTTCCTCTCTGTGTCAAAGTCATTGAGGTGTAAATTCACATTAGTGTGAGCATTGCTCCCAGACAGGAGCTCCTAATGACTGGCTATGTAGGTCAGAGTAAACTGTGTTTCAGCACATGTGTGTTTGTGTGACTGGATGCAGGAACACTACTGTGTTCTGTCACATGTGTGCTGACAGCCAGGGGACCCGCCGCTACATAGAAATGTACTCCCTCATAGAGTGATGAGCATGTGGGCAGGTGTGTGTGTGATATTTCTCATCTCACACATGCAGCGATTCAAACATCCAAAAACACATTTATATTTCAGAAGTGCACTCCCTATCGCACATCATATAAAAAAAAATAGATATATTGCATGTGAGTTTTCCTCATTCAGGGTGGCAGGTGCTTAACACCTCTGGTGTCAGTAATAGAGAGCTGCAGGGATGACGTGTTTTCGTATTGGTTGCCTCGTAAAAAAAAGAAGGGATTTTTCAATGGCATGGCGTGATGACATTTAGTCGTCTCAATTAGCCACTTGATAGCATCTGCTTCTTTTTTTCCCAAGACACTTAAAAGCTTCAAAATTCACAAGTGGGTTATTTACTGACATATTTTATGCCGTAGAACAAAACATTTCAATCTTTTTCAGATATCTTACCAAAAACCCATTAAAAAACCTAATTACATTGAGACGAGGCAACTGGAAGTGCAACAATGCAAACTCAGTTCCAGGTTTTAGGACTCCTGCAGCACTCTGGGAGTTCTTCACTCTCTGGAAACTATCGCTGGATCCAAATAATTAAAAAGCATTTTCTTCCCTAACCACTGACCCTGAACGGACAACCCTCACATTTGGTAACTCTATTCAAATTTCAGAGACGGAGCAAAGGCCAATGACAAAACTCGATACAAAGATCTCTCCCGGTCCTTCTGTCACGCACAATTTGAGGAGCACTTCCCCTCAATGAGCTCTGAAAATGTTCAGTCAGACCATTTTTAAGGTCGGACTCCACTCAGGAGTGTTTTTGAGTGTGTGCTCAAGTGTGCACATGACTGAGTTTGTGTGTGCATTGAAAGAATGCATGTGCTCAGTTATCTATGTAGAAACTGTGTGTGCATGTGATGCTGCCATACGTATGACTGTGGTACATCATGTGTGTCACACAGTGTGCGTGTGTGTGTGTGTGTGTGTGTTTGCGTGCATGTGTGTGTGTACATGTATGTGTGTGTGCTTGCATGCATGTGTGTGTGTGAGTGTGTGTGTGTGTGCGTGTACGACATAGCATAAAGTGTGTGACATTCAATGTGGGCTTTGGCTCCCAGTGCCATGGGAACAGAAGCCGCTCCCACCCCCTGCTGTGTCATTGCTGGCTGACGCATTAGTGTCAGTCTGACTGTGAACGGTCGCAGCATGTTCACCCCGAGTCTGTTGGGCAGAATTAACCTCCCAGTCTGTCAGAGAGGGATTTCAGAGGAAATCAATAACCCAACCCACCATTAAATAGAAACAACTAACTGATAATAGCTGTTGGGAAAACCAAATCAGTAATATAAGTATAAACTGCAACAAGCTGTAGCATCAGATCTTTCCTGGGGCTCTATTGGGTGAAATGAAGTGAGACGGATAAATAGATGAACAGCATTAAATTATGGATACTTCGCTGGATTTCCAGCTCCCATGAATCACAGGGAGAACTTCTGTTTCGCAACTCACCAGGGAATGGCACTTTCTCTTTGAGATGGGTTATTTATGTCATTGCTTGCTCCAGCAGCTTGGTTGTGGTGTTACATCAATCATAACAATGCAGAAAATAAAACAAGCGTTCTAATAAATTATTGTGTGTCTGTACATTTATCAATGTCTTAATATATACGACTTAATTGAAACATTTAGCATCTTTTCATGTGTGATGATGTCAATAGCGCCGATTTGCGTCCTATGCATTTGGTAAAGCAAAAGCTTTAAGCAAAAATGTGTTTACTTATATTTTCATCTGATGAATCACAGTTTAAAAAAAAGATCTTGTCTGGGTACCAGAGGTGTGGACTTAAATCACATGACTTGGACTTGAGTCAGACTCGAATCACAAATTTGACTTTAGACTATTAATTCTGCTTGTTTTAACAAATAAATACACATTTTCAAAAGCATTTATGATTTGTGTGAATGTAATATATTGTTATTCTGTTTTTTTCTTCTTGGTGAAGGTAAACTTAAAATGTAGGACTTGGGACTTGACTTGAGAAATAATGAGTTTGTCCCATTTCTGGTTGATGCACAGCAGAGTAAGGTTGATAATGGTACTGAAACATGCCTCATATTTAACACATATTAAAGTACTGCCAACGATACTCATCGTCATCAGTGAGCTTGTCAACCAGTGGTCAGTCCCAGTCTACTTGATACACAGCTGCCACATTTTTAGGTGGATAATTCTAGTGTGTTAGTCAATTAATTTGGTCTTACATTTTAATGCCTTTTCATGCTGAATGACTTATTTATAATAAACGTATAAGCATATTTCTGGTGATTCTTTGTGAAGGAACTCAGTTTTACAGATCTGTCGATGAAATTGACTCGTGGATTAGTCAAGAAAATCGTATGAGTGTTAGTCTACTGGGAATTTATTTTGTTAAGGACAGCCCTAGTTGCTAGTCAACAAGGACAGGGTTAGATTAAACTTGCACAGGAGAAAACCCACTAGGACACACTGAGACCCCAGCTTGGATGGTCGGGTTAAGTTTGGACTTGCCAGCGGACACACCAGGCGTCTGTCAGAACGGTATGCTTATGTCAGGAGAGAGCATGTGTGTGTGTGTGTGTGTGTGTGTGTGTGTGTTAGTGTGTGTGTGTGTGTGCGAGGCAGTAACCTTAATCTGGAGCACAAGGGTGACACAGGCTCAGACCAGACAGTGACAGAGATGACCTCATGCATCAGGAGCCACGCTCAACCTTACCTCAGGGGCTATGTAGTCGGGAGTGCCGCAGAAGGTGCGTGTGGTCACTCCTTCTGACATGTTCTCTTTACACATGCCAAAGTCAGCAATCTTAATGTGTCCCTCGGAGTCCAGCATCACATTGTCCAACTTCAGATCCCTGAGGAAGCACACAGACGATCCTTGAAGATGTTAACTTCTCTATGACAACTTGTTTCAGCAGGTGGCTCTCAATCCCAATCCTAAATACTAATTCTTACACTATTTATTACACTTAATGCAGCCCCTGAATCTGTTGCTGCATAAACTTGTTATTACCCACCTGTAGATGACTCCTTTAAGATGCAGGAAGAAGAGACCAGCAGCGATCTCTGCTGCATAGAACCTGCAATATAAACCACAGGCTTCGAACGAAAGGAAACTCATTTTGCAGCATTCCAGAAATAATTACATCAGACATTTCTATACAAGGTGGCCATGTTACTGCGGCAGTAACAACGCAGCATGCAATTTCCTTGTTTACCTTGTTAGCACCGCACAAAGAGGTTTTAAAAGACTAAAATAATATAATAATAATAATCTCAAACTAAAACAAACATAGGCGGCCTATATTAAAGTAGAAAATGATTGACTACACAGTGCTAGTACATTGACGTGTCTTACACTGCCTGAGGTTCCTTGAACTTGCCCACTTGTTGGATATGGTACATAAGGTCTCCCCCATTCACATACTCCATGACAAAGTACAGACGGTCCTGTGGTCAGAGAGACAGATAGAATAGAAGAGAGGGTTTAGAGAGAGAACAATATGCAACGTCATTATTCTGCACCAAAAAAACCTCCCAAAAGGTTCAACAAAAGCTGTGAAATTACACAACATTTCTATTTACAGTCAGCTCTGAACAGAAACACACAGCTCAGTGTTGCAGCCTCCCCTAGCCTCGCTGTCCGAGTCACTCTATGGTTCCTGCTACACATTCCATGACAAGGTGACCTAAAAAGGCCACGACAAAGAGCTTTATGGAAAAAGAAAACCCTCAACACAGACATCTGTCAGGGGAGATTCTCTTTGTCTGGTAGTGCTGGTCCCTTACTGCCCATGACAAGTTTGGCCTTGACAGTCCCTCACGAGCAAAACACAAATCGAACACCTCACACAGCAGCAGACCCATACTGGCAGCAACGCTGACCTTCCGTCTTTGCTGATCTGACCTTGGATTTGTGAGAACTCTGACCTTCACACCACGACGATGACCTGAGCAAAAATTCAAACTGAACCATCACTCAATCTTTCCTGTCCAAGAGTGGTGCTGTGTTCACAATAGATGAATTCTAATGAGTGTTGACAACACGCAAACAGATGAAGATAAATTGTATATTTCAGCTAATAATGCTAAAATGTCAACTTGTGTTCAAGACCTTCTGACTGGGGATGCTTAAATGATCTCTTTGTAGTGGTTAATGATGAAGCTCATCAAAATTTATGAGCGAGACTTTGCACATTTGATGTCGACATGCCGCGTTCCCATTTAGGGATACATTATCTTGGTGTTCCATGTCTCATCTCTCATTCATCTTGTGCTTCTTTCTTTTCTCAGAAAACGATCTTTAACTACAGTATCTTAATACAAAAGCACTGGCACGGTCATTTTGTACGTGGATGAATGAACTGTGAGTTGTGTGTGTGTTCATGAATATGCCATGAGTGATGCCAAGCTGAGTCTCTTCCTGAGTCCGCCTGCTGGTGCTACAGCTCTAATCAGCTGCTATAGTTCAGCTCGGCCTCTGAGAGAAATCAAACCGCTAAAAGACCGAGAGGCGTTCTGATAAGAAAAAAAAGGTTGATTTCTTTCACATTGTTACTGAAATGGAGGAGTGGGGCATGAACAATTCCCATGGCTACCATTTGTATATCTTTATTGTGTTAAAACAATGATATCAAACCTCTATATCTTCTGATTCTAGGTAATAGACTTTGCCTTTCAACTCTATTTGTCTTGAAAGCACCAGATTTACTTGTTGCTGTTCCATTTATGTTGTGTTCGAAAACCCTGGAGAGTTTAATGACTTTCCATGGTTGACCCTCAACCTAATGAATCAGTCGTTGTCTTCACCTGCACAATCGGGCTGCACATTGAGGATGTAAAAATGATGCAAATAATATCACAAATTATTGTTGTTATTATTGTTAGCCTTTTAACAACACAGAACTGGTGACGTTAAAAAGTACATTACATTATTCTGGTTTCTGTGTTATTTTCTTGTCGTTTTTTTTTTCTTGTCTGTTCTCATATAAGAACAATGAAGGTGTGTGTGTGTGTGTGTGTGTGTGTGTGTGTGTGTGTGTGTGTGCTGGAAATACACATTACATTACAAGTGCATGTCTCTTCACTCAACCAGTATGCATACGCAGTGTGTGTTGTGTCGTCTAGTTTTGTCACGACTCAAATTCAATACAGACATGCTTTTGTATACACAAACAAACCACAGCCTTCTAATTAGAGTCCGTTTGTTTACCCATTTCTTTTTTTTTTACATTGTACTTGTCATACACACCTCTAATGCTCTCTACAACCCTTCATGACTAAGCCGTTTAGCTAAAAGCCCCTTTATGAATTAATCGGACCTGACCTGACCCGGGGTGCCTTTTCCTGATACGTGTCCAGGAGCATTTCACCTACCACAGTCTGGAAGCACGAGTGCAGGTATGTGAGGAAGGGCGGCTTGTCCTGTTGGGCCAGGACTCTCTTCTCCACCATGGTACATTCCACGTCATCGTCCTGGATCACCACGTCCTTCTTTAGGATCTTTATTGCGTACAGCTCTTCGGTGGCCTTCATCTCTGCCAACATGACCTTCAGAGTGACAGTAGGAAAAGATCACAGCTATGTTTAACCAACAGTTTCTTGCTCTTTTACCTCGCATTGTGTCTGTTACCAGTGACACTTAAGAGTGTATTTATTTTTGTGCTGATCCCAGCTGCCTCACCTTGCCAAAGCTCCCTTTCCCAAGCACAGCCAGGAAGGAGAAGTCGCTGAGTTTGACCTCGTTCAGGCTGAGGAAGGGCAGCGGGCTGGAGCGGCTGCCGTCCGGCTCGGTGATCCCCTTCTTACCTGGCCCGAGCTTGGCTTTCTGCACTCAGGGAACAAAGGGTGGTGTGTAAGAGATACACATCTTAAAAATGCACTTTGAATAACACACACACACACACACACACACACACACACACACACACACACACACACACACACACACACACACACATAACAAACAGCTTCCCTGTGTTGTTCAGACAAGATGACAAGTTCCTGAATTCCTAAGATGGGGACTTTGTTTTAAAAGTTATTGCATGAAATACAAATGTAAAAGATACTGAACCAATGATAAACCTGCACGAAGCTTCTTTGTGGTTGTTACCTCTCCAAGTGAGAACATCTTCCAGACCAACACATCCAATTTCCCTGTTTGTTTGTTTTTCTATACTGTATATATATATATTTATTTATTTATTTATTTATTTCACACACTCACAATGCTCTTTTGCTCACTCACAGCCCCAACACACTGACTGATAAGTAGAATTGAATGGAGTGAAATGAGACTGCGATGTCATTGTGGAGCATATGCACATACAAACAGATGCAATATGTATAAAAGTCTAATAAAGTGTACTGAATTGTGGCATATGAGAGGACACATTGACATTTCTTTCTTTCATCTCGTCACATTATTGACTAATTAACAGCGTATGCTGTGACCCAGCCATCTTAGAATATATTACAAGGAATTAAAATGAATTGAAACCTCAGTACTGGCTGTTAGTGTTGGTTTAAAGGAGGAAAAGCTGAATGCTAAACAACAATGAAATATTTGTAACCTTTATGCACAACAACACAACAAAGATCGCCATGTTCAGTATTCACACTCAGACCCTACTCTAAGTCGCAGCGAGTAACAAGGAAGTCACACCCTTTTTGAGCCCTGTCATCTCACCTCACTAAAAATTAAGCCAATGAAGGTCACTTTAGCATTCACACAATGACCGAACTCTGTGACTTTAATACAAAACAAAAAGAGAAAAGGCTTTTCAGGGTTGCATCACAAAGTCCAGGATTTATTATAAGCCCAATTCAGACTACTCCACAATATTCTGAAAAAATAGACATTTAACTTGAGCAGCTTTAGTTTGGTTAATGGCATCTACCGTAGTCTGCTCTTAAATCTGGGAGAGCAGCAGAGAAACGCAAAGCCGAGTAGACCGCACCAGATCACAGCACACCTGTAAGCTTCAAGCCAATGAGAACAGCCTGGCCGAGGCGAGCGAGCAGCAGCCTTACTTCCTCCCCTCAGACACACCTGATCACAGTCTTCCACAACCTCTTGGTCCTGAAACCACAGGGAGAAGGGAGCCACAAAGGCCGACTCACTTAGTACACTTGAGTAGAGGTGTCACTTAGTACACTTGTGTAGAGGTGTCACTTAGTACACTTGTGTAGAGGTGTCACTTAGTACACTTGTGTAGAGGTGTCACTTAGTACACTTGTGTAGAGGTGTCACTTAGTACACTTGTGTCGAGGTGTTTTTACACGCAGATAGTTGAGGGCTGATCCACCGAGGGCAGCTCAAACACTCAGATATACAAAGAAGCAGTAATCATACGACGACACGCAAAGACGCTGCAGCCTTTGGACTGTTTCTGAAGAGTCAGGGATGGATTTAAACTAGATACGCTCAACATTACTCAGTATTAGTGAATCAGGTAACAAATTCCACATTCAATAAATGTTCTTAGTCATAAATATTCATTAAAGTTAGTGTTTCTGCTATCGGTTTCCTTCACTAGTCTTGGCGGGCCACTGTTTCAGGTTTCAGTATCACAGTAATCCCTTGCCTTATGTTAACTTTCATAAATGCAGAAATCAGTATCAAGAATCAGAATTACTTTAACTGAAGTTTATAGCAGAAACTCAGATATACAACTAAATTCAAAGCGCAACAGTACCATAACCAAGTGATACTTATATTGGTATATTGACCACCATGTGCATTATTCCAAGTTAACACCCTACCTGTACTCAACCAAGGAAAAACTGAAATTACAAATGTGGATGAGAATCAAGACAATTTAAAGGGACAGTGTGTAGGATTTAGTTGGGAGGTTGCAGATGTTATCCAACTAAATACCCCTCAACTCCCCCTCCCTTTACAAGTGTGTCGGAGAAGTATGGTCGCCTTCAGGTAACGTACGGTTTGTCCTTTCTGGGCTACTGTAGAAACACGGCGATTCTAAGCTAACGAATACTCAACCGTTCTTAGTTTCAGGTGATTATACAATCATTTCTGCCCATATATCCTCCTAAATGCTACACACTGGTCCTTTAAAGGTGGTGTGGAAATCAAATCTCCAAGGAAGAAGAAGAAGAAAACAATTTAAAGGTTGGAAAAAAGATGTTACTTCCCAAGCATATTGACGAAGGCCGAGTGACACACAAACACACACACACACACACACACACACACACACACACAGTTCTGAAAAGAGGTCTGGTATCAATTCAATACTGACATCTAGTGGTCTTACAAGGTTTTTCTCCTCCTCATTAAGGCACACATGTTCCCAGTGTGAAATATTCCTAAATGTGAAGTGAGAAGGAGGAAAATAAGGCAGCTAAAGCTCAAACAAGTTCGAAGATGAAATTAATTAGTGACATTAATGGCCATATACCTGCAGCAGCAATGATGAAATCGCACACGCTGAGGACAGGCAGAGTGACCCATCGACACTCACAGAACACAAAGACACACGTGTGGACGAATGTCGAGCAATGGACTGTGAAGATTTACTAACAATCCTCTGACAAACTCTGAGGAGGAAAACAAGAAGCAGGGAAGACGGAGAAGAGCTCGTATACTCTCAAGTGACACACAGTTCATCTTTTCCCAAGGCTTAATGATCCACATCAAGTGGACAGTGAACCTTTCTGACATTCAGCCTTTGCCTTTCTTTCTCCCTTTGCCCACAACTCTCCACTCTGCGCGGCAGAAATGTCACAAAAAATAAGTGTAAAAAGCCTCTTCCAGAGACCTCCTCTCCCACCGAGCGGCAGACAATCAGAGGAGCACAAGGAGAGCTGCTTCACTCTCAGCAGGCCGGACACAGCGATGTCGAGAATTGAATGAAGGAAAGGGCAACAGTGTCTCATCAGTGGCCTCCGCTGGAGAAGGGTCTCGAACAGTACTATGTGTGTGTCTGTGAGTGTGTGTTTGAGAGAAACAAGTGTCTGATTTACTTGTGATTTTAGACAATACTGTTCATATATATATTCTTTTTAATATATATATATATATATATATATATATATATATATATATATATATATATATATATAAATAAATGTGTCATAGGCGGGGTTCAATTTAATACAAAATCTGAAAAGCATGACACAAATGCTTACATTTTACTGCTTTACTTAAAAATGTAATTAATTAATTAATTAAATGTAATGTTTTCAATCTCATTTGAAACAACTGCCCCAGGCAATTAGCCTGCTTATTAACTAACTAATGATACAAAACTTAAAATGGTGGTATCAGAACATCGCGGGTCTTCCAGCATCAAACAACCAAGTCTTTGTCAGAGAAAATGTCTCCGTAGAATAAAAGACAGCTGTCGCTGTAAAAGGAAAAAGACATATCAAAGGCTGTTGGTGGGCTGCTTTGATTCAACCCCAGACACGAGTGTCTCTGATGGAGGAACTAAATGGTAACAATGAAAGCTGCAGCTGTCAAAATGTAATTTATAATCCAACAGATGTAGTTGAGGAGATGTGAGCATTTGGTATAATTTCAAGTTCTAATCCACATGTTTGTTTTAGAGTTTAGAGTTTAGAGTTTAGAGAGTTTAGCGATGGACACGCTCATACTCAGCACTTTATAGTGAATTAAGGACAAGGTTATCTGGATGGGATTGTCAAGGTTAGAGGGACTAAAGGAAAGGCGACATGTGGCCTTAGCAACACAGCTAGGAACGGCCAAATACAGAATTACCACATCATCTACAACAAGGAGACAGGTTTGCTGAGGACCCCTTTAGATGTTGTAAAGACTCGAGACAAGACGTCTAGTTTGTAAATCAAGTGAACAAACAGATGAATATTTCAGCGCAATCATCACCTCAAACTTCTCCCTGAGTTCCTCATTCCCGTCATCCTCCTCTGAGATAGGAACGTTGTAGTACTCCCCTTCCTCCTGGCACAATAACTTATACCTGGAAGAGAGGGAAGATGGAAGACACATGAAGGGAAACATTGTGAGTTAAAAACCTCAGTTTATTTGAACTGCTCTCATTCCACTGAGGTTGACCTGCTGAGCCTGAATGTAGTTTATGGTAAAGCAGCCGTCTCTTTGCCTCTGGGGGGTGAAACTCAAATATTTGGTGGAATAAAAGCAACTGTTTTTTTCAAATTGTGAAATAATCAAACTTTTATGAAGCCTTTAAATAGTTCATAACTTATTTCAGAGCAGAGAAGTGTGGGTGGGTGAGCTTCATAGCTGCTGGGCTAGTGAAAACTACCACACGGTAGTAATTTAAAACCATACGTGAGGGTCAATATAGCAATATGGAAGCGAGCGTTACCAGCCACAGACTGGAGCCTTTATGAGCTCTGATACGCCGAAAGAGAGGGCCCCCATGAAGTCATTCCTAGTGGTCCGGTCCCAGTCCCACACCTCCACCGAGAGCCTGCGGTCCTTGTCAGTCGACTTCAGCTTGCTATGCAACACAGAGACGGTACACATGATGGTTATATCAAGTTATGTGTCACAATTGCATGTAAAATCAAAATATGTGATATGATTCTAAAACACTGCACTTTATTTTTAAATATTATAATTTGTAGTAGTAGTTATAGAAGTAGTTATTTTAGTTGTGACAGTGCTAGTTAGTGCTAGTAGGGTGATTAGTTATTTACATTTGTTTGTAATTATTACATGTTTTAAGTACAACACTGACAGTGTTGGTAACATTAGTTCAACATTTTAAAAACTGAGATGGTGAGGTGCAGACTATTTGGTCAATTTTAATCAGAATATGATTTATTAAGTATGATTTTCACTTACAAGGAATTTGCCATGGTGTTTGATGCATTGTATACAAATCTAACTTATTGACTGTGTGTGTATGTGTGTTTGTATATATATACACATATATATTCATGTATATATTAATTTGTTTCCTTCTACTTCAACACGTATAAGCAGTGGTAGAAGTATAATAATTATATTAGTATCAACATTATAAGAAGAATCAGATGTATCAGAATAAATCGCTGCTTCAGTCACTTGTTCTATGTCCTGCTGACATTCACAATAATCTTTGTGTCACATTGTATCTTAAAGTGTACAGTAGCATGTGGTTGGACAGAGGGGACAACTGGTAGTTTACTCACAAGCTAAAGGTCTCGTTCCATTTGGGGTTGAGGTTGGAGCGAATGGTTTTGGTCTTCTGCTTGGTCTCATTTTTGGGGTCTGGCGTGAGCTTGAGCTTGACGAACGGATCAGAGAGGCCATTGGGGTCCATGGGGATCAGGTTTTTGCCCTCAGTCACTGGTGGGGACACAAATAATAGAAAGAGATTATTAATTTGTCTCCAGAGACACCGTTCAACTACATAGTTTTTAAGTGACTCTGTAAAGCCATGTTTTAATTTGCATCCCACACTCAGCACACCTCAAACACATAATTACCTGCTAGTTAGCAAACGGATACCTGCTGGATTAAATTAGCCTTGTTCATTGAGTTTGAACAGCTTCATTCAAATTGTGTGCGGTTTTTTTTACAATACAAAGCGTGTTGGCCAGGAAAAACGGATGCTTTCTTTTAAGCAGCAGGTGAACATCAGTGGAATAAATCGCAGGTGCTCGAGATCAAATGACGAGTGACCGCCTTTGAGGCTTGCTTATGGCGCCGAGCCGTATAGGGAGCAAACGGAGGAAGTGTTGTGAGAGCAGTGGTTCCAAATTGCCGTCTGTGACATGCTTAAGTAGGCGAGGGCTCCCTTCTTGTCATCCTGTATTTAGCTGTTGAGTAAACCAAGGCACACCAGGGACATTAGCACTCCATTAGCCCTGAGCATTGGAGCACTGCCAGACCTGAGCTACAGTACAGTGTGCACACACACACACACACACACACACACACACACACACACACACCTCCCCGTCCACATTGAGACGGACAGACATACTGTGTCCCTCTCCACACAACGCATCCCCGAAGGGACAGTGCGATTGCCCGACTTGCATCGCTAAACCCCAGGAGCCTCTCCATGCGTCGCCATCAGTCAGTCCACATTGGGTGCCTGAGCAGCGAAGATGCGAAATGACCTTTGACCTGGAGAGGAAGAAACTAAGCCAGTATGTAAAGACTGCATGAAAGAAGGCTTAACCCACTGCTGGAATCCTCTGAATGAGATACAGTATTGATGGGATTAAGGGGGATATATGAACAAAGCCAATGAGGGATTGTCACCACTGAGTTAACTCTTGCAAAGGTCAAAGAGAACAACACCACAGTATGATTATGTTCCTTATAGGATAGAAACAAAAGTTATACAGTACAGTATACTATTTACATTATGATGCTATTTTCTTCCCTCCATGACGACGCAGCGTTGGTTATATAATAAGCTAAGAGCTGATACTTTCCCAATGTTTGCTTTCATTCCCAGACCCTGTGGTGGGGGGATTCGGGGGTTGAGCGATGGCAGCGAGGTGTGAAGTTTGAAGTTTGATGTGAGCTGCAGTAGAGTGTACACACACACACACACACACCTACACACCTACATACACACACACACACACACACACACACACACACACACACACAGACAGACAGACAGCAGCAACTCGAGGTGTGGGAAGGTTTTGAGTGAACCCGAGCTGGCAATCCTCTGCCTCCTCAGAAATCCGATAGAAAAGTGTGAAGCCTGTTTGCAGGCACCAAAGAACAACTGGCTGTACATACTGTATTTGCACATGAGTGTGGTCTCATATGGATGCACTCTTCAACAGAGAAGGGAGGACTGAAATTCATAGGTTGTGTTTATTTATGATTTAGCTGACTTCTTAAATGTTCAGTGCTATAAAAGTAACAACCTCGGGATAGATGTGGGAAAAAACCGCTGGCTGCTGATATATTCTAGGTTGTGTTTCAGAAGAATAAGCAATCATGAAGCAATCTTACCGGCACCTTTCTGCCTTTAGATGTTTTGTCATAATCTACAGTATAGCAAATTCACCCAGTTAATCTACAGAGACAATCTGCACATTCATTCTTGTGAATTATGTTACATTTAAGTGCAGATCCATGTAACATGCAATGTATGTATCTTCAGGTTCAAATTCTCCCTTCTTCAGCTTTTAACTCTTGGATGGTAAAAGGTCATGTTTTGAATATTTTTCCTACATGGCCGTCTGTATGCAAAGTCACAGCACCCAACTGACGTTGATAGAAAGCCTACAAACAGGCCCACAAAGTGACATTGTTCAGTGCCTTGTGCTTGTGAATGGGATCCAATCAGTGGTCATGAGGTTATATAATGTGTTTCAAGTTAAATCATCCAGACTAGTCGACTTGGGATGACATATTTATATAAAAAAACATATATGATAAAAAACAAATCTTAAAAAGTAATGAAACTAGAGCTCAGATGAAGATGCATATTTTAAAAAAGTGTTTAAGACTAAGCATTTATTGACGACTGCAAACTGTACTTCCAGTAATGACCAGAAGGGGGCATCCTAGACTGATGGATTTAGCTCGGCTGGCACAGAGCTTCTCCTCCCATATAACTGTGTGGCCCATAAACTAAACAAGATGTGTGTGTGTGTGTGTGTGTGTAGCCTTAAAGTACTGCAGAGACATACACGATGTATAGGCTCAATATCCAATGTGTCTGGGGTAGTGACAATTCCTGGTAACGGTTAAATGAAAAAAACTTAAAGCGCAAAGTGCATAATGATTACATTCATCTGCGTGCAGACGAGTTTAGAAACACATGCATAAGCAAAAACACACACAGACAAACACTAGTACAAAGGAAGGGGGCGGGGGGTGACACGGTTGCCTGGATACCAAGTCTCTACAACTATCTTGGCTCCCATCTAAACAGCACACTTGAACTCTGCTCTATGCGACCATGCATTGACTAAAACTAACAGAATTAAAAAGTGTGGGGCGGGGGGAACATGATTTCACTGATTGACTAATAAAAGTCAGCTCCCAGTGAAGTTTGTACTGCAAACTGTATAAAGTTGTCCACTTTTATTAGAGAAAACGTACGGTTACATGAGATAAGAGAAAAGAGCTTGTTTGTATCTCATGCATGTTGCTCCGATCACATTTCCCCGGTCACACTGATGCAAAGATAGAACTAGCTGCACACCATCTCGAGACGTATTGTGATGCAGACTGGGAATGTCTTTCTTTTGAAAAAGAATGGACAATGAATGAGAAAGAAGAAAGAAAGGCCAAGCTAGATGGGGAAAAAAATACAAGCGAAGCGATGAAAGGCGCGTATTAAAATGGCGTGAAGACAGTGAGAAGAGAGAGCCGAGGCAGGGGCCGAGACGACAGACTGGGAATACCAATGGCATGACTTCTGGAGTCTGGCAGCAGAAATCCCAGGGCAACAAAGTTCAGTTGTCCTTTGAGCTCCACAGAGACACCGAAAGAAGGAGAGATGTGTGAGTCCTACCATGCTGGATAGGAGGCAAGCCTTCATACCAAGATGAGGGGGAGGAAACGGTGTGTTATGTCATCACCCATGATAGGAATAATCACGCAGGTCTCTTAAACTCTTTATATTTGATATTTTCACAGCCCAAGTTGGGTGTTTTTTTGTTTTTTTCCTCCATATTCTCTCACACATTTCAACATCACTTTATTACTACAGGAAAACGTGTCCACAGTGATGGGAGCAACCAAGTGTCCAATTAAAAACTGGGTTGCAAAGTTGAGTTTATTATGTTGAAGAAAAAGGTTTTACAGAAAGTTAAACACTTAAGTTGTCAACAAAAACGTTTTCTCTTTCCGTGTGTACAATCCAAACCAGTCATAATTTTCCAGTGGTTTACCTTCTTCATCTGTGTTCCTGCGCTGAACAAGATGTTATCGACCTATCTGTGTGCGATGACATCCCAGTGAGCCCCTGAATTGCAGTCATTCCTACGTTCTTCCAGGTGTTTGTATAATTTGTGAAAGCACACAGCCAAACACACCACGCCTTGTCTTCAGCTGACACCTGACGACCCTTCCCTAAAAAAAAACTGAGGTGAGCCATGTTTGTTCTTCACCTCCCTGTGTAAACGCAGTCTATAAAACTCGGTGCTCCTTTGACAGCCCACTACTGAAAACGGCCTGTTGAGCAGCAGGACTGTTAGCTTTTTTTATGTAGTATGACATCAGCATAAAAGTGGAGTGACCAACATGAGTGATGGGATAATCTCAGCAAAATTGATTCCTTTCTTGAAATTGGAAACACAGCGTGGGTTGAAAATGGACTGTGGTGGGGTATACATCAAATATGTCACATTACATTATTTAAAATGACAATTTCTTCATTAGAATTGCAGTACTGTTGTGATGGATCATATCTTCACCACAAGCACACAGTTAGATAGCCAGGAAGCTCCCTACAGAACATTGGGACATGACACACTAATGTCCCAATGGCTCTGCAGTGGACAAAGTGCTGTCAGCTGTTCCATCTTAACTGTGATTCATGGGGGGAAATCATTTTAATGAGATTTTCTCTTGGCAAAAACCTGTTGGCTTGTCCGCAAGATGACTCAGAAAGCGACAAAGAAAATGGAAAGGACGGCAAGAAAAGGTTGAAGAGTGGAATAAACCTGCAGTGTTTAGAGCACCGGGCGGCGATTATCGATTGGCAACCGTGATCCAACCACAACTCTGCCCTCCAGCAAGCCCTCCTCGGATTCGGGGAGCCAATAGTGAAAGACAGGATATACTTTGTGTTGAATGAGAAACTTACTAGTAACACAGAAGTGATAGAGAGACTGACTCCGCAGATCTGCATGCAGCACATTTAAAGAACTACAGAATGAAATAAAGTTGGCAATTTGACATTTCACTAATTTACCGACACAGATTAGAATTGTTAGCTCAATGAGAAGAAGGGGTAGGATGGAGGATGTGCTGCACCATTGAGCAACAGTTAACAGCTGACACTCCAGTGAGCGCCCTGAAATAGCCTTAAAAACAATGAGGCGATACAGTTCGAGTGAGATGATTGACAGAGATAGGAGGGTTGAAGGTGTGGACAAACATATATAACTCCTGTACAGTGTTGCTGTACACAGGACGTGTCGTAAGCCTGTGTTACAAAGTATTGTGGAACTGTTTAGTTATCTAACAGTTTGTCCTACGTTTCCCGGAATGCTGGGACCCAAAAAGCAAACGTAGTAAAGTCAAAGGTTTCATCGACTTCTTCCTGAGTGTCTGTAGACATCAGAAGTTACCGTTAAAGTTTCAGATAGACCTTTTTCTTTTTCCAGCCGCAGTGTTCATATATCTTTCTGATGTTACACTTTTTACATTTGGCCTGTTATCTACGGTGATAGTTATGAAAGCGGCAGTAAAATAGACTCAGCAATGCCAGGTAGGTTGTTGCTCTAGCTGCATCAGCCAGAAGCTCTGTAAAGTGTTTGAGGGTGGATTTAGTCTTTTATTGTGAAGGGCCGCTCCACCTCCAGAAGGTTCAAAAGTATAGCTTCCCTGATCCACCCACATCTTATATCTACTCTGTGCACCAATCTGCCCTGCACACACCTACGCTGCACCTAAAAACACATTGGCACCGACAGCAGCATTAGAGTAACAAACAGCAGAAAACACATTTTGACATTGAGGCGAGAGGCAAAGAAAAAAAAAAAAGAATGACAAGGCTGAAGCGGAGAGAAGTGAGACGGGTAAGAGAGGACTTGTTAAATGAGGCTTTTCTCCAGAACTGGGTGAGTCAACGAGGGAACAAAACAGAAATGTAATTATTACCACTGTCTCTCGCACACTCCCAGAAGACCTGCATGCGGAAATGTGTGCATACGCACACTCATGCACACACACTTACACTGCTATTTAAAAGTTGAGAATGTGCTGTTGATGATTTTATTCTTTCTCTCAAAAAATACTATTTTATTTAACAGTATAATCTAGACGCCAAATTTATTATTTACGTTGAAAATAGCTTTGGCCCAAAAGAAGCGGAATGAAATGATTAAAACGTTTATGTTTACGTTTAGTCGACGTCCCCAAAGTGTTACATGCCAGGGGAGGATACTGTTGAACGGTTTTACTGTTTGCTTACGAATGCTCAGAGTGATTTTTGTGTCCTTCTGTCCTTTTAATTGTCAGTCACTTAAACCGCTGCACAGCGTTTTTGTACAAAACACTGCAAACCCTTCATTAACAATAACATCTATTCAAGTCGTCTTCTCTGACTGTGATGAATCGAGCTTTTGAGCGACAGCATGCACATTCACAGGTGGATGAGGATATGTACGAATCAAAGAATAAGGACCAAAATGACACATATGCCTTCACCCAAGTGTATTCTAGATATCTGCACCGCGTCAATGGACAATAGGGTTGCTGAAACACACAAATAGGAGGCTGTCTCCTCAGCACCAACGGACAGAGAGGAGCTGTGTGTCAGCTGGAATGAGAGGCGGAGGACAACGTTAGTGGGCTGTGTCTGTCCTTCAGAGACAGAACTTGTTTTGTCTCCTTCAGCACCTCCCATCTCCATTTCTCTCACAAAAACACACTTTCTCAAAACTCGTGTTTTCAAATAATCTCTCTGTTTCTGCGTGACTCATTATTTCATGGAGCCATCTATCTCAGTGTCGTTCTGTGTTGGTCTGAGTGGAGTTCATGTGTGGTTCCATGTATGAGATTAAAGGGCAGCTGCTTCCCCTGGCAGACATGTCACTTCCTGTTCACCGTTTTGGCTCTATTTAGGTGAATCGCAAAACAGACTTAAAAGCACCATGTTGCATTGCTTATTTCTAGGCATTCTTTTTTTTTTTTGCCTGTATCTATAAATGCTGCTGTAGCGAAAAAATTTGTGTTTGTGTATGCGCACGCGTGTGTGTGTGTCAGTAATTAAAGGTGCATTAGACAATACCAATAATGAAGAATATAAAGGAGCCGACCACTTGTCAGACCAGATGTCAGTCTGGCACTTTGCTCTAAACCTCATTTGAACCCATTGCATTTGGCCTGGGGAACATAGAGCAAAACAAATCCTGACAAGCCAAATCAAATGTGGTGTAATTTCAGGGATATGTTTTTCAGTTGACTCAGATGGCTCTAAGAAACCTTTTGAATTTCTGACACAGGAGTGGGAACTAGGGATTTGCCTTAAACTTGAATTGTTTCTAATAGACAGCAGGGGCTGACTAAAATTAAGTCGGATTATATAGAAATATGTGTGTACCTAAGTAAACATTGCAAACATGAGTTTATGGTCTCAATCGGAAGTCTTCCTCAACATATTATGATGTTCATTGAATAGATTGTGCTCCCATTTAGAGTAAAATAGACCACGAAGCAGGGAATGCTTTAGGGTGTGGCTGCCTTGTGATTGACAGGTTGTTAACACGGTGTTGTCAGTGTTTTCATCTAACACCTTGAACCCTTTCACAGTGTGTTTCCATTTCATGAAAGGTAATTGCAACACTTCTTTATTTTGACGTCTTATTCTGCCAGCCTACGCATGTTCTGCCAATCAACAGCCAGTTTACTCCTGAGGTCTACACACTAGTTGTGGACAAAATGCATGCACAAATGCACAGTCAGCGCATACACACCTTAACAAAAGGATGCCAGTTGTGTTTGTGGAAGGATCCATCATGATGCAACGTTTCCTCCTCGCTGCCATCCACTGCCCCTCTTGCCTGCTAAGCACTTCGCCATTGGAACACAATTCCGCCTGGCAAGCCGTCTGAGGCAGCTAATGTAATCTATGATACAATCTGGCCTGAGTGGGCTGGTAGTGCTGGTGCAGCAGTTCCAAACACACGCCTACACACACACACACACAAGCTAAAGAACACATGCAAATAATAACATGCCTGTTCACATCAGGAATTGGCTACTATGTAGCATAAAGGGCAGAGAGTATGCACTACTGCGGGGGAGGGGGGGACAATCGTAGTTTCTCATCCCTAATGTACACACATACACATGCATGTGTACTTGCGTACGAACAAGTGTGAAATATATCGCCATACATTGCATGAAATATATCACCATATATTTTTGCACATAGAATATAGCATGAGTTGACAGCCGTCTCAGCAAAAATGAAAGCAATATTGGACTGGAATGTTTCTAAAGCAGATACAGCCTGCGACTGTGTGAAAAGGGTCAGTGCTAATGGTTGTCATCTTATCCTGCAGGATATTCTGAGTTCTTGAATTCGTTGGAGAGCAGACCAGATGAGACTGAACGTTAAAAGTGGAAGGAAGGGAGTTGCTTTTGACGGGAATCAATTTTGCAGTCTTCAGTATGAACTTAATCGTGTTCTTTTAAGTGTTTTGCTGTTCTTATGAGTATGTTTTTGTTCTACTGGGATTGTTCAGGACATGTTTAATCAAGCAGATGGCTGGCCTGTGAGAGATGAATGCATTTTACGAGGAACAACCAACCGGAGATGGGAAAGTGCATGGTCTCAGCCCAAAATCTTAAGTAAACTATATGTGTGTTTGTGCGATACAGCGAATTAAAGCAGACTTGCTGAAGGTGAGAGCCAGACATTTGGCAAGATCATGCATGGTATTAGTCATCCCTCATTATAATCAGGTCTTCACGTAAACATAAAGTATCCGTCTATTGCTCCATTTGAGTTTACATTTGGCCTTTTTTGTAGTTGCTGCACCACTGCCCTGCCCACATTCACTCTGGTCCTTCTGGTGATAATTTGATAAGTGAATAAGTCAGTGAAGTCCAGTGCTGGGTCCTGGGTCGTGTGCTGCACTGACCTCCGTTACCCAGCTAATTGAATGATTATGTGTCTCTTGCCGTCACTATTGTTCTAGCAGATGTGCTAATGCGCCGTTACAGCCGGGGGATTTACTGTACAGCATGCCTCGAAAAACACAAAGTGGACCCACTGTACAAAAATACACTGTTGTACCACACGGTTTCCCCAATGAACTCAAAACCATGACGATAGTTTGGCCAATGTGCATATTCATTCTTTTTAAATGTATTTTATATAAAGCTGTTTTATTTTGTTTCAATCCCCCCACCCCCCCCGGTGTCTGTGCACAGACAGAGAGCTGTGTAAACTTCTACCATCATTGCTTCATAACAGTATAAACTAGTGCAACCAGTCATTATTCATAACAGAGTTGCTCCAGCGATGCAGAATCCTGCGGCAGCAACGTTGGAGGACCACACAGCTCCTGGAAGCCCTCACTGCATGTTCAAAACTGACAACTCTGCGCTCACAGCAGTACCATACAGACACTGTTCATTTGTGTGCTACTTTTAGCCGAGGACTCAGAACGTCACAACAGATACATTTGACAGGTTGTGCATGAAATTATCTCTCTTAACCACAGCTGCATGGCATTATTTGCTCTCAGAGGATTATTCAACACCCTCTGCCGAGTCAACAATTCAAATTCAATTGCATCGAATGCATTGTATTTAAAAAATGGCCACGGCCTGCCAAAGATGAATAAACATAGGATAAAGGGTAAATAAATAAAAGCATTAATGAACAGAAAAGTGTGGGAGGAGCAGATAGTTAGACATTATCGTACATGATGACTTTTTATTGGCTGATCTGACAATATTAACAAACGGCTGTGAGAACATTACTAAAGGATGTGAGACATCTCCAAAACTGTACAACCACCATTGATTACATCACATTAAGTAAATGCTATGAATAGTAGCTCATTCCATCCTTTTCCCAGCTCGGTGGGCAAAGACAGGTGTGTCTTTGAGGCATTAGCAATTAAAGTGGCCGCCGTGGATTGTGTGGGATAGCCTTCTAATGAATAATGGTAAGGCAGATGATTGTAAAGCCACGACCCCACTCACAAGCAGAGCGCTCAGATCCCGTCTCTGTATGATTCTGATGAGGCTTAAATGAATACATCAAGCGTTCAATTTGCTCTGCAGGGACAATTCACTTACATCAGAAACTCCATCCAACACGGAGTCGTGACTGTTTAAAAAGGGTAACAACACAAGGCCCACGCAGCAGACCACACACCACGGCAGGACTACATATTTGGAATTGGGAGTGCCTTCCAAGTGTGTCGTAACTGTGATTTATTTATTTTCTTCCAACAGGATAATGTTTAGCAGGAGAGGCTCTATCGTTCTGCGCACCGAAAGGGAAAAGCCTTTGCAGCATGCCGAGAGCTGCGGGTCACAAGGCCAGCCATGCAGTTAGCAGTTGAATTCACTTCTCCGATAGCAGTGAATCGACACGCATATAAACACAATCACATTCAGTTCGACGCGTGCGCAGCCATTGCGAGGCCTACCTGTGACCTGCAGCTTGTCCACAGTGACCTCACACTTGAGGAAAAGACGCCCTCTCCGTTCGGTGTAATCGGTTCCACACAGGCTGGGCACGTTCATAACGCACTGATTGTGGACATTCATGTCGCAGGCTGGAGGGACAGAGAGAGGAGGTGAGAGACATTAGCGAGGAGGGTTTTCACGCAGATAAACATTAGCTTCATGCATGTGATGCCAACCAAACTGACAGGCTCAGAAATGACGCTGTTGTAAAGAGCCTTCCTATGACTGTTTTTATGAAGCGTTCATGATTCTAACATATCTTTGAAAGTTTAAAAGTTATGATCATGATTAACAATGGTAACAAAATATCTGTGTTTGCTAAAACATCATATAATAAAAGCAGTGCGTGCAGCCGCTTATGGCTTAATGTTCAAATACAGTAAGCTGCTTTAAACATGTCCATCTTTGTCTACTGTATATTGGAAAACATTTCAATTACATTCCATGTATCATACATATTGGGCACAATGTCAAAGGGGGGGGGTCCGAAAGCTGTGTGAAGGAGGAGATAACAAGGTTATGACCCAGATTCAGCCCTGTGATGTCATGCATACATGATGATACACCACTCTGTCGTGGATTGGGAACATACGTCATCAGGCCACCAAGTCAGCAGGTATGTGATTAATCATTTTAAAAAATGGCCATACTGCTACCATATTCTTCATGAGAACTATTTATTTGTTTGTGCCCGAGTCACATGCCTCACCAGTGCTAAAAATAGTACAGTGCAATCTTTTAGTGGTGTGATTGATCTGCCGAAATAATTTGCCGCTCCACGTCTATTTATGTACACCCTGGAGCAATCATTAGGCATATCTGCTGGTCTGTAGCAGGTGTATTTAGGGGCTCATTAAGGCATTCAGACTAATCCACTAACACAAGATTAAAGTGAAGACGAGGGAGGAAGGGATATTAATAAAGATGGCCTATTCAGGGTGCGGGGAACATAGCTGCAGACCTAAAATAGATGAGGCCTCATCCTAATGAGTGAAAGTCAAGGAAGAGGGGATAGGCCTAAGATATTCAGTGAGATGAAGCAATTTCAGGAGACTGATGCTGATACAATGTCTCTAAAAACAGAACATCAACCTGAGCATCAACGTTGGGGTCTCCACCACTTGATACACAGAACTGGCATTATAAACTGACACTAATGCATGTTATACTATTACAAAATTGTCAAATGTGGAACCTTTTAAACGCTGAGTGGGAGGTCGCAGATATTAAATGAAGTACTCACAGTCGCACTTCATGCCCTGGTGAATGAGGCCATACAGCAGAGAGCCGCAGTGGTCACAGAAGGTGGGGCTCCCATAGGTGTGGATCTTGAACTTGTGCTTCGTTCTGGGATCCTGGAAAAATCAAAAGACAAAAAGAGCCATAAAAACCCTGTAACTGAAAAAAATAAATGTATGAATCAACAGCCGGTGAGTTACAGCTCTAGGAGCACATGCTCTTTATGTTACCTGGACACTAGATTAAAACACAGATGAAAGATTAAAATAAATGTGTTTTGATCTTGTACTTTCTTGTAAGTTTTACATATGTTTTTGTTAATTTTAGTTATTTCATACATTTTACATTTGTGCTGTCATCATATTTGGAAGACTACAAATAAATGTGATGTAACTGAATCAAATGGCAGATATAATTCAGTCATACTATCTTCTGAACAAGTTGGGGAAAAAATCACTGTTGTTTGAGGCCATAATTTATTAAATATCTATCCTGAAAAAAAGAATTTCAGCCGACTACGGCTACATCCTGGAGCACTCACATGTGTCATTGAATGAAAATGGAAGTGAAATCCCGCTCCTGCCTCAGAACAACATTGTGAAAGTCAAACCACTGCTTGATTGCCAACTGACTGCAATCATCGCTTCTTTACTTTTCATATACCACTTGAAGCCAATCAATTTTTTCTGGGCTTGTCTTTCCATCTTTACTGAACACATCAGTGAGTAAGAATGGAGTTGTTTGTATGCACGTGGGCTTCGCATTAAATCCAAGAGAACCAAAACAAAATGTTGTATTTAATTATTTATTTAATATGTGAGAATGTGTGTGTTGAGCCAATAATAGACATGCATTCAATGAATATGACAGAAAGTATTCATATAATGAGAGTAGTAGGCATGATAAAGAAGTCACAATTATCAAAAATAGCAGCAACAGTGGATATAGTATAATAATAATAATAATAATAATAATAATAATAATAATAATAATAGAAGCAGTAATGGAATTGACAATGCTAACATCAATGCAACTAATAATAATAATGATAATAGCAGGAGGTGTCAGGAAAGACCACGATTCAGATAACCACGATCCATGTAAACAAAAGGAGGATACAATAAATGTTTTGTGCATAATACGTGTAAATTGACATCAAAGCTATTATCATTGCAGGTCATTGCTCCAGGCCCTTCATTTAATACCATAATAATTGTTGTGAAAAGTGCACTGTGCATGTGTGTGTGTGTGCAGTTGGTTAGTAAAGGAGCTGCTGCAGACCGAATCACGTCTTTGTAAAGATAACACACTTGTTTTTGGCTTCTGATACCATACGACTGTTATGAATCACCCCCTATAATCTGTGCCTAAAATGCCTTCGAAAAATGGGGAACTAGTTATTTACGAGGATGGCTAATATTTTATTTTACGGAGAACTTTAGCAATAATTAACTAACTGAATGGCTTTCTGCCATAATAATTTAGTAGTAGAAGTAATATTGGTAGTAGTGGTAGTAGTAAACAGCAAAAAAGTATTTGTAGAGAGTAGTTGGTGGTGGACGAAGACTGAGTTTCAACCAGGTGTCCTGGATTTGAATACTGTGAGAAGCTTGTTCTTACACTTTTATTTATTTTTCTATTTTTTTATCATTATTAGTTTCAGTTGCTAGTCACAGCTTTGTACGATTTAAGCAACATACATTTGGTTCTGGCCAAATATACATATCATATACAGTTGGCTACATATACAGACTCAGTATTTAATGTGTGCCCGGGTTGGATGTAAACAGCACATCTAGCTTGTGCTTGTCTCTGGCATATACAACCAGATGTAAATAGACCTTTTTACTGTTTTGCCAAGGTGAAAATACTATAGTTAGCTTCTGACGTCTTGGTTTTAATAGCATCTGCTAATATTTTAATCTCTTCTTGCAGCTTAACACATGGACCCAACTGACAGTTAAACTAACTGACGCCTTAATGTATAAATAATCCTTTTCAAACAAGTTTTGAAAACTTTCATAATCAAAAACTATAGTGCAGTTGCATGAACAGGAGGATCCAATGAATGCATATAAAGTAATGAGTAAATGTCACCACATATATATATATATATATATATATATATATATATATATATATATATATATATATATATATATACTTAAAGATCTGCCTCGTCTTTTACAGTACATGTATACGGATACTGTTAAGTGCACTGGACACGACAAACAACCCATCTCTTGTTTCGTTTGCATTTGTTATTCACAAGAATGTGCATGGGAAGCTTCCTTCAAATAGATGCAGAGCCCATCATTTCATCAGGTGCTCATCACCACTGAGCCTGCATCCAATCGAAATTTGGATACCATGGATACTCAAATGGGGGAGGGGGGGAAACAACAGATTCAAATTTCCACACAGTCAAAATAGGTAGAGATGGGGGAAGATAAAACAGGTCAAGTATTCAACTCTGCTGACAAAAATGAATTAACTGCATTAAATAACCTGTGTTAATCTTAACCTGTGAAGGGGTGTTGAACTTCGTCAAAGTAAACACATGGTACAGGGAGCAAACTCTACCTTGAGCACATATCTGTGGGTGATAATTGATCTGTTGAACAAGCAGAACCAGGACACGAACAAGTGAATGTACATATGCTTGATTCTTGTTGTTCTGAGTTTGGACTCATGGTTTAATGCACTTATTGTAAGTCGCTTTGGATAAAAGCGTCAGCTAAATGACATGTAATGTAATGTAATATGTAAACATACAGCATGATGCAAATGCATGCATGGAGTAATGGCCCATATGGCAAATGTGAATGTTATTGTATTTAAGTTTTACTTGAAGGTAAGTGTTATAGTACCGATGGAATACAACGCCACTGCAGCACTTACGTTAAACAGTGTAGGGCCGTTGTCACGTGCATGCATTCATACATTCATTCATTCATCTCGTGCACTCAACCTGCAGCTTATGAAGCACTCTCTTCAGAAAACTGGAGGACTGACACTTTTCCAAGTGCTTTCCTGCTCATTCTCAAATTGTGCTGTCCGGCAAATCTCTTTCAGAGTTGAAATCTGTTTAAGTGGATTTGCTTTGAGAAAATGATCCAGGCTAGTCCGTTGTTTTGTTTGTTCTCCTTTCACTGCTTCTATTTGTAAGAACACTCGTCTTTGAGGAGTTTCAGGGGAAAACTGGGGAGTCTCATTCTCCCACGAATGACAGACATTTTTGTTTCTGTATCTTGAGAAACACAGCGTCAAATGATAAATGAAGGGAAAGAGCGTGACGCCGGAGAAATAAATCATCAGTAAGGGGAGCCGCGTGGCAGAATGTCGGTGAGAGCTGACGGTATCACACGGTGAGGCGCCACAGTGATCAATGTTGCTGTTTGCCATTTCAGTCAGGTTGACACTGGCCTCTGGTCTAATGCAGCGGAGCCTCATTCTGGCTCCTCAGATCTCGCTTGCAATCTGCCATTTCCCTGCCTGTCAGTCTGGTGAGGCTTCGCACCTTTATAGGACAAAGATAAATGCTTCCTTTGTCCGTCTTTCAGCTGCCGTAGACATACTTGAATACAACATTTGAATGCCCTATAATAAACTCTGAGTAACATACAAGTAAAATATCGAAGGGACAGTAAGTACTTCCAAGCCTTCTTTTTCAAAATAGACATAAAGGAATTGAAACATCCTAATAGACCCTTTTATAGCCAACAATGATTGCGTGGCGGAGTTAGCTGGAGGCAAAACAAAAGAAAGACTGGAGGTGACCACTAATCATGTCAGAGTAGTGGGCTTAAGTTACACGTTGAAAATGTCATCCTGCTGTGTTGTTGGGTGCTAGAATCGAAGTTCTAGCCTCTAGGGAGCGACAATATCAGTGAAGCGTTCTGGAGATGGAGAGATAATGTTGCTGATAGCTTAGTTTAGCCGCCTGCTAACCTCCTCAGCCGCAGAACGTTAAACTGTTTAGATTGATGGAGAAAAATGTCTGCTCTCCCTGCAAGCGGCGCAGTGTCTGCGATGCGAATATGGTCCCGTTGGTTAATGTTAACTTCCTTGAGTGACACATAGATAGTGTACATAGAGAGAAACTTATATTCTCTTCGGCTATTATATATGCAGTTGAAAACAAACCACGACGATACACATTTATCACACTATAAAGTAGTTGTATTGGTCACCAACAGTCACTCCTCCTATCTGCACCCATACTCTAAGTGGAGGCGGATGTATGTCACATAATTAATGACAATATAGTAAAACACTTTAAAATATGTCTTCATACGTTAGAATATCTGCTAATTTTTTTTTTACATTAATAAGCACTGGAAATGGCTGTGGACAGCTACATTATAGTATGTATTTCTGTATTTCTGCTCTTGATTATGTGATTTCTAAGAGTCTCACAGCAACATGCCTCTGACTGCCAAGCTAAAGTCTTCTGACATGAGCACTTGGTCTGATGCTGACGGTCGGTTTATCCGAGATGTCCATCATCTCAAGTGTCTTTAAACTCCTCCATCACATGTGACAGTGTGAACACACAGTAGATGCAAAAGTAACACCTCACAGCTTGAGGCAATCTGCAGAAACATGATCCACATCCAAACCAATCAGGTATGGAGAATCGTGACTGACCTGAATTCATTAAATTGGGGTGTATGCAGGACCTAGATTTGAGAGCAGGCCTGAAAAACGCACATCAATCTCAATCATACTGTAACTTGTATTCTGTTAGAAGTGGCCACTACGATTGTCAAATGATAATTTTCATGGAGAGATAGGGCAAATTACACAATCGCCTAGAGAGCACGGCGTCCAATTAGCAGCCCTGACTCACAGGCCTTCAGTCAGTCAGTGTGTCAGTAAAGGACAGTCGGGAAAACAAGACAGAGAGACAGTCAGACAGACAGACAGACAGTGGAGCGAAGAGAGGCTGTGCCAGCAGCACTTACTCATGTCCACCCACACACAGCTGATCCTGAAGGATTATCCTCTTGCACCCCCCCCCCCCCCCCCCCCCCCCTCGCTTTGTTTTCTCCATCTACATGAATGAACAATGGCGACTAAGAGCCACGTTCAGCTGCAGAAGGATCATGTATTTTTATCAAATCAGCTTTTGATGGCTGAAACATGACTTAAATGTTCCCAGATAATGGGAAATACTGTGAACAAAAAAGACACAATGAGGAAATGATAAAAGGTGATCGTGGTAAATCAGCAAAAAAATAATAATTCCAGTCCCGTGAGCCTTGAGAGCTGCTTGACATGTGTTGGCCTCCTGAATGACAGCATGTCTCTAAGGTCGTGCTCCAAGATCAGATCTCACTTGCAATGGGGTGAGATCAACCAGACCACATGCCGATGTGCCAAGGCCCACATTGAGTTCCGATCTCTGTGAGGTGAGGGCAGCATATGGGCACAATTCGGACAATTTATCAAACGTACCTTTATTGTGAAAGACTCATTGGAAAATGTGTTGACCACAGAATAAGAACTGTTCGCAGCTATCCCTCAAAAAACAAGTCTACTAATACTAATTAGGAATAGTAAGTAGCAAAAATAACAGAGATACTTTTATTGTGAAGAATTGAAAGGATATGAAATGTGTTAATGCACGGTTTTACAGGCGTTCCTTTGACCACCAAATATAGCCGATCACGGTCAGATGGGAGGTGGACTTCTGATCTGGCACATCCGATCATAGAGTGGCATTTAAATGACAAGACTGTAACCACAAATAACACACATAGGAACCTAGTGGCATTACAGGAAAAGTCAGGATCAGCGTCCATTGATTAATGACCAATATTCTTAGGATTCAACCTCTGGGAAGTTAACAACATGTCATGGTAATCCATCAAACAGTTGTTAACCTATTTCAGTCCGGACCAAAGAGGTGGGCCAACATTGCCATGTCTATGAACCCAGTGACACCCAGTTCACAATGAAATCATCGAGGCTGTTAGCTACTGGTGCAACGGATCATACAACTCACATTGGGATCGGATCAGCACAAAAAAAAACAAAGAATAAATATAGCTTTTAAAAATCCATGATCATGTTTTTTGGCCGCAGATGCTAATTACCGATCATTGTTGATCCATATTGTTGATTGATGATAGTAGCTGGTCTACTAGGCTTCAGACTTTTTTTGCCATACCGATCATGGATCACCAGTGGTCTGTTTCACCACTAATCTTGAATACCCTACATACAGGTTTTACGTCATAAATTACTAATACATACTAGTATACCTTTCTGATTCGTGGCCACTTGTAGCTCACCTCTCAAAATGAACTGTCAACATCCAGCCTGGCAGGTATAAAGTGTCAGGTATACAAGATGCCATTTAAAGATTCACCAGGACAAGCTGTAATGTGCAGAAAATTAAACCTGTAAATGAATGTACCCAACTCCACATCACTGAGCACACTAGGTTCTCCATTAGCACATCCTTTCTGCGAGCTGTGAGACAGCAGGTTTAACCCCTGTGGCTTCCAGCCCCCATTAGAGCCTAATTTGGTCTTAATGGGACATGCAAGATGGACTGGGTGGCTGTGCCTGAGCAGAACAGCAGGGGAAGCAGAGTGCTACGCAAAAAGCAATGATGAATTCAATCACCAGGCTCAACACAAGAAGGCCGTAATGGCAAAACAAAGCCAGGGGCTGTTACATGTTGCCTGGATGATGCAGCAAGGAGGTTGCCCTTCAGCCACCGGTAATATGAGAGCCAATAGGATTGCCCAGATGTCACATGCAAAGACAGGGAGTAATTCAAATTGGGTTGCACAATAGAGTAGAATACTATATATATATATATTTTTTTTTTTCTCAATGAATAGTTTGAGCTAGCATGAGTACATCAGTATGCAGAGTTATCCAGCTGCTACAGATAAAGGATGGTGGCATTTGAGGCGCATTGATGGCAACTACGACCATGAGGAGGATAACAAGGAGGAAACAGACGCAGATGTTTTCCTTCGAATTTGTGGCAGCAGGACACATTCCTCCAACACTGTGCTTCCATACGAATAAACAATGACGGCCGCCTAAACTAAGCTTACCCACTTCTTAAATTGGAACAGTTTTGTGCAGAAAAAGGTTTCTTTCCTTTGCGACATGTCCAGTAGCAGATATCCATTATTCTTAATTCAGGCTCAACAAAGATAGATCCAACACAAACTTCCTAATGATTAATTACCAAAGCAATCAATGCAGAATACTCACATGGAAACTTTCAATATCCATGGAGCACATTTTACTTTATCTAATCCCTATATCTATTTTAGCATTTGTCCTAAACTAATCCCAGGCTGATTTGCATGTGAAGCCACAGATCAATAACAGACACAGGGCAGAAGGTTGATCAAAAGGCTGCAGGCAACCAGGAGATAGTGATGAAAACAGAAGCACAGGGGGTCAGCACAGTGATGTCGGCTAATTAGCCAGACTCTCCAACCCAGTTTAATTAGCAAACAGGACGCCAACCAGCCCCTGTTAATGAACAGCTTGGCAGGGAGAAGCTGAGCAGGGTCTTCCCAGCGGATGGGGGGAGAGGAGGACAGAGGTGGATGATGGGAAAGGGTCATCCTCCGTCCTGCAGCCACAGGCAGGTAAAGAGTGACAACGTTGTCCTGTTGTGGAATAGATTATACCCACATTTAAAATAGTAGTCTAAGTTTTCTTTAGTCAATACGCTTTTTTTATGCTTTGATGCTGAATGACTTTTGAGCACAAACAACATTTAAAGTGAAGCTTTTCTTTGTTTGGTTTTCCAGATTTGTTCATTAAATCAACTAATTGATTAGAGTGTTAGTTGACAAAGAATGCCTTTGGTCGAGGAAAGCCCACATTCAAATAAAAAAATCATTCTACTGGATATTGTTGAGCTTGTAATACATCACATGATCCAGTGAATAATAACTTGCAACATCATAACTTAAAAACAAACAAAAAAAGTCAACATGCATGCAACCTGTCAGCACGTCGGCAAGCAGAAGCATTGGATATCAATACTTTGAATATTGCAATAAAGACAAAAATACAAAATAATAATGGGTGCCGCAGGGACAATTTCACTTATCATCAGGCATGTAAACCAGCAGGCTAAATTGGGAGTGTGCTTTGTTTGTAATATACATGAATATGTATTGCATGTATGCAATATTTAGGCAGTAAACTGGACGGCGTGAGACACACTACAAGAACAAAAAGAATGTGCAGATTCTCATCACAACTGATTTTAAAGGTCACCAGTACTAGACAAATACATGAATTCACTGATTGAGTCATTTCCATAAAAAGAGTTGCCATTAATTATCATAGTGAGTTAACATAGTTCACAGGTATGATTGGCGGGGAAATGGTAATAACATATGGGCTGTGAAGCTGATGCAGGGGAACAAATTTAGGACCGAACCACATCAAACCTGCACACAATAGGAAAAGGTTTTTTGAACAGAGTTTGCACGATGCATTCTGGTCACTGAAGAGACTTAAGCGCTTAAACTAACAAACAACATTCTGTAAACTCCCACAACTTGCAACTGGTTGTGTTGTATGTTGAATAAGCATCATAGTACACTATAGATGTGTGGTACATTATAGAGTCCAGATGGAGGCTGTTGTGGAGATGCAGATAGAGAGGAAGGCCTGAGCAATTATGAACATGGAGCCATTCGTGGAAAAATAAAAGTCCAAGTGTTGCTTCTCCCTCCATTTGATCCGCCCAACCACCCATCATACAATGGCATACAATTTCCCATTAACCCAATCAAGAATTCTATCTAATCTCAGCATGAGTAAATGTCAAGGTTGTGTGTTTGGTGCCGCATCAAGAAAAAGAAAAAGACAGGCAGCAGGTTTACATGCGCACAATAATCAGTTGCTCTGAGAACTCGGGTAACGAGGCAACACTTTCACGGCAACAGTTTCTCTATCTGAAGTGTTTTTCATACACTTGCACATTACACATGTGAAGAGCCAATTAGAAACCAGCATACACATGTACATGACCAAGGATTGGCTTTCTCCAGGCTGGAGGGAGAAACACTTAAGTGCATGAAAGACTGTGACCTCTTTGACCCCTTCCAACGGATGCTATCCCGCACTCCACTTGCTAACACGACAAGGACTGCAGTCTATACTCTGAAGGGTTAACACATCATAATTACCCCCCAATCAGCTTCAGGAAGTTAAATAGCAGCCATTCAGAATCAAAAGAACACCGACGGTTCTATTTGGGGATTTTATTGGATGGACGACTTTGGAATGAGCCAAGGGTAGCGATCATCAAAGAGGCCGGTCGCTAATACAGTCAACCTGCCTCCCACAGAGTCAAAAGAGATCCACCTGGTGTGACATTTGCAGCCAGAGAGAAAGAGAGCGAGAGGGAGTGAAAGAGAGCGTGTGTGAGAGCGTGTGTGTGTGTGTGTGTGTGTGTGTGTGTGTGTGTGTGTGTGTGTGTGTGTGTGTGTGTGTGTGTGTGTGTGAAATGAGATGCACCGATCTTCACTTCATCTTTGTCATTTCCTTCATTCACTTATCTCTTTGACCCATCTGTTCCCTCCAGGACTGAGAAAAAGGTTGCAAAAGCGTCAGACAAGACTAAAACTAAACTCCCCTCTGAATTCTCTCGCCGTTCTTTTACCCATCATCCCTCACTGTGAAGTGACATTTGAAATGGAGGTGGCAGGAGGCTCCTCACTGTACCAGTTTTTGAGTCATCCTCCCTTGTGGTTAACCTGTGTGCTTATGTAGGTGTGTGTATAGGCACTGTTATACACGCAAACACACACACACACACACACACACACACACATGCAAGAAAACTGGGAGAGGCTCAGTCGGGTGGTTTTCATGTTCAGGTCAATTAAAGGAGAGGTGGCTGCTTAATTATCTCCTCAATTATCTTGCAGGGTTGGGGAATTAAAAACAGTAATTTAACAGCTTTTTTAAAATGAGCTATTTTTAGTTGATTTGGGAGTTCTGTTGATTCTTAATACTCAAGTTAAATATTTCACAACTGTGTGCAGTTAGAGTCATTGTCCAAACCCCTTCACATGGCACTAATGACACCCTGACAATGTGTTGAACCACGCAAGGCACTGTATCTCAGTGTCACCCAATCCTGTCACTGTTATTAAATTGTCAACTTCTAATTATACCGTACATCATATTAATCACATTTACCCTTGTCCCGTCAAACCCTGTTGTGCTAGAAAAACGCTGGCACTCAAACATTACAATCTCTCATGAATGGGCACACGCAGACCCATGCATGATGAAGCGTGTAAAAAAGAGATGGAATGACTCCATCAACAGCAGCTAGCTATCACTTTATGTCCCCTCGACACACAGGCACAAACACACACATTGCTGCTGGCTACTTTCTCGTGAATGTCCGCGTCTTGGACCACAGCTACAGGACTGTGGTTACTAAGGTGATGAGAGGCTTTGAAGACAACCAATTGGAGCTATCATTTATCCAGACATGAGGTGTTGGGCTAGGCAAGGTTACTATTTTTAGCGTACAAATCACCACCCTGATTCCTCTTGGCCTTTCACTAAGCCGCTGAGTGCTGAGAGGGAGGGCAGGTTGCCACCACAGTTCACAGGGGGTTTTCCTTGCAGTGTTGTATCTGTTAACACATCTGTCTGCTAGCGGAGCGAGAGATAATAGCTGACATTTTTAACCAGTCAGGGCCCAAGTTGCCCGTTTGGATGACTTTGTTTAAATAAATTCCATGCACCACTGTGCTGTTCTTTGGAGTTTGGGTGCTCTTGTTCCTGCAATAATCATACACAAGCTTGACAAAATGTTTTTTTTTAAGTTGTGCAACTCTTCACTGGTTTAGGAGGGCGTGCATTTTACTTGTTATGTATGCCTGACAAAGCCTGCTGAAAAACGTTGTGTTATTAAGTTTTTGGGAGCTATGAAACCATTGAGCAGGGTTTTTCCTGGCCTTAATTCAGGGTTGTTTTCATTGAACACCTGTGGACACTGAAGTGACAAATCAACGTAAAACTAAGGCATCCAATGAGATGAACCTCGAGGGTCTTCTTTTTGTCCACATCTACTCCATCGCTGCAAATCGAGTTCCATTAGACACGTGAGCAGATTTTGCTTAGCTACAGAAGTGCTTACAAAATCCATTAGCTATCAATCAAACTATGTTTTTAAACTATTAAAGCAAAGATGTTTCCAATTTGAATGTAAAATCCGTTCCAAAATTAGGTCTGTCATTCGACTCAATTCCAAAATATAAATTTAGAAAGTCAGCACGAATAACACTGCAGCACACATTTAATATCTGGAAATAAAACAAATGATGACAACATTTTAATGACTAATTATTTTTTGAAAGGATAAATTCTTATTTAGCATGTATATTAATTCATTTTTCAAGTTAACACTGTCTGAGTCACATTTGAATTAATTGGAACCTAATCCAATTAAATAATCCAAAATAAATAAATACAATTACATTCCCTCCAGTCAGACCAGGGTGACCCACTTTTGCAGCAACATTTGCATTGCATCCCTCCAATAATGGCTGTCAGTCAACTCTCTGTTAGAACGTCAAGAAGCTTCTTGCAGTCAAGACGGAGGTGTTCTCTTCATTTTACAACTCAACGAGAGATAATTGGTATTTTAACTACAAATAATTCAAAAACTCAAAAGGAAGTTGTCATACAAAGTGACCCAAAAACAGGAATCTTGTGTTTGAAGGCTGCCACTAACAAGTGAGAAGAAGTAAAGCCTCGGTGCTAATGAAAACCCCCAGTATGTTGCCCCCACTTAATAACAGCATCCTTAACTCCCGCTGTGGCAGCCGCGCCTTCATGCTGTAAATTAGACCTGTTCTTTTATTTATTTTTTTGCAAATACAGACCCACACTAACACATACAAATGTGAACATACATTGAGGAGGACAATCCTTTAAGTAGGATTTATCATTTCCAGCTGTTTTGATCAGAATTCATAATGTTGTCAGTCAGCGAGAGCATTTGCCACGTTCCAAGTGAGAACTGTTCACACAAGAATAGCTTAACAATAACTCGAAGATGCGTGTGTTTCCGTTTCCTTGGCGTGGTTTATATAGATGGACCATTTATAGGAAAGCACAGCATGAGACTGACTGAACGAACCCTCCTGTTTGCCTTTCCCGGCCAAGGTAATACGGCACCCACACACATGGACGCTGCAGAGACGTGTTCATTTGAAGACGCTGGTTCATAGCCATGCAACACAAGTGCCCCGAGTGACATCCACAAGGTCAGGAGAGGTCCACGGGGTTTGTCAGAGCCGTCACATCGGCTGGAAGATGACTGCACGACTTACGATTCCAACCTTTTCTCCAGCGCGGTGACAGGGTGTAAACCTTTTTTTTTTTTTAACTTAAAAAAAACTTTTTAAAAAAAACTAGGACCTGCCAGTTTATACGGCCATGTTACAAACAGTAAAAGCCAGAATAAATTGGCTTATCATATGTAGGCCGTCTGTCAGGAGCTTAATAATTAAAAAAAGGAATTTTAAAGAGAGTCTTGGCAGAGTCTTTTTTCACGGTAATGAGCCGGCAGACAGGGGCAGTGGCTCGGCTGTTGAACTCTGCCCTCTGTGATTTAGATCGCAGAAAACTCACTACAAGTGAAACCCCAGAGATAACAAGGGATCTAAAACCTAATCTGACAAATACAAAATGTGTAGAAAATACAATAGGCCAACTCACTCCTATTTCTATTGACAGAAGTCAGGCTCAGGTCTGACTGAGGGAGAATGAGCTTGTTTCAGGAAATACTGCGTAGACAACAGTTGCACATGGTCAGAAACGAACATGAAGTAGTAATCCACTATGAGCGTTATGACGTTGGTCAGCGTTCCTTCAAGTCATGCTGTCAACGAGAAATGAATGTGCTGAAAAGAATAAATCCCAGCCGGACAATAATAGACTTTATTCAGAACATTTTGTTCTAATATATCACATTTCTGTAGTAATCAGCTGGATCACAAATTAAGCAAATCATCACACAGGTGTGAGGTCCATATCAGGTTGGTGATTGACCTTTTCTCACTGGTGCATACTAAAGTAAGAGAATGAATTTCCACATTTGCAGCACAAAGTTGGGCCAATAACTGCCGGAAACTACCCCGCTTCAGAGCTGCTGAAGTGAACTGGCAGCATGTTGGACACACAGCAAGAAAAACACTTCCCAGTTTCTGACCAACTGTTGTTTGCTTGGTAATAGCTTGTTTTTTCATGCCTGTTGCAATGCAGGTAAAACTATTCACACCTGCGATGAATAACAAACACAAGAGAAGTCTAAGTCTCTTGAGATAGAGAAGGAGAGGGAGAGAAGCAGGCTGGCTCATCTGCAACTTGTATCATTCTATTTCTGGGGTTCTGCCGATGGTTCAGCTTCAGGCCTCGCTGGTATATGCAAGGTCAAGCTTAGACTTCAGACCCTCTCGGGCTTTTGTCTCAAGCGTTTTTGTGTGCACTGACATACAGTTATAGCACATGGCCTTAGTGGACAGGATCTTCAAAAAAATCAAGTATATATAAATTATTTTATATATAAATTTTATATACATATATATTTTCATTGTTGTGTGTGTATATATATATATATATATATATATATATACACACACACACAACAATGAAAATGTTGCTCTGAACATATTGGTGTCATCCAGTCTCCACCCATGTTGACATGTCACAGTGTGGAAATAATAAAAAGGTAAGATAATGTCAAAATGTATGGATCACCAAACTCAAAACAATGTAAAATCCCAGAAAGTTTATCTTTATTGACGTTATCTAGAATCCCAGACAGCCAAAGAAACTTGTCTTGAACACTTGATGCTGATATGGACGAGTGGCACAGACGATGAGGTTTTGTAGCTCGATGGCAGGCGCTGGTGAGGAGGAACCCTCGTCCTGCAGCAACTCTGACACAGAGTCGATTCGGGGTCAAGAGCAGCTCTAACTCTCCCATGCGTTGGTCATTAGTAATACTTAGCATGGCTGGAGCAAGACCAGCTACCAAATACTTGCTGTAAACAAACCTCAGAGGGACTGATGGAATGTGTGTGTGTGTGTGTGTGTGTGTGTGTGTGTGTGTGTGTGTGTGTGTGTGTGTGTGTGTGTGTGTGTGTGTGTGTGTGTGTGTGTGTGTACTTTGGGTACTAAATATTGTGTGCACTGTTTGTTTGTGTGTATATGCATAATGTGTTCATTGTTGTTTTGTTTTGTTTTGTTTTGTGTGTGTGTGTGTGTGTGTGTATATGTGTGTGTGTGTGTGTGTGTGTGTGTGTGTGTGTGTGTGTGTGTGTGTGTGTGTGTGTGTGTGTGTGTGTGTGTGTGTAATACTGGTTCCCATCATACAGCACAAACAGGGACATGACCGTTTAGTCTTAAGAGGCCCAGTGCATTCTGGGTGCCTCTCGTACGCAGATAGGAATCTTAGGTTCCCTAAGTCTGCCTCGAATACTTCTGGCAGGTTGGTGATTTCCTGACACAGTCAGACGGTCCCCAGTGGGTGGGAAGTTGTTGCTTTCAATTTCTCATTACAGGTAGAATTACAGAGCAATAATAGCTGCAGTGAACCTTCCAGTCTCGAAAATATCAGTGGGAGAACAATGCTGCTCTGTGCTGAGCCGGGTTGTTCAAATTACAATAAAACTGTCAAACAGTGCTCTATGTGTCCAGTATCCTCTGAATAATCACCAATAGTATGCTGTACTTCTGGCTGATATCTCCTGAATGTGAGTGTGAAAATGGCAGCTTTCTGGTCTGAAACTGTCAAATGGTCCTGCCACAGAGCCACCAGAGAGACTTTCAAAGGGGCTCTCGGGCATAGGCACATATGACGGTCACTTCACACAGTCCATCCATTTTTTTAACACAATAGTTTTTAAGTAGCCCAAAGGTCGCAGCATTAATACATTTGTATCCAGTCCATATCTCCTCTTCTTCTGTTTCGTCTCGGTATTTCTATCCAGTGGTGCTCAACAAGATTGAACAAAACAAAACAGTAGGCACTACGTGAGTGTTGAAGGGTCACGCAGAAGACAACACAATATTGTGTTAAGGCCATGGAGATGTTACCTATTCAATAATTCTCCAGTGGGAAACCTTTCACCAGCAAGTGTGTCATGAGCTCCCAGTGCACCCACCCATCCTCTGTCCTCCAACACATCTCCCCCTAAGCAAAGCCTGGATCGAACCACATTTCAGACACGCACGTCACAGACCATTAGCAAGGAAGACTCAAGCTCTGTTAGTGTTCATTAGGATCCCAGAGCATATAAATACCATCAGCCGGCAGCCCAGGGGACTCTACGTCAGCTGTAAGTCAATAAGTCAATAATGATAACCACTGGGAACTGTGACATATTTCTGAAGAAGGGATGTAATGTGATGAAGTATAGCATAGTTGTGAGGCTCCATTTTAACATTAACTTAAAGCTGCAATGTGTAGACCAGACTACCTATTGTTATTGCACATACTGGTAAATATGGAGGAAACATTTTTGTTTGAGGCGGAGAAGTTGGTTTGGTCTTTAATTATTGATACAGTTTTTTTTCCTCTTACGGCTGAGTAAGGAAGTCAAGCCATTTATTGTACATCCATGCACTGATGAGAATCTGGCTGGATGTCAACAGCTCATACGTCATTTGATTGAGCGGCCCACAATGGTGCTAATAATAACAACAACAATGCGACTGCTATGATACGAAACACACTATTTAAAAAGGTGGCTCTCATCAACTACATTGTTGTGCAGGCAACGTAATAAGAAATCAGTCCCCGTTATCGTTCAGGAGTCAGGGGAAGACCGTTTTTCCAAAATACTGTCAGATATTAATCCCGATTTTGATCGCCAGACTTCAAAAGTGTTTTTGAAATAAAAAGGCAGGGGGATTCTGTTGTGTTGCTGTGACACAAGAGCAATAACCCAATTATTTTCACTGTGAATCTCTCGGGGGAGACATTTCAAGAAACAATGATCCATAGTCCGACTCTTCAAACACTTCCCAGATGAATGATTAACTGTTCATGTCATAATCTTTTTAATGTGCGTCTGTCACAGAGCATGGGAACTCAATACAACATCTATTCTTGTAGGTCTGTGGCTGCTATTTAAACTTGAAGCGTAAGTCACTGAAAGCTATATGCATTGCAACTTACACACATCTAGTGGGGGTAAAAAGTTTTGAGAATGCCCCTTTAAGCCGCCACACTTGTTTGTATTAGCCTGTGTCCCCTCAGGAGACCTAGTCCCTCCGGGGCTTGAGATGAGAACCGTCTTATCATATTTAGAAGTCTGCTGCGAGACAGAAGCCACAAACATCCGACTATGATCAGCAACTTCATTCAAATGTGAATTACCAACAAGGCTTTTGTCTCTGGGAAAATGGTTCTCATATATTAGTGATCTCCATATTGTAGCCTAAAGTACCTTTTGGTAATAAAAAAACAAAATCAAAACAAAATCATCATCCAACAGATGTAGTTTCAGTGCATCTACAGTTATCATCAAGGGTGTTTCAGGGTGCATTACAGTCAACGGGCCTGTTGACATTTATGCAGTGCTTCATGTTGTCCTAAGTGCTTTGTCATCTGGAAAAAAGATCTCCTTTCCATTTCCCTCTCCTCCCACTTCTTCTCTTGTTTGTTCTACAGTCTATCACCTGTAGATCGTAATGACAGTTAATGGGTCACATTTGTGAACTTGAAGGATTTTCCCCTTCCCCCTTGATTTCTCAGCTACCATGCTCTTTGAGCAACTGGTGTTTGTCCGAATAACAAGCTTTCCACACTTCATGAATAAGAGCTCAGTGACAGAGGACATTTGTTTATCCCCTGTTGTAGGAGGTGAGTAGCTGCTCTGTGTGTGTGTGTGTGTGTGTGTCTGTCTCCTCGCATGTGCCCGTTCTCCATGCTGCAGCTCGAGCTACCAGGCAAAGAGATAAGCTTATCTGGCACTTCTCACTGTGCAATTTTATGTATTGGGTGTTTGTGCCTGCAATGATCTCATTTGGCTGAAACAGAGCCCCCTGACAGGGCTCCTGCACGATATGTCACCACTCACGCAACCAAAATAAAATCAGCGCTCTAAGCGGATTTATGGAGCATCGGGTTTCTTTGTGACCACGTTTCCTTGGAAGCGGTGCATGTGCCAACTCTTCCATAGGGGCGTGTGCTAGAAGCATGTGTAGGGGTTCGACACAGCAATGGGTGGGAGGCCGACTTGTGGGGACACTTATACAAAGGTCATTGCATTACATCCCACAGGCATAAGCAGCTAGATTTACACACAGGCAAGCACATATTGAATCCCACCACATATGGAAGAGGGGGAGACATTCGCAAACTACTTTGGTGAACTTCTGCTATTTCAAGATCTACATTTATGCATCTATTATATTTGTATTATTTACATACATTCTTTCTTCTTTTTTCTTGTATTTAAAAAAATGAAAGTTCAAGATTTTCAGCCCTTTTTGTTTGAGAATAAATATAGATGTTTCATTGTTTGAAACACGTGTTCTGCACAGGTATTGCTTCATTTTAGGGGGCCAAGCTAAAAACAGTTTTTTTATAATAAATCATATTTATAGAATGGGGGGGGGGGGGGGAAGATGTCTGAACAGGTTTCTTTTCTTTCTTTGCACTAGGGGTTTGCCCCATGGTGCAACCATGACAAGGTGTGACAGCTTCTGAGCTAGAACAGGCCTGTTCCATAGAAATGGCCAACACCTTTGCTAGAATAATATGGACTACAAATACAGATGTAAGGCCCCATTGCTTCTTACTGTGGCAGAGATGATATAATTTACCTCCACTCGGGTTTAATCTTGTTTTCAGTTCCCATGAAGAGTCCTTGTAATGAGATGGTGTGCTTGCCAGACCTTGTCCCCAGAACACTTATTTCTCCTAGAACCTGCTGGGGTCTGCCAAAACCATCTCCTCCTCTGTGATTTGCCCTATTAAATATTATTATCACTGCTGCCTACACCATTACTCACAAATAATACAAATTAGATTTTCTCTCAGACTGCATCCGAGTGACTGAGTGATTAATGCTGTCTTTTTGATTTCACTGATAGATATTGGGAATAAGAAGGGCATTTTTTGGGTGTCTGTGTGAGCTCTGCCAGGCTGCCATGTGCCTTTAGGTACGTTTCCAAGCAGAGGAGACAACAAGGAGAAAGGGCAGTGTGCTACCGCTTAACTCTGTTACTCTGTCACAGATATCAGTGCCCTGAGTGATTGTCTGGATATACATGTACCTGAGTGTGTGCGTGTGTCTGTGTGTGTGTGTGTGTGTCTGTGTGTGTTCGGAGGAGAAATCAGTGTAGAAAGATTAGCAGATTTGCCCGGGTCATATGTGCTGCACTGGTTAAGTGGACATCAATGATGCAGCAGCCACACACCCACACAATAGCGAGCACATCCAACCTCTTAGTTTCATCTGCTGAGCACCTGTAGTGAAACGGGAAGCCTTGCATCATTGATGGTCTTGTCCTGTAAAGCGTTGAACTTGCTCGACCTGCAGGTAACTTTACACCCGGCAGTCAGGCGAAAAACAATTTGTTAAAGTTAGTGCTTTAATCAGACTAAGTGACACTCGCATGGAATGTGCTAACAAGTGATACCGGTCCAGAGTCCAACAGATTTTGATTGCAGGGGTCACATGGTTCAACATCATTTCACGTGCAATTTTGTTGTCGCAGATGATTTAGTATTTGTTGTAAAAGTCTCAAGAAGAAAAATTACACTCTCAACACTTAATAACAAACAATCGAGCATTTTTTGCAATTAGATTGTATCGCCCACTACACTGTGTCGTTTGTTTTTTCTTGAAAATACAGCGTTGTGGATAGAGCGGATGACTTTGTTAACATAATTCGGCATACAATATTTTTACATGCATCAATTCGACCAACTCAGATGACAATTTCAACAATAATGTAATATTAGTAATGAGATCCGTAATCTAGTGGTCTGAGCAGCAAGCCGGTGAGCAGACAGACATCCGCTCCAATGCTGTGAAACTGGGAGATGAACCAAGTGTTAGTTCTGTCCTCCAAGACGACACCCTCAAACTGAGTCTCTAACCTTAGCAGTGACTGTGCTCTGTGGAAAACTCCTAGACCGACTACACAAAGCAACTTGCACATGAGAGTGTGTGCATCTCTGCAGCCTCGCCTGCCCTTGAAACAACACCCCGAGGAACAATATATTCACGGTGATCTCGTCCCGTCAAACCAAGGCTAGCCACTGATGGCGAGCTCGTTATTGAAAAGGTCCAGGGGCTCTTGTTGGCATCTTTGTGCACACTTTGTTTCTCGCGGTAGGAGAGTTATAAAATACAGAAATGAGTCATAAAATGCAGGTAGCCTAGATACAGCAGATCTTCAGGATATTTGCTGGCCATGGGAGTTATTACCTTCCTAGATTGCTTGCCCGGGAGGCAGCAAGCCATGTAATGTGTGTGGTTGCCCCTAGCAACAGGGCTGAGCGCACAAAAATGTATATCAAAAAGGGAGCATTGCATACTTTAATACAGCAAGAGATAACATGCATTTAAAAAAAAAAAAAAAGATATTTGGATTATGGTCACATGAAGTGTTATAGTGTCATAAAACCAGCCAGAGCATGAACAAAAGGCTGAGAATAATTTAACACTGTGGCGCTCTAAGTGAAGTCTGCTCGAGTCGGATTGGATTTCTTCACATTTGTTCTTCTCTACTACTAAATGATATGTACTATGCCAAATGATCCATATATCTGAGTGTGGCCATGACAAATATCATGTAAAATGAATGTCTAAAATGTCCTTTTGTGGTGTGTTTCTTTTGCGCCTTGCCTCGATGCTTTTCATGTTTTATGTAACATACTCGGAATTGCCTTGTTGCCGAACTATGCTGTATAAATAAACGTGCCTTGTGCTGCTTGAAAAATATATTTTTGGCCACAGGAAGTACAATAGTGGTGGGTCTGAAAAGAGGTCTGAAAGGAAACTGATATCTGGCTTTCGACACAACAAAAACAAAGAAATGATCTAAATTGCAAAAAAACTAACTGTTATCTTGTCAAGCAGGAATGAATGAGAAGCTTCTTCTACACTAATTACCAAAGATGCACTTGTGCGTTCTATGCAACACATTACTTGGGAAACTGCAAAGCACAGATGTCAAAGGTCATGAAAAACCCTCACTGATCTGAACCCCAGTACGTGCTCGAATCGAGGATCTCCCGGCTCGGACTATTTTCCGCTGTTACGGCTTCCGTGTCATTGGTGGCGTGCTCTATTTAAGGAGTCTGAGTTGATGATCTTGAATGACACACTGACATATCTCCAGTTACAGAGGCCGGGCTGTGCTGCTGCAACACTGAGAGGCTATACGCATGCAAGGAAGGCAAACAGGCATGTAAATGGGGTTTCACGCTTAGCATGCAGGTAAGCAGTGGCTGATGGCATGTAGCCGGTACCGGCAGGCAAAGAAAAGGAAACCTCACTGAACGTGTCATAGAATCTTAAATGATGCAATGAAATACTTTTGTATACTGTTTAGTAACAGGACCATGCTAAACTAATTAAAAAACATATTTTGCTTGGTGTCCTCTGTAAATCCGGACTACTATTAAAACACTATTCTTGTTTTTCCGGTGTGGTATGAAGCCGTGCGGAGGACAGAAGTACACTGGGTCGCAGCCAGAAGGTGTAAAGCAGCTATTGGATCACGAGCACTCATGGTTAAAACGCCTGTTTCGTCAGTCAAATGCATCTCATAGCTCATTTCCTTCTGAAGATTAGGACTTTTCCAGTCAAAATAAGTGGACGTATCTGACAGCATGACAGGTGAAATTGGACCAGAGCTATTGGACGAGGTAAACTCTCATTGGTCAGTGTAACAGATGCTTGTTACCTCTTAGCACAGATACACTGTAGACGTGAACTGATTACTGATCTTTATTATTTAAGGCAGCCGTCCATAGTGCTCTCTCAGCCTCGCCCCTGAGCGCCCTCCTGTGTCCGTGGATCTGCTTCGTTGACGGCAGCAAATCATCATTAGCCACAGCTGAGGCCAATTAGGCCTCCACCTGGTACCGTTCCCTGAGCGCACTCCCCCAATCCCCTCTGCAGCTGAGCCTAACCACGCCCCGCCACCACAGTCAGTTTCTTTATTGGTATAAAGAGCCTATTGGTAGGAGAAGAAACAATCATCCCAGCTTAATGTCTCGATTGGCTCGGCTATATGTTGTATCCATTCATTTGAAAACAACTGGTCTCTTTTTGGTTCCCCTAAAGTACCAGCCAACTTTGATGTCAAAATGCGTGCCCGCTATGCAAAATGGGTTGCCAGGTTTGTGCAAGCAATCAGCTGTTAGCTTACTGTGTGTATATCTTGTTGTGGCCAAGACCAATGGAGATGTGTTGCCTTTGGCCACCATCTGTCTCTGGGCCAGAGCAGGTCATTGTTAATGGCACAGTAATCAACCAATCGGCAGGATGTGATGATGTCAAAACATGTTATTTTTAAATATGTCTACTTTGGAGGAAAGAATATCGACTTTGATGGCATTATTGCAGCTAGAGAATAGTCTAAAGTGTAGTTCTTCTGCGGTTGGGAATGATGACTCACTAAGTGGAATATTTAAATCATCGCAACATTAACATTAGATGGATTAAATCAACCACCTGCTGCTGCTGTGATTCAATCAGGAGTCGACTGAATTTAACATTTTAGTGGCTTTCTTTGAAATGATACAACCAGAGGAAGAGACTGAAGCTCTTTTTCTTTTGAGATCTATTCAAACAAAGATGCTAAGCATCAATTTTTTCGTGTACACAACAAAGAGAGCAAGAGTGATCAGAAAAGAGCGCATGCGCATGAACTCCAGTGTATTGCCAGGGAAGGCACCTCTTTGCCGACAAACACGTGACGGGCAACAGCTGGGCTTTGGTTACTTACGTCTGTGTCGGGCCCCTTATCTGCCCCTGGGCAGCAGAATGTGACTAATTCATGGCACCTCTTGTGGACCACAAAACAGCAAACTGCAGGGAGACAAAAGACGAGAGGAGGCCGTTAGGAGAGGAAGAGAGAGATGGGCAGAGGGAATCAGAGAAAAATAAATATACAGACAGATGGAGACAGGAAAGCAACCAAAAGTAGAGAATATTAGAATACAGTGTATCATTGTCGATTGATATGTAAACAGACAGCAAAAAGAGAAGGAGATCTGATAACACTGAGAGGGATTGAAAGACCACTGATGTCTGGGCCAGGCTCTTTACCATGTGTCCAGATGGCCACTCCTGCCTGCAGGCTGACTGCTCTTACTGTACAGGACAGTGCCGCCTACTCCCCACCCCCCCCCAACACACACACACACACACACACACACACACACACACACCCCCACGCCCACTTTTGTTTCCCATGCACAAGAAGCACACTCAAATGTGGACACAATCACATCCTCCAGCTAAGACAACTGCTGAACATGTATCCATGTAGAACAATTCAAGGATTGCACACTTGAATACATCTGCACCTACTCGGTGTCAGAGCAATGTGTCATTATCACGCCGGGTCACTGGGTGCACTGTAGTCTGCAGCCAAGCAAGCAGCATACTCAAAGAGGGGGAGGGCGCCTGTTACTGGCTCTCAGAAAAATGTCTGACACCATGACGAGACAGGGTGGGAGGGTGGGGGGGCTGATTGTGGAAGCTGGCCGGTATACAAAACAAAAGCTGTATATTCTCACTGCTCTCGCTCTGCATGTTGTTCATGTTGTTCACTGCTTCTCTTTGCTTTTGATAGACCCTCCCTTTCTCCCCAGGACTTAATGTTTTCAAGGCCGACGCTTGTGGCATGAGATGAAAGCATCTGAAATGGCGGTTTTCAATAGTCTTCAATTAGCAGCGACTGACCCTGCGTAGACTCCATTAGTGGTTTGTGTTGCATCAGTGATGTGATGCACTTTCAGAGACCTTGCTTGATTTTCCGTTTTCTACACTTTCACATCAGCGGAGCAAAGTAATGCGCATGTCACTCTTGTTCAAGCATCCACCTCCAGATCACCTCTCGTCTTTACACTGCATCACTCTTAAACAGCGCCACCCAAACACAAATAGATGAGTGCTTGAGATGAGCTGTGAGGGTCACCGGGGATGAACAGACAAAGGGGAGCTTCTCACAAAAAGATAACCTAAAAAAGGCCCATAAACCTTGAATTAACAAACTAGTCTGGCCTTGCAGTTGTAGTCCTCAAGCCCTCCATCAACAAGTCAAGTTTTCATCCATTTCTGTTGAAAATCTCTTCATTTTATCCTATTATATTCATTTGTGTGAAATTGTCAGAATTAGCATATCGATTCTTGAATAATACAGTCCCAGTCTCCCAGTACCCTTTGACCACTAAAGTGTGATGAGTTCATCCATGAGTCCAAGTGGACGTTTGTGCCAAATTGGAAGAAACTCCCTCCCCTCCTCTCCATCACGTTCATGAGAAAGGTATGTACGGTCAAACAACCCCCAAAAAAATGCCTCATTTCGTTGGCACATAAAGAAAAAAGATTTCATCGGAATCAAACACCATCTGTTGTCACCGTTATCATGTGCACAACTCAAACTACTACTCCATTCATGTATTATGTATTGCTACTGGTTAAATGCCTGTTTGTGTTATCATTCAGTCTAGAAATATAAATCATGATTTAGACACGCAAACACAGACTGAGTAATAATGTTAAGAATCTGGTCATTATTTTTGACTTCTGATCGCTGTTGTTTGGGAGTGAGTCAGCCCCTCTACACCCATCCACCATCTGTCCCGTCCCCTAATATCGTGAATAAGACACATATTTATGAATGCAACACACCATTAGCATCGCTGAGAACACATTTTCATTCAAAACTACATTCTACTGAAAGGGGGCTCATAAATCGTGTTCATGTGACACATTATTGAGCAGTAAAAGTCATAACAAAGGGAATCATTTTTTTAAAGTGCACATTCTCACCAAAGAGTAGTCTGAGCCACACATATTGAATTGTGCTTACATGACTGCACATACAGGCTTATGCATATTTGATTGTGTAGGTTATATTACATCAGATTGAAACTATAAAAAAAACAGGTAAATAATACTGAAACATTGTCTTTTCATGTCCGTTAATGTAGCTCGTTGTTCTAGTGTTTCTGCACCTCCTTGCAGCCACCTTTCTACACAAAGAGACATGTTAGCAATTGGCATTCTGCGTCACATCAGGGGGGGTTTCCAGAAGGCTGCAAAGAAATCAATATTAATTCACCCACAGCTATAAGAACTATTAGTGTTCAGCAGGGAATTGGCATCGTCAAGCCCTGCTAGAAACAATACAAAGCATTATGAGAATGTAATGTATTTTCTACAGTACATTTTTTATCAAAATGCAGGAAACTAATTGAGTAATTAAGATGTGCCAGAACATGTAGAAATATGGCAAATTGATCTTTGAGGTGTTAAAATAGCACTTCACATCAAAAAGGTTGCTGACCCCTGCTTCAGTATATATAAACACTACTTAACAATAAAAAGTTAGGGTTGCCAACATGTTGATATGTATATGAACTTTTACGATGGCAAATCAATACAGCCCCCACACACAGGCATATCACACCACCACAACTCAACCCCTACTACCCTGATTCCTCTTAGGAGCTATCGGTCAGTACATCCAATGACCACAAACCAGAGAGGTCATAAATCTCACTGATTCACTACCTCCATAAATCATCCTCCAGTAAAAAGCTGATAAGAGTGTGAGAGTAGCCTTGATTCACACCAACACACGGCAGCACTGCGTATACCAATCCTCCGTATACCAATCCTCTGTCTTGTTTCTATCAATGGAGTGTGAGCTTCCATATGAAGTGCCAAGGCTCGTCAACAGCAAGCGCTCCTTCTATTAGCACTTCCTTCACAGCGTTTCTACCATGAAATACCAGACATTGGTGTATTCAAAATACCTCAGGGATGGCCCAGAGGTTGTTTTTTTTATGTGGAAGTCCTCTTTCATCTGCATGCCAAATTACGTCTTGACTGACGGTTCCACGGCCTGTTAATAACGGTGGTTTGACTGATCTTTTTTCCCCCAACAGCATTCTGTGAAGACCCGCCCTGCTCTGTCTTTGATTGGCGAGTACTTGATGCCTTCTGAAAGAATTTGTTAAGTGTATTACTATTAAACAAGATTGGTGAAAGATGACCCTGCTCACATATATATTTAAAATGTCCTGACAGTAGGAGAAAATGAATGAAGTGGATATATGAGGGAACATTACAGTATGTTATATTAAACAATATTCTTTTAAGAGTATGTGAAAGAGACAAAAAAAGAGGTGAGTGAATCAAAGGAGGTACAAGATGAAAGAGGTTGAAACTCTTCATGGTAACTGCATTACTGTCACTGAATTATTTACTCTATAATTAACCAGTAGTGAGTGTTAATAACTATATTAATCAAGCCTGTTTATATGAGCAAATCATCAGGAAAGCTACTGACTTACAACACTTGCAAAGCATGGCAGTAAGGCGGACTGAGAATATCAGAAGTCAAGGTGTTCAGTTTCTATTAAAAGCTGTTGCATTAGAACAGGGAACTGACAATGTAATACAAAGCAATGAATGCTCACAGAGTTTTGTACGTTCACATGTGCCAGCTGAGAACTATTCTTAAATAGAAAGGAGATTCTGGTGATGTGAGGGGATACACCTCTAACAACAGCTTAATCGCCTTTGAGGAAAGGACAGAAGCTAAGATGTGTTGTTTCCAACAGGTCTGTTGTGGTGAATTGAGACCTAATAATTCTTTTTCTCTCTGGCTGGGATTATTATACAGCAAGTGAGAGTGTAATGAGGGTATTCAAATCAATACGTATTGCCTTCCAGCACAACAGACTGCAAAATCTTCCCAAAAGATATATATAGCTCAGACTCATTTCTCCTCCAACTCTGGCAAATCAATTAAAAAACTTCCAATCACATTTTTTTTACAGGTCACAAGTTTGCTCGTAGGCGCAATTTCCTGAATACAGGCAGGAAATGAGAAAGGGGGAGTGATAATTCAACAGTTCTGGGATATGGAGATGCGTCTTATTTCCACGATACCTCACTAAAAAAAGGAATTGTATCAGAGAAAGCTTTTAGATCGAACTATCAAGAGGCTCTGCAGCACCCTGGTCCCCCTGACAAAAGCCTCTTTTTCAGACTGGGCAGCTTTCATTATTTCCTGTGGTTCTTTTATCCACTTGAATGCCTGGACCATTTTCACCACTGTCGCCATACACCAACTCCACAGTCAGAAAAAAGAAATATAATAAAATATCCTCAAACTGTGTGTGGAAATTGCTGTGATAAAGGTTTTTATTTGCTTTTTGGCATATTAATACACGCCTATGTTGTCATTCTGAGAGTGCTGTTGGCAATCTGTCTGGCCAAAAGACACATTTAGTGCAAGATTTAGTGAGTAGTATGCCTCCAGAGTGTAAACCTAAAAAAGAAAACAGATAAATAAACCAGAACCAATCAGCTACCTGTTGCTGTTTCACCCACAGCAGTGAGCACCCTCACAGGAAGCATAATCATAAATCTCCGTCATGATCTCCAGGAGGTGATTATTCGTATATGAGAAGACAACAATCAGTTTTTAGCCGTGCTTGTGGCATCATGGCTCTATGGATGTCGGTATGTCCACCTATTTGGTCAAAACTGAAATATCTCGGATATTAAATGGGTTGCAATGAAATGTGGCACAGACATCCATGCCTCAGTGTACTGTATTATTTATAAACCATGAGTAGAACTAAAAAACAAACTCTAAAACTAACAATGCTACTGAAGCTGTCACCTGCAGCGGCCAAGGCTTCAGCAGCATCTGCAGTGATGTGTAAGAATAACACTATTGAGGTGGCTGCTTTACCATCAACACCATGTTTAAAGTTTTTTCCACATGATGGCTCTCTATTCACTATCATCTCAACTTAAGGGAGTGGATATTAAAGCTGACAACACTGTGCATCACTGCGACAGGAGCCAGGGCCAATGTTCATTCATCATCTGAAGTAAAATGACGGCAGAAAATAAAACATTAATAGAGACATCATTATACTTTTTGATCCATTCATGCTTGGACTTGGCTCTAACAGCCGTATATTAAGTAAAAAAGGCTACTGTACGTTGATTAAACTTCTTCTCCAGGTCTCTGATCATGAAATCCATGTAATACTAAATAACAGTGATCTCTGTATGAATCAATAAAAGAGTCTGCATTGAGGCTTTCATTGGCCTGTAGACAGGTATTAAGTCTTGGTTTACTAAAGTCACTTTATTCAAGCAGCGTTTCCTCCACCAGTAGCTACAGCTCCGTTATTCAAATTCAAAGTAACACAAGGCAGAAGTTACCAACAGGTCGACTTCATTATGTTTGCTTTATGTTTCCTGTTGTTTCATCCTGCATTCTCTCTAGTGATCATGGAAAGTTCAAATATAGTTTCAGTTATGTTGAGATAACAAAAACAAGGAGGCGAGGACAGAGACATAAACATAGAAGCGCATCACTTTTGGTGAATTTGTCTGGGAATCCTACGCAGTTTCTTCACAGTCACTGCTCTGTCTCACACCTACACTCCTCCCTCACTTTAGGCAACGGGCGCCACCATAATTGAGTACCACTGTTCCAGGTGAAGATGTAAGGACCGTCATATACTTTAAAATAATGGAGTAATTTCATACCTACGCCATCATTTCTCCTAAAACATCAAGCAACAAAAAGTTGTCAGTTTGTTCCATGAACTGGAAACAAATGCAGGGGGTAAAGAAATCAAAAGAAATCAGCCATGAACATTACTTTGTTGTTCTTGTTAGCAGGCTACAGCTGTTGAGTTCACTATTACAGGGAAGTGGAAGTTATCTGGAGAAATTCCCCATTTAACTTGGTCCACTGTTTGCCAGGCGTGCATCATGTGTTTGAAGTTAAACACCACAACTTGTACTGATAAGTCAAGTATGATGGTATTTATACTCCACACACAGCTGTGTAAAGGGCAATGTCCCCGTCATAAACACAGAAAGAGGCTGGACCGTCTGTTATTGTGGAGTGGCCTTTGATTCTTCATCCACATCACCCACCTACTGCACTAGTGTTGGCTACTTATGAACAAACCGCTCCAGGTAGAGACAGCTCCTAGCAGTCCAGCACAGGGCTTTTTATGTCGCACTTCAAATGCCCACCTTGCTATATTAAATGTTAAGAAAAGCACGGGCATGATGGGACAAAGCAAGGGTGGTTTCCAGGGAAACAAACCATATTGAGGTTATTTAAAAAAAAAAAAAGGTTATATAAATTAAGGAAACTATTTAATAGCAAGAATTGAAACCTCGGGCACGAAACTGATGGAGCCACACTCATTGGACTGAGAAGAAACAATTTGATGTCCAATGAGGTAAAGGGTCCAATGACAATTTTTTTGTTTGTATAAATGAGAGTTATTACTTTCATTCAGTGAAAATGGAGATAAAGGTGCACAAATTCTCAATTGACGGTGGACTGGCCTGTTTTACACAATAAGTATCACAAACAAACCATTAAAAGAAAACATGGATCATTTCTGAACACTACTTTCTCTCAACGCTAAAGAGAAAATAAACAAAATGCCCAAGGCTGCTGCACTCACACTGACTAGGAGGATAAGACATGAACATATACACAAAGAATCAGGCGATTTAATTGAGTAATGACCCATTAACAAAAGTCATAAATCAGGTGATTTATAGTTAGTGGTATTTGTGCACAAATGATGAGCACTGATGAACTCACAGAAATATTCACCGTATTTAGTGGTAACACACCTAAAAGAGGTCATCTAAACTAGTCATTTAGTCTAGGACATGTTTGGCAAAGCCGTGGGAGAATTTCTCGCTCTGTCCAATCTCATTCTGGGTCATACCCTTAATATCGACTATCCAGTGAAACGGGGCTTGAGCTGCATTCAGCAATTACCCTGTTCATAATCACTGTGCAATGAAACTGAGCTCAAGCACTCCAACAGAGAGTCATTTGGGTTTCGGCTTGGTCATTGGACACCAATACAGACAAGTGTTGGCCGTAAACACTTATTAAAGATTTACAATTTCCATCTAACAGTTCTGGCAGAGAGTTGGATGTCTTTGCTGTGAGGCTGATCTTCTATATTTCCTTATTACTCCACGATGCAATTTCCAGACAGGCCTTTATACCAAGGTCTAAGAGGAAAAAGTTAATTTGAAACTAATACAAAAGCTACTCGCCTCTCTTTCAACAGGACCTCTGTAACACAGTATATGTATCTTAAAACACTGATGAAGCTTGTGGGCTGTAACCTTGCACAGACTGAGTTGGACAGACGAGTGTGTGGGAAAATGTCATAAGTTGTTTTTCCATACATAGACTGCTGTATGCGAGTTGTCTTAAAGACTGAGGTCTAGTCTTGCTTGTTTACAAGACTGACTTCCTGCCACACACATTAACTCCCCGTGCTCTTTTTGAACATTTGCACACAAGATCCATTGAAAGTCAACCCTTATCATACTTAAATACTCGCACAATGTTCCTAAATAAATGTCTCCACAAGGTCAATGTCCAAACCCTGATCCAGACCAGCTGATAAAGAACAACTCCGCTGGTCAGGTTCTGCTTTCAAAATAGGAATTATGTTCCATCTGTTTTCGAGAGCTCCTGATTTTACTGAAGACTGTGGGGATAAAAAAAAAATCAATGCTTAGCTCAGGATTGCTGTGAATTCTAGAAAGAAAAGCAAAATGTGGTTTCTTCGCTAGTAATTGGCACATAGTGAAAAGGAGTTTGGGACACACTGCACACATAATGGCCATAATAATGGGGGAGATGGGTCAAGAGGCATTGCATGTAATGGAAGGATGTGAATTGCAGTCTGCACAAATTACACATTGGGCACTCAAGGGGAGCCCTTGTAGGTATAGCAATTAGAATCAACCATAATGTCAGACTTCTGAGTGGCAGGTAGGACAGCTGGTGTAAAGGGACGGCTCTGAAGTGAATGGCGGTCTGTGCACATCAATCATCGTATTCTCTATTCAATCGGTAGGCTATGGAAATGGTGGTGGTGGGATAGCGTTCCTAAAAAAGACCAACGGTCAGCATTTGTGAGAAGGCCATTCATCATTTATGATAGAACTAAATAAAGAAAATCTGTGGAAGAAAAAAATCTATAGCAGCTTTCATTCTGGTGGTTACACAGGGCTTCCAAGTGTAAAACATACATATAGACAAACAATAAAACCAGGGATGTTAATGATTCATCTGTTCATAATTTAAAGACTAGTCTGTGGTCAGTAGGTCAGAGCATTTCACTCTATTTTTCTAACTGATGATAAGTATTTGTAGGCTGTAGACCTTTTTTGTTGTTACAAGCAGCAACATAACTATCACACTGAAATATTTTCAGCATGTCAGCAGTTTACATGCAGCTCTCATTTGGGAAAAGAAAAACATGTATTTTGTATTTCATATGCTTTGAATGATGATATGATTATCAATCATTGACGTGGTCAACGAGCATTTAGGACATTACTCAATGTTATGGTAGACGTAATCTAATCATGGCAGACAAGGGCAGGTCTTTTATTCATTATCCATCCTGTTGATTGAACTTAGCGATCCTGACCGAGGACACAGACGGGTTTAGATGCAGTGGGCTGTTTTGCATGCTGAAGGGCGCAATTGTGACTCATTTGTGTGTGTGTGTGTGTGTGTGTGTGTGTGTGTGTGTGTGTGTCTGAGTGAACCACATACTTAGGATTCTCCTGAAGATGCTGTGGATCTCTGATAAATGCCTGACTGACTCCTTTGAGGTAAAGAAAGTCTTTTTCACACCCGGTTGGCTGTTTTTTGTGTGGTTTTTTTCCGAAGTCAAGTTGCTTCAACAGCTCTCCTGTCGATTTCACCACTGATAGGTAATCACTTTAGAACATTATCGGATCAGTGACCGCAAAGCATTAATGCTGATCTCCTGACCGCATATTTTGACTGAATGTTGGCCAGGTAGGTAAAACTGTATTTCCCACTATGATGGTTAAACTGTGTAACTAATCCGCGGCTCACAAGCCGCCGAACCGTGAGACGGTTAAAAGCAGCACAGATCTGTTCTGAAGTGTGAACAGCTTCTGAAAAAGGACACAAGCCCACTGGGTGTGAACATTTGTTCTCCCATGAAGACAGCTCTCTAGATGACCTGTGTGGAAGATTGCGGATGGACGAGGCTGTCCTCCTCTTCAACGTCCCAACGCTTCCAGTCAAGCACATCAGTGGATGAACCTGAACCTGGCTTCGTGCCAGCGCTCACACTGTGTCTCCCCAACCACTTTAGCTTCTGTGGCGATGGACATTGGGTACAGTGAACATCCCTGAGGACACTGTGTGATGCCGCAACTCGGTCATGCCGAGCAAAAACAGTCCCGGGCTCCAAAAAAAAGATCAAGTGAAATGTTTGCTGGAACGGCAATGGTATTAATGAAAAATTCACTGGGACTAAAAAAAGGCCACATCCTTTTACGGCACCGCCAACATTTCAGGGAACGGCTTCATACAAGCGTAGCAGTCTCAAGCTGTTGTTGGAGGGAGATGGTCCTGCCTGGCTTTGACAAAAAGAGACAATAGTGAAGCAACGCAGCTTCGCCAGCAGAGGTATCCAATTGGTAAAGAATGCGAACTGGCATTTTTACATGCTTGAACAAAGTTACTGTGTATTTGCCAATCAGTCCTAAAGTCTGCATCTTTGTGTTTCAGTTTATATCTGCAACTTCATGTTGACCTGCTAAGGGGAGCCTACAGGGACTTTGTGAGTGACGGCACGGGCCAGCTGTGCGATTATGAGCAGTTTGGATCCCAAATATAGCAGCGCATGAGAACAGGATCAGGTAGTCCCCAAGGCCACCTTACAGTGTTGCATTGAGCTCCCTGGTCTCAGAGACAGTACGGTATGTCCATGACAGCAACATCTTAGTTGTCCTGCAGACTGGTATTTAAATAAGAAACCTAGTAAGCACACTCAACTAATATCTTTTCTTGTCAAATGTCAAGTGTAATCCACCGATGAGAACCTTTCCCGACTTTGGCATCCCTGTATTAACATGCTATTTGCAATTTCATACTACATCAAGTAAGCCAAACAACCAGCAGCTCTTCCTTGTGAGCATCTGACAGCAGTGACAATATGAGCCCCTTACACCTATCTATGACCTCACACACTTAGACACACTCATCCTTGATGATTTATAAAACAAGACTAACCAGTAGAAAAGCAAACCCTTCATTGTTAAAACTTCAAACGACTGGTGAGATGAAAGGATATTAATTTAAGCACAAGCTGCCGCAGTGTTTCTCCAAAGGAGGATCTCGTACCTGCCCCGTAGCCTTCCTCCCAGCAGGCTCTGAGGAATGGGCCCAGCTTCCTGTTTCAAACCTCAGGCTGGCACGAGGGAAGGGCCCAGCAGCTGGCTTCTATTTGGGCAGCTTTCTTACATTTACCGAGCATGCAGCTGTTTTTGTTTTGTCCAACGTTATTTGGATAGACTGAGAATATCGGAAAACTCTCATCACAGGGTGTTTACTACTAGCATATCTATCAGACAGAACATGTCACGCATGTATAACCTATTCCTCCCTTGCCGATACATTATACACGCTTGCATTTTGCTCATATTGTTCAATCCCAGTATGCTGCAGGCAAATATGCATAATTTGTAGCCAATTAAAATGACAAAGAAACATATACAGACGGATGTACAAAGTTTTGCATGAATTGAAAACTAACTTTGCACCACAGGTTAGTCCTCAAATATATACACTGACAGAATACTATGAAGTGTACTGTGACTGTATTCAGTCCTTATTTAGCAAAGTTGCAAGCAAGCTTTCTCTGGCAGAGATTTTAAGCAACTGATAGGGTAGCGCCTTAACAGGATTATAAAGAGGCACGGCTAATCCAAAACACAGCCAGCTAACTCTCTGCAGGACAAGGAAAGCACACCCCAGAGAGGGAAAGAGGCGACGTCTACAATCGCAGTAAAACCATGTGTCTCGTCACCAAAAGCCAATTCTGTTGTAGTATTTGTGGAGAAAAAATATAACAGAGTGTAAAAAACACAAGGACAAAGCAAAGACGTAGCAGCTTTGTAACTCAGGCAGACCATCTTCTGCATACAAACAGATTTCTGCTTTAATTGAATTTTTGGAATTTAATTGTGCGTGCACGACACTACACAATGTTAGTTGGAGAGAGCACAATGTCTGTGTAACCGATGACTTTTAAACACTTCTCAAACCAGATTCTTGAAAACGTTTTTGACATTTTCTAGGAACAAACCCCCCCCCGCCGGCCCTTCCTCCCCCCGGCTACACAAAACATGTCTGTGAAGATAAAGTCTCGCTGCGTTTTTGTATTTTTATTTCAAGATTCCTCTTATTTGGATGGTAAAAGGATCAATTTTTATCCCTTTCAATAATTCACCGCCGTGCGCTGACATTTAAACCCCTCCATAATGGGTGACACCTTAACACAGTGACACAGAGGGACGCCTCTCCATCACGAAAGACACACCAGTGTGCCGGACAAAGACGGTGTTACGGTTGCGCTGAAAGTGCTCCGATGAAATTTATTCTCTAAACCATTCAAGGATTTTACCATAAAAGCCAAAACCGAGACATCAATAGCACATTGACTAGAGAGAGAAAGCACCCTGCAGCTAACATTTTAACTGGCGCAGTGGAGGACAAGGAGACAATTTAAAATGGTTTCAGGGGGTATTCATTATTATTTCATTTTATTGTGTATGCATTCCGCCTATTAGGTAAGAGTCACTAACTGAGTGTGGTCTACTTCTGATCACACACTAAATTTCTGCAGGAGCATTTTAATATCATCCCTATACTTACTATGTGTTATACATTATTTATACCATATTCCTGTTTATAACTTCACTGCATTGTCTTTTCCAAACCTCGGAGGAGTGAAATGTATTTGAGTGCATGGTAATAATGCTGGTATGGCCTTTAACAGTTGGTTTTAATTTAGAATCACACTCCTCACTTTTGGCGCGGAGTTACTGTTGATGAAGTGCTGGGGCGGGAGAGATATAAGCAACAGGACGTCAGCAGGGACTTTCTCATTTATCTGCTCTTCTAATTAGTCAGCTTGTGTCAGCTTAGGAACCGTTTCAGTGGCGGACGGTTTTCAAGTATCAAGTTAATCAGAGGCTCAAGGCAACGGGGCCGTAAGAACAGGCAAACGCCAGGCTGCTGACGGATGAAAGGTTTATTACGGGGGATCACGAAGGAATGAGACACATGAGAGTGAGCTAATCGGGGTATAGACAGACGGATGGGGCTTGGCAGTGTGGTGAAAATAATAAATTAAAAAAATTTACAAAAAATTATTCGCTATGGTGATTGTGACGATGTTGTAGGATTGACAATTAGTGCTTTTTCAAAATATTTACACAATATTTTTGGTAAATAATCATCAGTAACGTGGATATAATTACTAAGAAGGTAAAAGGCGAATAATAGAAGAGACTGGTAAGTTCCAAAACCACTACGGTAATGCGGCCCTTCTAACCAGGAAAAGATAGCACTTATGCCATATTACGATATCTAAAATCTAAGAAGATATAATAATAATCCATTTAATTTATATAGCGCTTTTTAAGATACTCAAAGACACTTTACATGTTACACCATAGACACAGCTACGGGGAGCAATGCAGGGTTAAGTGTCTTGCTCAAGGACACATCGACTAGGACGGGGATTGAACTGCCAACCCCCTGATTGAAAGACGGGCATGCTAACCACTGACCCAAAGTCGCCCCACGATATCTAGTCTCATGTCAGGATATCAATATAATATTAATAAATTGCCCAGCTCTACAGACAGAGAAATACATTTGATGCTTTCTGCAGTGATTCTGCAAAAGACAACAAAAGTTTGCTTTTAAAAGCATAAAGCAGTTGGGAAAAAATCCTGAAAGACATTGTATTGAGGCTAAAATTGGACCCCGCAACCTTCAATTGTGAGGTCAGACGATAAGGTCTAAAAAAGTCTCTCATCAACGCTTACGGCTCCCAAATTACACTTGACAAGAAGAGGTTCAAATTAGGGGGACCGGTCTTTTAAAACAGACAGACAGGAAAGGCTGGATGTGCTAATTGATCTATTGTACAGAGGAGGGAAATCTATGCAATGGCTGAGTCAGATCTACAGCTTCTCTGCTCCAAAAGATAACAACGCAACATCACACAAGAGGTCTAACCAGAAGACAGCAGCATAATGTACGGATTAGATGTACAGGGATGCAAGTAAGTAAGTATTGTATTGTACTTATTGTATAAGTAGTACTGTAGATTAGAGGAACATATTTTACTAGGGCCGTTTTATCCCACAGTAAGCTGCCTCAGCGTAAAAAGAAATACCTTAATGAGCAGAAAGCACAGCAAGGCTATCAAGAACTGCGAAACGAGCAAAGAGGCCCACCGACCATGGCTGTCGCTGGCTGTTGCTGCATCCTAATGGAAACTAACTCCACTCTTGACTTATCGGCTCAAATGGGAGCGACGCAGCCCCGAGACGTGAAGCACTGAGGCGTCTGCCCTCACTTGCATGTTCTCTCCATCTTCACAGTCTGAGCTGCCGACACTTCGCGCACACTAGATCTCTCCCGGGTGAGTTATCGCTGCATATGGAGACAAATACATTGATTTCTGATAAAGTCCCAGCAGTTACTGGTATTGCTCTCGGGTATAAATCACACTCGGCGACAGAATAGGATAATAAATAGAAAATGCTGGGACACCATTTCAGAAAAAAAATTAGTTTATTTTTATTTTTATTGGCAGTATTGTGGGATTTCATTACTTCCAACACCCCCAAGATCGCCTGCAAACACTTCATTTCTGTCAGCTGAGGCCAGGATGCAGAATAACTCATAGGTGTGAAAGCAGAGCCTATGTCTTTGGACTTAATGATCAGGCACATTTAAAAGTACCACTGTTTAAAATGGGAAGTAGATATCAAAGGAGCTCCATTACATTGTGAAACCTCTCGCATTAATCTGGTATATGACAGATCTCTGCTCTCTTCTGTGCTGTCGAACCTTTCTCACCACAGAGGATTCCTCTGGAGTGAATAGGGGTTTGTTTTATTTCTGCCTGCATGCACACAGGGATTGTTTTGCCCAGGGTGTCCAAACCCACATCTCCCCCAACAGACTAGGCATTCACAGCCACGAGGAGAACGAGCCAGACAGCATGATGTACTACACAAATACTAGTGTCGATCAGGAGAAGAGGTCGAATTCTACATGTGCCCATTTGAAGTCGAGCCGGAATAGAAGCAGACTCACAGATGGAATGGTTTAAACCTCTCCATCCTCCCAGGGGGTCAAGCATTGCAAAGGCTATAAATATTAATTGGAAATTACTGGGTGCGGTGGCAGACTGGCTGATTCATGACTCAACCTTTATCAGCAGGTAAACACTGCAGTGGATGTGCATTAAGCTACAGATGACCAGGTGAAGGTAAAAGCTTTGGGGTCACTTTGACACAAGCAGGCTGAGGTTCAGGTCCAGGTGAGGTTAAAGAGGATACTTCACACAATGAGGATCGGATTAATTGTATTACAATGTAATCCACTGCCTATTATCCCAGGTAATGAATGGGAGATGATGACTGTTATAATCATAAGCTTCATTCTTAATAAATAATAGCTCTACACAATCATTCAACTCTAATTCAAGAGGAACAGAAATGTTCTGTTTTGGGAGTTAGAGAGACACAAATCTAATCAGCAATGACCCATTTAGTTATGCAGACTAACTTAACTGTTACACGGCAAGTGGTGTAGGTGTAGCTGAAGAAGCGAGACAGTGTGTTACAGCTGCATATGTAAGCCACGAATGAGCACAACTTTCAACAGGGAGGTCATGTTTTCAGTTTGTTTTGCTGGTTTGTTTGAAACTTGGTGGAAGGGTTTATGTAGCATGGGCCAAAAAAAACCTCATTCCATTTTAGAGAGAATATTAATCACTGGGCGGATCCACATGTTCATTTTTGTATTACTGAAACGGCCTTAGTGGAAGTCTGAGTCCTCGTCTAGTGTATCATGTGTTTCATCATGTGTATTGTGTGTATTATCTGTAACCTACTCCAAAAACATGAACTTAATAACTCTGCATTGCTGGATTTGAAAGAAACCTGATGTTGAGTGTAGATCATTGTGTATTCAACTGATCTAACTGATGTGTGCCAAAATGAAAGGAAAAGAAAAAAGAAAAACAACACTTAGCCGAGACATATATTCATCATGTGGACATAATGTGATGAGTTTACAGTAGAAGGTGGCCTGATGTCTATCTTTAAATTTAAATACCAGCATTCAGCTGTCACTTAACATCCTACTCCACAGACTGAGCCCTGAAGGCACCAAAGGTTGGCAAGGTGCGGCTGTTTGCTGTTAATCTAATTAAGACAAGTCTGATTGAACTAGTTCAATAGGATAATCTTGTGTAACTTAACTCATGTATTGATACTGAATCAAGTCGCTCTAACAGGCTTGAAGCAGTAACTCTGAAATGAGCTCCACCCAGAAAAAAGACTTGAGGCCAAAAGTTTAGACCAAACTAGAACTAGTTACTAAAGAAGTATGATAGATCCATACAGTGCTGCATCCATGGTACCGCTAACAATGAATCAGTGGGACAGGTATACCAAAATGCAGGTAACCATAGCAACAATACTTCTTCTTAGTGGAGTAGTTCAACATATTGGGGAAAACACTTGTTTGCCGTCTTGTAGAGTTAGATGAGAAGATTGATATAATTCATGTCTGTAAATACGAAGCTACTGCCAGCAGCTGGTTAGCTTTGCTTAGCTTAGCATAAAGGCTGGAAACACAGAGCTTGACTCTCTACAAAAGGTTAGAAAAACATCCTCCTTGCACCTCGAAAGCTCAGTGAGTACCATAATATATCTTGTTTGTTTAGTCTGTAAAAAAAACTACGGTGTGAAAACGTCGCATTGCCGTGTTACGACTGAACTATTTCTTGGCCTAAAACGCAGAAAAACTGTTCTAGTCTTGTTGTCAGCGTGAGGTTGCCATGCAAACAGAGCAGACTGCAGCAGAGACGTTCACATGTATCTCTTCAGAGGTCTTTTTAAAGCTGAAAGTCACAGTGAAATGGAAGTTAGAGCAACTTTAGCTTCTGTACTGTGATTATTTTCCAGTGAAGCGGGATGTTTTTGAGCGGTGTACAGTAACAAGAGGGATTCAAGTCAGATCCATCATATTTGATTGGGCCGCTAAAAAGCGGTAATCAATAATCGACTCTATCGTGATAAAGAAAATAACAAACTTGGTTACATTTTCATTTTAATTGTTGTAACGGGTATATTTTATTTGCGTAAAAGGTAAAAAAACCAACTAAATATTAGTTGGCAGTGTGGATGATCAAAAACCGAGACATGATATAGCGTGAGCGATTTTTTCCTCCGCGGTGTAAATGTCAGTAATGTGACATGACCATGAAGAGTATATTCTCATTTCAGGCTTGAGAGTGACAAAGGCTGAGAAATGTCAACAGGTGGGGACACTAGACTAGCTCCCTGCATTGCAAATCAACAGAATGATTTCAGTTTGCACTTCAATGAGCGGACAAACAGGTTATTTTATGTTCTGCCAGACTGCCAAAGTGTCACATAAGAAACATTCCTAATTTTTCGCATCATGAGCCACTTTGAACTCCGCAAGCACATGAGGATAAAAAAAGGAGAGAAGGAAAAGGATGGAAAGATTAAAGAGACAGAGAAACGGGGACCAGTGACCTGGAACAGACAAGGTGAGCGGGAGAATAAAAAGGCAGCGTAAACGCAGGTTAAGTAAGAATAACAGAGAGGATGAGCACAACAACTCTGTGACCTGTGAAAGAAAAGGAGAACATCGTAGAGTATGTGGGAGGAGGAAGAGAGGGAAAGAAAATAAATCAAGTAGATGGAAATGGGAAAACTGGCATACGAGAAAATAAAAGCTGCAGTGACTAATGAAAAACTTTAATGTCCCCTGTGGTTAAACGAATGGAAAGAGCCCGGAAAAGAGGAGGTGAAGGGAAATGTACAACATGCCATCACAGCTTAATGTTTCAGCTTATGGTGGGCTCATTCAGACAATATTTCCTCTGTCCCTTCAGCTCCCTCCGCAGCAGTCAGCTGGCCAGAGAAACTGCTTACTGCGGTTCTCACAGCCTGCAGTCAGATTGGAAATGATATTCGTGTGTGTGTGTGTGTGTGGGGGTGGGGGGGGGGGGGGGGGGGGATACACTCTAAGATATCACTACCGCATTACTGCCACTTACATAACTATCTTTCTTATTTCCTCTCTCTTTTTCTTTCAGAATCGGAGTTGTTGTTCTTTCTTGTTTCTATTTTTTTTTTTTACTCTCTGTCTTCTCTCGATCTGACAGCGGGTTCATCTCCAGCATCGCGCACAACGCAGTTGACTTCATGCTTTTCGCTGTCACACCAGCAGGCAGCAAGAGCTCTAACAGTCACTCTGTGGTTTTCGAGAAATTGAATTAGCCCACAGGCAAAGGGAGCGCAGCTATGGGGAGGCTGCCTCGCAGCGCACTGCTGAAATCAACCACATCCTCTGTCGGTGTTGCAAAACAAAAGGTGGAATAAGGAAAGCAGGTCTACCGATGCAAATGACGAGCTCACACGCATGTGGTGCCTTGAAGGCAAACAGCCCTGGGCTCATGTTTGCTCTTGACGCCGAGCTCTGTCATTGACTTATTGCTTTTCCACACCTGAACACAATATGGACTTCTAAGTAACAGTTTAATATTTAAAAGGCTCAGTTAATATTTAATCATATCTAATATACCTGAGGAAATTGATTGAGTGTATTACCAGATACAGCACAATCCACTTACATCTATTTGACTGGATTTTAATTCCCTTAATTAAAGAAAGAAAATTAAAGAAAAGTTAGAAACGTGGCTCTGACTCCCTGTTGCAAAAAATATTAACCAATAATCGGGGAGCAGGAAGAAGAAAATTGGTGTAAAGGAAGCAGTGACTGATTACATTTCAGGAAATGGACGTGTTCTAGTTCATCTTCATAAAAGCCGGCTGCCAAACGCCACAGTTCCTGGATACGTTTCTGGGATTAAAGGCAGATCAATTGCGTGATGCAGTCGTGTGATATGTCGCTGGTCAGTCGATGATGTTGGGACATCATTATGCGACTGGGAACCGGACCAATAATGTTTTTTGCATCATTTTGTTTTAAGATCACATTTAAATGAAAAGTCTGGCCCATTGGACACACTGAAGATATATGTAATGTAAAAAGTTTACAACTAAAATCAAGAAGGATTGTCAAGACCGTTGCAACAACAGAAAATTTACATTATCACTAACTTGATTATTAATCAGACTCAGATGAATGTTTTAATTAACTTTGAATCACTTCATTTTCAAAATTGCTCATCTCAAGTTGCTGGAGCCAAAGGCAACATCTTTGTTTTGTCTAACCAGCAGTTCAAAACACAAAAGGTATATTAAATGTACAATGATAACAGAGCAAATCCTCACACTGGAAAATATTTAGCATTTTTGCATGATGAATGGCTTAAGTGATTTATAAATATACAAATTGTGCTTTGCGAGCTGCAGACTGAGCAAACTGTGGAGGACATCACGGTGATCCCCCTTCTGTTAGGCCCTCAGAAAGGAAGTGAACGTGTCTCTGGAACATATCCATCATCCACTGTAAGCAGCGCATACGCGGACAGGGTAGCGACAGCAGAAGTCGTTCACAGAGCTTGTGGAGTGGCACGCAGTTTGTGAGCCGGTTCATGCTGATTCATGTCTGTAGCTTTACAGCATACTATTCTCTCAAAGACGATGACGTAAGCTGTGAAGCATGTAAACTGTCTGAGCCACAATGACACACACACTTTTTTTCTCTCTCTCTCTCTCTCTCTCTCACTTTTTCTCTCTCTCTCTCTCTCTCTCACTTTCTCTCTCTCTCTCTCTCTCTCTCTCTCTCTCTCTCTCTCTCTCTCTCTCTCTCTCTCTCTCTCTCTCTCTCTCTCTCTCTCTCTCTCACAGTCAGCGCTGTCAAACGTGTCACCCTTGTAACCACCAGCCAGTCACGGCTGGCACAAAAGGAAGCATGCGGCGGCTGGTGCTAAGAGGTTTGATGATGGGGGGGAAGCAGGGGAAGGGCTCCCTCCTGCTCCAAAAGTAATTTGTTGGACCTCAAATGTGAAAGATCTTGGCTGACTGAGAATATATAACAGAAGTGCTCCCCTCACAATCCAATAAGGAAGTGCACGACTACACACAAAGACAGTCTACACATCACTATCACCCCACCACCTCCCTGAGCAAAGTTCAGCTCTGAAGGGAGAGGCGCCATAAAAGAAAACTCACAAATGCCTGCGGAAAGCCCAAAGCTCCGACTGTTGGCTCTGCTCCCATTTCCCTGCTCCTTCCTGTATTGTGTGCCACTCCTCTGTCCCTTGAGGCAGTGTACAAAAGAAAAGAAAAAAGGTTCTATCTCTGTGTGTTAAGTTGCAGGAACCGAAGCAGTAGCACTGTGTGTGTGTGTGTGTGTGTGTGTGTGTGTGTGTGTGTGTGTGTGTGTGTGTGTGTGTGTGTGTGTGTGTGTGTGTGTGTGTGTGTGTGTGTGATTCATGTTTACATTAAGAGTAAATGTTAACACGGCAGCTAAGTCAAACTGACTTAGTGAAGTGGATTGATGGGAAGAGGAGAGTGAGGGAAGGAAGCGAGTAGTGCTCATCTATAGCTTTGGGGAGTTTCAGCACACGAGGAATGATACAACTAGGCCTGAACTAGCATTTTAAATGCCCGCGTGTAGTTCAACTTTGGGTTTGACCAATATGCTCTACGATGGCTATGCTGTGTTATGACTTTAAGGGTGGACATTGCTCAAAATGAGCACAGATTCTTTTGACACGGCGGGTGAATTACACGCTGAGAGGGGCGTTGGGGCTGTCTAAGATTTAATAGTATGTGGCGTGAAGGGATTGCATCTTTACTGGATTCGGATTTGTTGTTTCTTTGCCCCCAAACCAACAGTCGTGTTCCCATTCCCTCTCTTCTCGATCTCGCTATCATTGTCTTTATGAGTCTCGTGGGAATGACTTGTCAGGAATTCCGAGTGAGTTAATGTAGGAGCCTAGTAGCAGCTGACAAGAGTTCCTCCTTCATTCATTGATTGCTTTTTTCATTCTTTAAAAAAAGAGAACTAATAATAATAATAATAATCTGACAGCCTGAACCTAAGCCCAGAGTATTCCTGAAACTAACCACTTTGTACAACATGTCGTCCAATGCTGCGTACGCTCTCAGACACGGTTTGACCACCGGATTTGCACTTCAGTTGGGGCACAATGACGCTTTAAATTGGTTGACACTTGCATCAATGGAAAATTGTGTTGCTTTGTATGCCACTGGGGGACAACATCCCTCAGCAGCAAGTCAACTGTTCGATTCCCGGCTGCTGCGTGTCTCTTTCCTCACATTTCCTGTCTCAAATAAAGGCATAAAATGCCCCAAAAAGAAGCGTGTGTCATTTGTATAATCAATCTATGTCATTGTCGTTTCTATTTAAAAAATGTCAACGGGATCCAAAAGGGAATGTGAATGGTAGCAACCAATGGGAAGACGTACATCAGTTGTCCGTTGGTTACACTGACGCTGCAGAGGCACTAAATGTCCCGACAAATGATCCGCCTATCAGGATATTAGCTCTGCTGTGACGTGAGCCTCATGTCATCGCCACCAAATTAAGAATCTCACAGCCTCTTTACCTTAAAGTAATTAGCACCTCTAATAAAATGGGCCCATAATCCACCCATGCATGTTACTAGCTAACCTTACAAAAGAGCACATCCCTTGGATGTTTCAGCCCCTCATGCCAGCAATTATGTTTCTGACATGTCACTCTCTACCATGTCTGCTGTTCCACCCTGCCCATTAACGGAACACATGAACAAGCCCCAGGACTTTCGGCGTCCAATGAAAGCATGTCGCACTGACTTCACACAACATTTACTGTACCCTCGTTGCCAACATCCGGAGCCTCCCTGTAGCCCCTTAGCTCAAGATCACAATCAACTTGCAAGTCCAATAATCTTTAAATCAACTTTGGGCAGAAACAAGCCACACTATACAAAGGTTCATAAATCCCCGGATTAATTGCTCACAATAGCATTAAATTCTGACTAAAACCAGTAGGACATCTCCTCTATACTGTTGCAATGATACAGTGATACTAGTAATGTCCATATTACCTGTACACCCTTGCTTCCTGTTGCAGAGTTAACGCTGCTACCAACAGTATTTCCCCCAGCCACTCCCTACTGGAGAGCAGGAAGAAGGATGACAGCACCTGATGTCACAAAAAGTGTGTCTGTGATAAGAAAACTTTTGTGAAAGAGTACTTCACATGCATTACTTTCTCAAATAACCAAAGATATGTTGTATGTGATGCCACGTATTATCTTTAGTGTTATCAACATGAAACCAATATGTTTTAGATTTGATCAACATAGTAATCTAAAAGGTATACATTTTTTTTCACCGCAATATTACAGAATAGGGTATTGTTCTGATAAAAGACCAATGTATATAGTTGTCAGGTGCATAACTCAAACATCTAATAATTAAATTATGATGAAAATTATAAAGCATAATTCAGCCAGGAAACATAACCGCCGGATGCAACCACAGCAGTTATGGAGATGTATGAGGCGCCAGTGAAGCTGCATCAAAGTAGTGTAATGTTGACCTGCTATCTACTACATAAATGAGAAGCTTCATCAACAACACGAAAAGACAGGAATGTGAATCAGATCCATCTCAGTAAAAACCACAAGCTCAACTGTGCAATCCTTAAGCTGGTGGCTTAAATTTTAAAAAAGTGACAATCCCCCCCAGGCGGACACCGAGAGAAAGAGAGGAGGATGAGATATGATCACTGACTCATCAGGCCGAACAGGAAGCATCAGAACTGTAGATTAATGTGTTTTCTTTTCTTTTAAAGTTACACATAAAAATATGATTGAGACAGCCAACCATAGGACGTAGATTTTTACATTATCTTCTCTTATCAGGAGCTGGAATCCACACTGATTGCCTTAAGGATGAGCACATTAGAGCCAGAAGAACAATCTGTGGGCTGTGAGTTTTAACAGAACGATGGCCCCGGAAAATAAAATGATGATTATTAGGACAGGACTGAACCATGGGTGCCAAAAAAGCAGCAGACTGAATGAATGAATGAGGAAGGAAAGAAACAGATAGATGCCTCATTATTTCCTGGTAGTGATGCCGGAATAATGAATAAAAAAGATAATAAAGGAGATCAAACCTAACTGAAGAGAGGGCAAGTTGCAAAACATTTCATGACTGATCACTGGACCAGTTATGCAGAATTTTTAATCCAAACTTCAGACCTTCATTAGATCGGGAAAGCTTGAAGAGGTTATTTGATCTGTGCTACTTCCTCATAGTAGCACCAACATCGGCAGCTGAAGGGCAAAGTAGAGTGTGGAGGACCGCCAAGGAATATAGCTAGGAATGTTTTGGTTGGCTTGAAAAGATGCTGACCCGATATCACAACCAGAGGAGAAACAAATTATGTTACCTCTTGTGTATATTTAGAGAGGCCTTCGTCCTTACCCACAGATAATTCAGTTGAGTTCATAATAACATTAATATCAAAGGGAATCAAGTTTAAACTGGTCAATAATTCGGTGGTCTGCACAACCCCAAGTCAGTTCTATTTATTTTTTGGGGACTACCAATGTATTCACCAAATGTTGTGTGAATCCATCTGATAGCTGTCGTGACATTTGAGTCTGGACCAAAGTGTTGTGACTGCAAACTATAACCCGCTGAAAACAAACATTGTGCTCTAATACAAGCAGCATCGGCAGCAATCAGAAGATAAATCTCAAGGATTATCAGTTAAAATTCAGCAAACTAAACTGTGTGTCGACTTCCCCGTCATAAAAATGTTTTCTCAGTAAGTGTCTCTGCTAAAAAGACCAACTAAATCTGCACCTTAAAGGAAGACAAAGACCAACACAAGTATTTTATCTAGGGGCACCACACCTCACTTAATGTTGATTTAAAAGCTTTCTTGGCAACAGGGTTATTTCATTCAAAACAAGCGCCTGTCGTCAGCATCAAATGACATGTACTGGATTATATCATCACAAACCCCCACTGGATCACCGAATGCAGTAAAACTAAGGCATTGCACCACAACCCAGTATTCACACCAATAATTGTGTGTTTGTGTCTCACACTGCAGTCTTGGTAAGCCATCGGGGTCTATCTGGCAGAACGATACCTGGGCCAATTTATAACAGCAACACAAAAGAGACTGCAGAAAAAGAGACAGTAAGAGAGAACTCTTTTCAAATGGAGAGTTATTTGCCGAGTGGGGCATTCAAGGAACATGTCGGGTGACATGGTGCGTCCCCCCCTTTCTCTCCATCAAGAGCTCTGTTCAGGACCCAACAGCGTACTCCGTCAGGTTTAATCCTCGGCAATGGAGATTAAACACAGGGATTATACAGTCACACAGACAGTAAACAACAGAGATGGCGAGAAGCTGTTAGCTCAGCTTTAAAGACACACAGGCGGTTGTCCATTTTGTTCAGGAACTCGGGAGTACTGACTTCAGACTACACGCACACACACACACACACACACACGTGTACATGACACAATTCGTGGGACACCTGTCTTGGCCAAATAAAAAGCTCCAATGCCTCACGCCGTATAGCATGACTCATTCCTAAATGCCAAACATCAAACGCTGACTCACAGTGTGGACAACAACGTGTGCACTCGCTTTAGGAGTCTATTTTCTTTCTGTAAATCCATAAACACCAGCAAATGCTCCGTTATTTCGGGGTCATCCAACGGCCACCTGACGTGAACAAACTACCCATGAACACCAAGATGTGTGTAGTGGTAAAAATAACAGTAAATAGTCAAAGTGACCAAATAAGATCAACATTTAATTTGGCTTCCCACCATGCAAATAATAAATCATGTTAGTAATTATAATTATTCATGTTTTACATTGTATGCATTGTAGGGATTTCCTCGACAGATTTTATTGACAGATCTGAGTTGACAGAGTGAGTTTCTCCACAAAGCATCGCTTTAAATGAGATGTGCTCATAAGTTTCTTGGAAATTAAAAAATGGACTACCAAGACCAAAACGGACAATTTAGAGACAGCTCTGGTGCATTGTCAAATGTTTTCTGGATCAAATAAGGGTTGACTATTGATGTCACAAAGCATCTCTACAACACAGGACAGGAGATAAAGAGAAAGAACAGATCATCACACACAGAGCAGGCAAGAAAGACAAACTGGGCTCAATAAAACACAATACAGGTCCACTTCCATCGATGAAGTAGCACACCGAGCAGGGCTGCTGCCGCCACTCGTGTACAAAGTGTGACTGCTGATTAACTGCAAAGACTCTAGACATACAAAATGGGCCCCGGATAGGTTGATGAAGGTCATGATGAACAATGGAGAGTCAAACACTTGACGACTGGGGGAATCTGCTATGAGCAGATCCAGTGTCTGAGTAACGACGTCAGTCTAGACTTCTTCAGGTGGCTTCTGGACATACAAACAGACACATTCATGTGTGTTGGAGTTGGTCCCTGTTGATGTATGAAGGCAAATCACTGTCAAAATCCAAGAGCGCAAATGAGAGCAACAGCAGCTTTTGTGGGCGGTAGCAGTCACCATTGTGTCTCTACATCTAATTGGTTACAATCCTCGTCTTTGGATTGGCTGCATATCACACCCGACAGCCGTTTCACGGTCTTCTGATGGCGTGGAGTAACCCAAAGAGAGATATTAAAATGACTTAGTTAACTGTAACGCAAAGAACATGATAAACTACACCAATCACTTACTAAATGAATAGGTTTTAGAAGATATATATATATACGTTACCACCTTGTGGTCAGCCATGCCTCATACTGGCTCCCCCGTTTTCTGTAATTATTGTCCGATCGCAAAATAGCTTTATCCAGCCTACTAGCAACTTTAGTCCAATTAGATGTAGAGACACAATGTTGACAGTGATTTGCCTTCATATTGATGCTTTGACATTTGTTCTCAGTCCACAAACGAACCTTTTGGAGAGCACAGAGACACGTTTCCAGGGATCTTCATGATCATTTCCTTCTCATGCTCCAGAGTTCAGACTAACTTCTCCTAGCCCGGCTGTGACCCTGAAGCGCAGTCATTCTGGTTGTATTGTTGCATTGAGGATGGTGACTGCTGTGCAGGTGTTTGCATATGACCATCAGGTCGTTGTTGAAGGCCTTGATGGACAAAATGCTGTCCCTTTGAACTCTTGTGAACTTGCAAATACTTGGTGCGCAAGACCGCCTCTCTTTTTGTTTGTTTGTTTGTTTGTTTGTTTGTTTGTTTGGGCAAAGTACCCGAGTCATTTACTAATCCATCTTCCTCAACTACACCTCCAGTAACTTCACCTTCTTCCCCCTTGTTTTCCTCTTTTATCCCCCTCTCTCCCAATCAAGTTCTTACCTTAGTAACCTCTGCCCGCCCAACCACCTGCCCCCTTGACCCCATCCCTTCTCACCTTCTCCAGTCCATTGCTCCGGACCTTCTTCCCTTTCTCACCCATCTCATTAACACCTCCCTCTCAACCGGCTGTTTCCCCAACTCTCTGAAGGAGGCAAGAGTCAACCCTCTCCTGAAGAAACCCACTCTCGACCCATCTGAAGTCAACAACTACAGACCTGTCTCTCTCCTCCCCTTCCTTTCCAAAACTCTAGAGCGAGCTATCTTTAACCAAGTCTCCTCCTTTCTTCACAGTAACAACCTTCTAGACCCCCACCAGTCTGGATTCAAGACAGGCCACTCAACAGAGACTGCCCTCCTTGCTGTCTCTGAGCAGCTTCACACTGCTAGAGCAGCCTCTCTCTCCTCTGTCCTCATCCTTCTAGACCTTTCCGCTGCCTTTGACACAGTGAACCACCAGATCCTCTTGTCCTCCCTCCAGGACCTGGGTATCTCAGGCACCGCGCTCTCACTCTTCTCATCCTATCTCACCGACCGCTCTTACCGGGTAACCTGGAGAGGATCTGTGTCTGAGCCTTGTCCTCTGACTACCGGGGTCCCTCAAGGTTCAGTCCTTGGTCCTCTTCTCTTCTCTCTGTACACCAACTCTCTTGGCTCTGTCATTCGCTCGCATGGCTTCACCTACCACAGCTATGCTGACGACACCCAACTGATCCTCTCGTTTCCCCAATCTGAAGCATGGGTAGCAGCACGAATCTCTGCCTGTCTGACCGACATCTCTCAGTGGATGTCCGCACACCACCTGAAAATTAACCCGGACAAGACTGAACTTCTCCTCCTTCCAGGAAAAGGCTCTCCCACCCACGACCTATCTATTAACTTCAACAACTCAGTGCTGGTTCCGACTCCGACTGCCAGGAACCTCGGAGTGACGCTCGACAGTCAACTCTCCCTGACTGCCAACATTACCACAACAACACGCTCCTGTAGGTACATGCTGTACAACATCAGGAGAATCCGACCCCTTCTCACTCAGAAGGCGGCACAGGTTCTGGTCCAGGCTCTGGTCATCTCACGGCTGGACTATTGCAACTCCCTCTTGGCAGGTCTTCCTGCTAATGCCATTCGACCTCTACAGCTCATCCAGAATGCAGCTGCTCGACTGGTCTTCAACCGACCGAAATTTACCCACACTACTCCGCTCCTCCGCGACCTTCACTGGTTACCGGTGGCCGCCCGCATCCGCTTCAAAACATTGGTACTTGCGTACCGTGCTGCGAACAGATCGGGTCCAGTCTACATCCAGGACATGGTCAAACCGTACACCCCAACCCGTTCACTTCGCTCGGCTTCTGCCAATCTGCTTGTAGCTCCTTCACTTCGAGCTAAATCACGACTGTTTGCTGTGCTGGCTCCTCATTGGTGGAACAAGCTCCCCATTGACATCAGGACAGCAGAAAGTCTCTACATCTTCCGGCGCAAACTAAAAACACATCTCTTTCGACTATACCTTGAATAGGTAGCACTTAAATGCCGTAGTAGCACTTAAATGTCCCTTACCGATAGCACTTCAGTAGCACTTAAATGTCCCTTACCGATAGTAGTTTGACTTTATTGAAGAAATTGTACTTGCTTGATTCTTGTTGTTCTGAGTTTGGACTCACGGTTTAATGCACTTATTGTAAGTCGCTTTGGATAAAAGCGTCAGCTAAATGACATGTAATGTAATGTAATTGTGCTTTGTTCAAAGCCCTGGTATTACACTGAATACGCTAAAGACCAAAGGGGTTTTATGATTCTTGGATTTGTTGAAGCCCTCCAATTCTTTGAAATATCAAAACAGAACATGGAGAGAATTATTGTTCCCATTTCCCTCAAAGACCCTTCCTCCCCTTTTACTGAAGCTAGAGTAGCATTAAATATGAGCTGCTGAGTGATATTGTTTTAACAGCCAGGCAAAGTTTTTTCCGTAAAAAATACAAAGCAAATTTTTTTTTATATGTTTACAGTATTACATCAGCTTAAAGTCACTTAAATCTCAGCTGGTCTTTGAGTAAATGGATTCTAAAGCACTTTGCAATCTGTGCCTGGAGATGATCTATTAAAGGAACAAAGAACATTTTAGAAAAGGATTGTTTTTTCTACCAACTGTGGGTTACCTATTTATAAAGCAAAATGGAGAGGAATTTATATTGAACCTTTCTGTTGATGACGTGTTGAAAGCAATTGAGAACTGCAAAACAACTGAAGGGGAATGAGGAGTCACATGGTCAAAAGTTGTCTCATTTATTATCAGCGTATAAGTGATTTATCAGTTTCACAAGTTTCTTCCTCCACATCAGATCAAAGGCAAAGACATCATGTAAAAAGAATCAACCTGAGTGGATGAAAAGTCATCAATGTATAGATCATTAACTTCGGTGTTAATCGTTTACTGTATGATTCTGCATTATTGAAAGCGTGTGCTACTTTCTAATCCATATGCTCAAAATAAACACTGTGTTAGTCAGTCCTGTGAAAACTATTGGACCTTCCTTTCAGTGAGTGAGGCGTTTCAACCAGTTTATCTACAGATAGACCGAGTCCAACAGCTTCATTCTCCAGAGTCGGCATTTCACTTGACCTACTATACCAGTGTGACGGATCAAATCGGGGATGGCGAGTATTGACGCAAAGATTTAGGCTAATCCCTCACTGGATGTTGCTCAGTGTCTTCAATGACAGATTTGATAGAACTGTACCAGACCAAGAGCAATAGAGTGGATTTAATCCCAAAAATACAAGAAAACATAAAGCCCCGAACAGGCTAAATATTCATTACATTGAATTCTTGACTCATCGATTGATGGATGCTGTTTAATTAAGGTGAAGCTTACAATTGTCTTACACAAATGAGGAAAGGAGGATTGAAGGAAGGTCTCCGAGATAGAAAGCGAAGGATCAGTATTTCTATTAGAAAAAAAGAGACATTCCTAATTAGGGCTGCTACTTTATGATTTGAATAATCGATTAGATTAACGTCCTCTAATGTCTTGTTTTGTTTACAACCCGTATTGTATAATATAAGATATTCAGTTCACTGTCACAGTGGAGGAAATCAACCAGAAAATATTTGCAATTAAGGAGCTGGAATCATTAAAAATCGAAAAAAATCGATGTAGTTGCCAATTAATTGAATAGTTGACAACTAACCGATTAACCGTTGCAAAACGCTGTTCCTTCTGTTTACCATATTGGCAGTTCATAAATACTACCAACAATATTTGCGTTGATCTCTCACTGGCTAAATTGGTAAAAACGGAACAATCTCAGCGGTGAGGGAAACGATCTGGTTTCTGTATTTCACCCGTTGACATTCAGATTGGTGTTTTCCTTCTTGGGACACTTAAACACACAGTCCACCTTGTGTGGGGCAAATACCACCACATATTTTATATATGTCCTCACGCAGAGAGGTTGACTTGGTGAAAAAGACCAACCAGAGCTTTCATTCATGGAAGCTTTCTCTGCAGACAAGACACAAAGTGAATTAGGCGCACATGGCGATCCTCCTCTTATTCGGCATATTGAAAACGAAAAGGTTAACACACACAATGGTGAGAGGAAATAATGACACCATGTGCTGACTGGCTTTTCACTGATAACCAGGAGAGGGATTGAGCCAATCATTATCATGTGTTTTTACCTGCTACCGAGGCAACAGCCCTTTTCCAGAACAGGGATACATGAGTTTATGTGTTCCAAAAATGTAGTCTCTGCTCCGTTTCTCAGTTCTCAGTGAACTGATCTTAATGAGAGAGTTATCACAAGTGTACATTATGTAATTTAACAGGGGACCACTCTTAAATCTTATTAGTTGGGCTTATGCCATTGAGAGACAGGAAGTCTTGACAATAGCTGGAAGGCATGAAAATTACACAAAGAAAACGGCCAGAAACCAGGGTTTCATTCATCCACGTTGTAAAATGCAATTCAATTCTATTTTATGAAAAGAAAAATCTATTTACATTCTCGACATTTTCACTGTTGAAAACTTCTCCGTTGCATGGAAAAGGATCTTCGTTGTCAGGATCTGTAGTGTTGTGTCGTGTTTCCTGTTTTATTTTGTAGTCCTTGTCTCTCGTGTCCTCTGTTTCTCTGCACTTCCTGTCCCTGTGATTGTCTGCCCTGTCCCTGATTGTTTCCTCCTGTGTCCAATCACCTGCCCAATGTATTTAAGCCCTGTTTGTGTCATTCCCCTTGGTCGGTTCGTCTTGTGTAGATCGTTGAAAAACATTTGTGTGAGCCTGTTTTGTCTGTTTGGAATTCCGTGAGCAATAAAGTTGCCTTTTCACATGTTCACGGCGTTTGGGTCCAGTGTCCTGCAGCTGCGCACATAACATTCGTGGGATTAGGGTAAAATAAAAACGCTCACCAGGTCACCAACCCATGTAATCATCCTTTTGTGCTTCGCACAAACCTTTCCAGAACTCGACCATTAGATAATGCCATTATCACAACAAAACTCGGGGCAATTAAATGCAGATTACGCTGTAATTCAGAGTCTGGTACATTAGTCTTTGCTCCATCATGGAGCTATCTAATACACCTCTAATGCATTCAGACAGTAATATCCCTCTCTAATCCTTGGTAATGTTCGGTGCTGCACCTCCCCATGGATTAACCAAACCCTCTCAGTTTTAAAAGCGTTCTGATCCGCAACCCAAAGTGGCGATCACCTCTGGAAGGTACACCTTGTATTAAGTTGAATCCATGCTTCTCAGACAAGCAGCATTTAGTTTTTTTACAAATGTTCACTATTTCCTCAGAAATAGTCTGCTAGGGGTAAAGGTAGGTCAGTCAGAGTTGAACCAGTTCATTCCTCCATTGATGAAGGCCATGAAGGCTATGTTGTGTTTGACAGAATCGTACAACATCTCAACATGTTTTTTAGATCTGTGGTCTTTAACCTCCCACAAACTTTTTGTCTTGTTCAGAAAGAATAAAGACAGATATGAAGGGGAGGCCAAACCGACGAGCTCAATGCTCGATAAAATCCCTAATTATTTTTTATCTGGATGACTGCACATAACCTGTCCTTGTCCACGATGTATTTATCTGAGAATTAATAAAGCTATTCTGATTGCATTGCAGATCATTATCCTTGTAGCTGCAATGTGCCTTTCATTTGCTTCAATAATTATTGAATAAAACCCTATGAGGATACTATTCCTCCAAGATTATACAATGTGCAACCTTCAGCAACTCAATAGGACTGACAAACTGCTTATGTAATAGTCTTACTTGTATGTGCTGTTACTGTGCAGCCAAGAGAAATCAGATTTCAGATTTGTTTTTTTGCCAAACACTGCTGCTCTGTTTAAAAGAAGAACCATTGTAAATAGTATTATGATAGCTTTTATTGCATGTCATTAACAGTTAAATTCAGATTGGTACCATTGACTCAACACTGTGCAGTGCTTTCTATTGCTGTATTTTCCTCTTCTATGCAACATTGATAAGCTAATGACGAGCCTTTCATATGTTGCTGGATGTTGTCCCGAAAGTCCAAAGTTAAATGAAAGCACAAATCTGCTGCTTTTGACTTTTGCTTCATGCTCAGATGGGGCATTGTTCGGGTTTTTGAAATGTTTAACAAAATAAAAGCAGGGCATCTTACACATCTGGTGCCATCTGCAGTTTGAAAACCTGTACAGAGAAACTGCTCAACTGCCACAGCATGACAGAGTGTCGCTGAGGACACATCACAACCCGTAATGACGACGGTTAAGAGCCAGAGAAATCCAATTGTTCATTCAGCCGGAAGCATTACCAGGAGCCTTGTTATGCTCTTCATGCCTGTGTTACCTCTGAGTCACACAGTCATACGCATGATCCGTATAAACAGAATGACAGAGACATAAACATACAGACAAGGAACATCTACCAGTTGTAAATAAAAGGACTAACAGACATTAGCGGCAAGAGCGAACACAGTGGCCATCCTCATCATCCAGCAGCGCGCAGTCCTTCAGCTGAAGTGCTAGAACGAGGTCATGGCACCTGATCTGCATCAGCACCAAAATACAAGATGACTAAATCATTGTAATAAACACTCACATCAGCTGTTATATGAAGTGTGTTAGACACTTTCACAGCCGAGGTCATGAAAAATATGCGCGGCCGTGTTGGCAACTGAAGTGGTGCTTTGCCCCGGACCTTCCAGCTGTCAACGCTGAACTCAAACGTCGTCGTCTGATTCGAGTTTCCAACGGCGGACTCAAGTTCAACAGAATCACGACCTTTTCAGAACACGCTTTTTTTTTAATCCGGTTTACGGAGTCACGGGTAAACTGGTGAATTTCATGCGTCCGTGGTTGCTAATAGTAACTTACCTAAGTGGAAGGCGTAGATATTGAACACAGATGAGTATGTACTTACACCTGATTGAAGGCTTTCACAAGGACACCTATATGTTCTGTTGTCTTCAACAGCTGCCGTCACTACGAGCAACCACGGACGCATTCAGCTGGGTGTCTTCAGTTAACACGGTCACTTGTTCAACCAAAACAGAGCGAATAAAATGTGTTGACTATCGCTGGACTGATCAAAAATGTTAATAAAATCCAACCTCTGGGTCTATGTTATGGTATTTGACATTCCGTAAAGTAGTTGGAAGCATCTAGTGACTTGAATGCTCTCGCAGTCTCGCTGGTGTATTTATATTTATATATATATATATATATATATATATATATATATATATGGCCACTAAATATTGGGCGCCGTGCTAATGTATGTACCCACTCACTAATAGCACACTTCTTGGAAGTCGATTTGTTTCGGTTGTATTCGCCACCTTTGGGGGTAATGCGCCAGCATAGCTGGACACGTTATTTTAAAAGGCTGTATGGTTGTTTTCTTTTATCCAAAAATACTGTAATCAATTCGGTATAGGTCAGAGGAATCACACTAATTTATTTTGGGTTATTGTAGGGCTGCCCGGTGTCCATCTGCGAACCTCTGGCTAGTGGGCTGTCAAACCACCTCGACTTCAGTGAGCAATACAAACTCTAGGAGGAGAGAGAGAGAGAGAGAGAGAGAGAGAGATCCTTCCTCTTCAGGGAAATATACATTTTCGGAACTAGAAATACAGATTTTGGATTTCTTTCAGTTGTTATGTGGCGTGGATTTCAAATGCTTCATTTTGAGGGTTGGAAATAAAAATCCAAAGTCTTTTATATCCAGATGGGAAAGCTATCAGTCTGCAGTTAATCTGGATGGAACTTCAGTTTTCACACAGATTTCCGTTTCACTGCATCCAAGGCCTGAGTACAATGGAATGAGCATGATACTGATCTAATGCTTTGTTAATGAGCATTGACTAATGCCTCAATCACAAAGCATTAGACTGGAGCACAGCATCACTGCACTGGTTTTGTTTTAGATAACACATACATGGGGGCCTTTGAGTAACTTATATTGCATCTGCCTATCAAAAGTCCTATGATGGAAACTAGTTGATACACAGACTGTTTGACAGTATTCGCCCCCCTGTATATCTTTTGTTGTGTGTTGTTCAATAATCTCACAGTATATTGGATAAAGTGCCAGGCCATATGGATTAAGTTGATATCCATCGCTGACCACTCTCAGGAAACAGATGTTGATACACAGACCTAAATGACACTTTTAATACCTTAAAACCGTTCTGTGTGTGTGTGTGCGTGTGTGTGTGTGTGTGTGTGTGTGTGTGTGTGTGTGTGTGTGTGTGTGTGTGTGTGTGTGTGTGTGTGTGTGTGTGTGTCCGTGCGTGTGTGTATTTAGTTGTGTACACTGGAGCAAACCAATACAGCAGGATGGACAACATACTGTGCATTTGGTCAAACAGGCTTAGCAACTCACATGTGGCTGTAACTACTGATGATGATGATGATGATGATGATGGAGATGATAGAGCCCAATGAAATTTATCATCATCATCGAGATTATTCAGTGCGCTGTAATCCATGGAGTGCCTTCCGGTATAATGTACTAGGGGGGAGGAGGGGGTAAATCTACTGGAGGTAAATGAAAAGCCTGTGGCCAGTTTAATCAAGAGAATCAACTGAAGTAAATAGGAAGATACTGTTAGATCATCCATTTCACAGTTTCATCTCATTCCCACATTCCCCCAGGATGTGACAATGAAACTTGGTGTTACAAATCGGTCTGGGTGTCTCACTGATTTAATCTGCTGCTTGCCCGATCAATTGAACTATATACTGTAGCTTGTTATTGCACACGGCTTCTTGATGTACCAGAAAGAAACATTTCAGCAGGTTTCCAAACTGTGTTGGAATAAAGTCTATAGCAACGGCATATCTCTGCAGCTGCCAAGATCAAATGTTAAAAACAAGAGAGGCAGAAGGGAAAAGAGCAGAGCTTTTCCAACCATATCCATATAATATCCATATTAAAAAAGGTGAGACATTCAGCCCTCAGTTTGTTCATATGCACAGAATTACACAGTATGTGACTGTTCATGTAATATGCCCAAAGGCTGTTGTTTTTGACTCAACCTAAAAGGAATTCCTTCTTCAATTGGGTTCAAACCTCTGCTCCCGATCATATTGATAGTTCTTATTTTCAAAAGGAGAAGAAAGAGGGTCGTCCCCGCTTCGATGTTCTGTGTGTCAAGCCTGCCCTTAAAAGTTGATGAGATGCACTCTTTTAAAAGGTACATTCTACCCAACCTGCAGCTAAAGATCCACACTGATAGAGGACCAACAATGATCATTTAATCCCGAAATGTTGACCCGTTTTGATTTCTGAAGGTCACCTGGCATCGACGTAAAAAAAACCACTCTAAAACCGAGGGTTTTATCTAATCGCAGAGGTCAACATGAGGTCTGCGTTAAATGGCAAGACAGACAATCCAGCTTAGGGGAGCGAGCCCAGAGGCCTACTTTGCATGTGGGCAGATGTGGGATTTGTGACTTGTCGATGTTACAGCATCGATTAAGATGTGAAGGGAAAGATTGCTCCCTGATGCAAACATCCAGCCAAAAAGTTAATCCCAGCAAGCTGGGAACACTTCCTACGGGCAAATTAGAGACCAACAGGTGGTCCTATTCACACAAAAAGGGTCTGAATAAGTGTTTTATTCAAGTAAAAGCCACCATTAAGCTCCCATTATGCACCAGCTATGATTCTGCCCCTCAAAAAAAAACATCTGAAAGCAGATTTAACAATGAAACCGTAGATACAGCTTTAATCATCTAAATGGATGATTTTAAGAACCATAACGACAGCTGCTGGGGTTATTTAATAGGTCAAAATAACCTAACTACCACAAATTGATGCATTTTGAAAGGACACTGTGTATCTGCAGGGATAATGTGTGCCGACATGGGTTTCACAACAGTTAAAGCATATTCCATTACGCATGTGCCTGATCTCCTTCAGATGGTTCCTACACTTGAATCCTAACCCGAATGCCTTTCAACAACTCCCAAACGACTCGACCGGAATGTTGCATCCGTATGTGAATGTGGAGAGGGCAGCGTATGGTAGTGAAAGCATGGCTTGTGTCTGCGTTGCATGATGTAGTTCAGGACATGCCATGATGGATTCTTCCATGTGTGTTTGATAAACACGAGCCTCTAAAAAAAATGCCAATTCTGTGTTTGTCCTCGGACACACTCACAGACACACTCACTGGCGCGAAATCCTGTCACATACTTTACGGTTGTTTTAAGGTTGTAATGTGTTTTATGGCTGTTTATCAGCAAAAACATAACTGTGCTGGAACAATAAACTGGTCATAATTCCCCGTGATAAACATGAGTGAGCCCTGTAAAAACTCGCCAGCCACAATAAATATCAACTATAACCATTCCTGACAAGCTGAAGGGGGAATCACGATGAGTTGAGACTCACCACTTTGGCTCCCCATGCAGTATCTGCACGCTCTCAACCTGTTATGACTGGGCTGCCAAACGCTTCCTCCTGCAAGAGCAAACACATCGCAGACACCACGACACGGAGCTGCTGGCAGGGCCCTCTCACTTGCACCTGACTCTACATGGGTACGCTGTCCATACTCTTTTCTTTTACATACATCACACACATGCTCATCCAGAAAATATATTTTCTTTCTAGTTTACGAGGCCAAGAATGAGCAATGAGTAGGGATTGATTTTAACACTCTTGAGTTATGTCAGAGTTGATGGCTGCTTGCTGATGCTTGCCAGAGTGGCAGTTTTAGCGAATAGGAAACGGTTGATGTTGCATTCTGACTTCGACACAATGTCAACAGAGGCTAATAAATAATAGTCTCATGGGGGTCACATCATTCCAACAGTGTGTCGGTAAAACACAAAGCCACGCTTTGAGGCAACTCTTGTTTTAATCACATAGGTTTTCCCTCTTTTAAGAAATGATATACCCAGTATTATTCACATAGAGTACTTGTGTCTTTTTTCTTTTACTTTTCCTCTGAAATTTTATCGAGTAGACTTTCTCCAATATGCAAGATTAATATTAATGCTCTCATAATTGCACAGTCTATCATTAAAAAATCAATTGTTATTTCACAAAAAAGCTATTTCATTCAACTCTGTATGGGTGAAAAGGTCAAAGCTTGTTACCATAACAACTTCCTATACATTATGTGTGTACACACTTAAACTAGGGTCAGCAAATGTTTTGCAAGGCGTCGTTTGAAATCACATTGAAATCCAAACCTGCCAAGTGCTCATAGTTCAAGTCAAGGGTATTACAATGCAGTCACTTCCTTACACAACAACGTAGAACTTGAAGTCTACATTGAGGTTCAGATATTTCCCTACAGAATGCCCGAATAACATGCGAAACCACGCATCCAGAAAAATAATGGGAACAATTGCAGGCCCCGAAATAAATTTGACTGCATTTTGTGTTCAGTATTTCAGAAATTGCAAATCAATAAAAATCCAGTATTTGAGCCAAATCCAGCAGCAGCACAAAGCCATGTGATGCTTTGCTGTAGCTGCGTCTTCCAACTGACAGAGAGAGAGAGGAGGTGGGGGAGAAAAACCTGACCATTCAAATTCCATGTGACATCAGCATGACAGCAGGGACGTGGACGTCATCCCACCTGGGACTGCTCAGTCAGTTCCCTTCCTGCTCTCAAATCCCCTTATCAAACTGTGAAACAGATTTGGGCTACATCATGACAGCATGCAATCAGGAACTGAATAGGGCTCCATTATCTCATGACATGCAGGTGTCAGAGGATGTATTTCCCTGCATGCAGCAGCCGTCCCGGGAGACAAACAGATCAGCATCAACGTGTCGTCCAGGTCTCCGTGGAACCCAAGAAGGTAATATACTACAAACATCACAACTCCATTTCAAATATTGACATATGTGACTGCAATATTGATGATGAATGCTGAGTTTGTGTGCACTGGGTTTTACATATTCCAGCATAGTCCCTCCAGGCTGAGACATACAACAAACGGAAGCATGTTTTCACAGAGGCGTTATCAGGAATGTTGAACACAACAGGGCATTTCCCCCACATGCATGATGGGAATTCAGTGTGCAACACGTCTTACATCAGTTTGACCTTCAATGAAACAATATGCACTTCTGCAAATCAAATCCCCAGAAATAGTCCACCGGCGCTTTACAGCACCCGTCACAAGGCAACAGTCATCTAAATACTGCAGTTTGGTTCTTACAGCAGAACCACATTCATTCTACAAACCACAGGGAAGGTTTAGTTCTGTTTAGTTTAACTAGACTAAGATATGCTAACATTTAAATGGGTATATTTGCTACATTAGCCAAAACCACGAGGCAGGAAATATTAGTTTGGTCTTGGACAACACTTGAGGTTAGTTAGTGCACAACTGACGTGTGGAATGTCGGCCCATTGAAGCTTGTTGTGTAGAAGACTAGATGACCAGCCAGTCAGAAATCTGCAGCTCTTTGAGAGTTATTGTGACTTAAAGTGTTTTTCTTGCAGTTCATTTTCATCAGACAAGCCAGCTACAGAACTCAAAGCTTATGGACGTTAACATGCATTGATACCAGTAGCTCACTGTCCAATTAATGTTGGTTTTACATTAAGGACAAATGCTTTTTGTGCCAATAGATCAAACAGCAGTGTGGATTGCAAGTAACAGAAAGTAAACACACCAGCACTGACTGGAGTCTGTACAGGGTGCGAGTCTCTCGATAATAAAGAAAGAACCACAGCAATATATGGGGACAACTATTGGTTGATATTGTTGTTTCACAGCCTTATTAGCGGACACTATTTACTATTTATACGTGGCTCTGTTGAAAACAAGTCACTTTATCTTTTACTGAAGACACCGCGATATAAAAGAAAATAATAATAGAAATAAATGTCAAAGTTTAATTAAATGTGTTGTGTATTTGTTGTTAATGTGCAGTAGATTGTGTTGCACCTGTTTCTGCAACATTTGAATGCTCTCAGTTTACTAAGCTGTCTTCCCCATTTCTCTTTCTTTTGAACTAACTAGACTGGATCGTTGAATGTGCCTCTGATTTCAATAAAGAATACTTAAGAATAACTGCTAGTGGTGATCATTGGGGTCGAGTCCATACAGTCGATGATGGGTGCACATTTCTGAAAGAGGAAAAAATAATGAACGATGTCTTCCAAACACTCAAAATAAGTTGCTGACATCTGCAGAACTTAACTTCCCAGGACCACAGTCAACAGGGCTTTCATGTGTCGGTCACAGGCCATTACTTCTCAGAATAATTTCTTGGAGGGCAAATAACGGCATGAAAATGAGGGTTTAAGTCGTTCATGGCTTAACTGGGACACAAATGCCCTTTCTGTTCAAAGTTTGCATCACTTCCCCCTTATTCGTGTAGGCAAATAAATAAACAGCCAAACAAATACATTGCAGACAGAACGCTGGAGAAAGTTTTCTGTGGAACCGGCTAATTGTCAGATTGAAATACATTTTTAGCAAACCCAGAATCTGGAGGGGGCACTTTTGAAAAATCATCCTGGATTAGGACATCAAAAGTTTCATCACTGAGAGTTTTAACCCTCGCTAGTTTTCTGCTCGCTGCTATTACACCAACACATTGATATAATTGTGCTCCATTGCCTGAGAAATAGGCTGTGGTACTTCCTTCTATTTGAATAACTGTGTTTACTAGTGATGTTTTTGTTTTCTAATGCGAATAGCTACTTGACTACTAAACTGCAGAGCAATGCTATTTCCAGTCATTTCACTGTAAACACATTGCTCACTGAGGCACACATCAGCGTGGTTTATTTCAGGCCATCTAAGGTTGAAATTGTAATAAACCATCATAAAAAGATAGAGTTTATTACAGGCAATGTAAACCTCTGGAGAAATAAAAGCTTGAACCGATGTATCACTGTCTGCATGACCAACAAATCTGCTGTGGCGGCGTCAGATGCTGGCTGCCGGTTAGGTCTTGATGTCTTCATTCATCACAATTCGTCACCGGTCAACACTTATGTGTGCACAAACTGCCTCCCGCGTTTCTGACCACCGTGGACGCTGCGTGTGCTGAACCTTCAGCCTTGTAACCAGGTCGTAGGACGTGGTGGTGCTCAAATGAAGCAGCAAAAAACATCGTCTGAGAAGCGTGTACTGTCTGAGCAAATGGACATGGAAAGATGAAACAACAGCGAGCAGTTCTAGACAGGGACAAACTCAGAGTTTACCTTTCCATGATCTGTCAACAGGGGCTCTATTGGGATGACATGGTGGCGGATGTGTACTAGGATGCCCCGAGTACTGTCCAAACAAAGAACAGCACGAAGTAAAGAAAGACAATGTGTATTGATGGGATTTGGCGGATGAAGCCTTCCCTCCATCTCCAGTCAGGAAACAGGCAGGTAACAGCACTGGAGACCCATCACGACCTAGTTACAACCAGCTCCAACTCCTCCACTCCTTATTATTTGTCTGACAGCGTCAAAGTCATTAAGCAAGGCCACTAACTATCAAAGGACCAATGAGGATGGGCTGCTGTGTGTATGTTTAACTGGTCGGTTGGAGTTGTTTTGGGATTCTCATAACAGAAACACAATCGTGTCAAATAACAATTGGTCCAAATGCATTTAACTAGCAGGGCACAACTCGGGTCAAAAATCCATCACCATTGATGGACATCAAGTAGTCTTCTCTCTCGGGGGGCAACAGGAATACTCTTTAGCTTCCTCTCGTGAACTTTGGAAGGACTCGGGGCGAAATTCAGTCATCTATAGTCTGCTAATAAACGTCCAATGCACTGAGGAACTCAGAGGTTCTTCTTAAGAAACCGTAGAGCGAGCTCAAATCCATTAAATGCTCTCGATACAAGCAGTGTTTGGAGCAGAAAATGTAACTTGGTCAACGAAGAAGAAAAACCTTCTGCGAAGCCTCCTGGTTCTCCGTTGACTCCGTAGCTTTCTTGTCTTTGTTGAAATATGTGTTCCAAAAGGAATTGACCTCAGACCCTTTAGTTAAACAATTTATGAGCCAAAGTCTTAGCGTCTATTATTATTATTATTATTCTTATTAATCAAATCTGAAATAGGATGGATGCTGTGTGTGGCAGGGCACAAAGGCCTCATAACATCCCATCCTGTTTTGAAAAGTCACCTTATGGTTGAAACCCTGGATTAGCAAGAAATGAATATTACACCTCCTTTCAATAGGAAGTGTCTCTAAAGAAGGCACTTGACCTCCGACACTTAAGGAGGGATGCTTAGTGGCCGACAAGAATGCGGCTCGCTATGAATACGTTTGGCTGAATGAAGGTGAGGCTGCAGGACGGGATTTACACTGTCGGATTAACCCAAATGAGAAACCCTAACCCACGACCCCGGCTCATGTGAACTCAACGAGAGCTGAGCGGTGAATCCGCAGAGTGCACTGAATTACTCGGCTGTATTATGATGTCAACCAAACTAATTCGAGACACCCTGCTGCACAGCGGCTGCTGCCTTGAGCCTTGAAATAAGACTCCACAGGACAGGTGAAGACAGACAGACGGACGGACGGATAGCATCTAGAAGGCTGGTTACTGGTGTGATTGTTTGTTTACACAACAACTCTCCTCAAAATGGATTTTGTTCTAATGTTTCATTACAAGTGTTTTTTTCATCCACCTGCATTAACATAACTCATGTTCGACACAATAAACTTAATGTGCTGCACAATGAACAATGCTCACATACAGTAGAGCAGGGCTAAGACTAACCACTCTTTCTTATTCATGAATTAGCCAATTACTTTCTGGATTAATTAACTCATTAGGTCGATAAAATGCCAGAAAAGTGTGATGGCTGCTAAATATTCAAGGCCCTAGATGACATAATCGGATTGCTAGATTGTTGTCAAAGAACAATCCAAACCCCAAAGATATTAATTTATAGAAGACTGAGAAAACCAGCAAATATCACATCTGAGAAGCTGAAGCGAGTGAAATGTGAGCATTTCTACACGGCTCCAATGGTTTATAAACTATGAGAAGGGTTATTCTCAATTATGATTTTAAATCTCACTTCCCATCTGGCAAACATGCTATGTACTTTGTATGTTTATATATATAATCCCAAAATGTTCACAAAAATAACCCCACACAAGCAACACATTTAATGAGCTTAAATGTATGCAACAGACTTACAATGTCAAGCCCACAACCCAATCAACTACGTGTGTGATGTGATACCGTGCCGCCCACCCTATTCTTAGAAAAGAGACATTTGCAGGGCTGAAAATGAAATGTCACTCTTGTTAGAGAAATGCCACTCTCCGGTTTATTACTTTGCCACTTCAAGTAGGGGCTGAGAGGCTCGCTGGCTCTGCTGGAGCACTCGACCCTCATTTTCTCGAAGCTTAAGTTGAATAATTGATGGCTAAACAGATAATATAAAATGGGAGGAGGCTTTTTCTCTTTAAATGGTTGCAGTGTAACCAATTACCTTCGTCTTGATACGGCACGCATTATTTATTTAACATTAGTTATGGTGGTGGAAGAAGGAGTGGTCAGTTTTTGAGCGGTGCCGCCAGTCCTCTGCTGTTTGGAGACGAAAGAAATGTATCTCCAGAACAGCGTCCGTGCGTAAGACCTCTCACGCACACCGTCTCTTACGTCCTTCCAATCATTACACATATCGCTTCCTGTATGAAAGTGTGCTGTTGCCAACAAGGCAGGAGGAAAATTACAACTCGCTGCTAAAGGGGGTAATGTCAGGTTATGCAAAAACATGTGAGTGTGTCAACACTCTGACACCTTGGACCGACTCATTACTGAGCCTGGGTTCACCCGAGGGGGAGCAAATACTGGCGAGCAGACTGCCTCCCACCTCGAGGAGGGGAGATCACATAGAAGGGCGGGTGTTGGGGCTTCTAGTCGTCAAAGTGCACATTCTTATAACGTTCCTGTAATTCATGTTGCTAGACAAAGGCCCACACGGACACAGGAGGCACCACGAAGCCCCTAAACATTCCAATACGAGGACTCGCGCTCTCTCTGACACTCTCAAGGGAGGAGCTTCTGAGTCCTGGGGATCAAATGCCTTGCGAAGTGTTTATATCTTTATGTCTCCAACGGGGGGGGGGGGCAGAGAGAGAGAGATGACGCGTCTTAAAAATAAATGCGACATGTGACATTAAATAAATATTGAAGTTTGAGGGAGATTATTTAGTTGTTGTTTTTTTAAACCAGTGTGTCTAGAATGTGGTCCATACACATAACTGGAAAAGCCTGAATTCCAGATCAGCAACGGCCATACTGAAGGCGGACTTTTGGAAGAAAAAAAAGAAAAAAAAAGAAAAAGGTGCGCTAAAACAACATGAAAGACTCTACATCTAAGTGCAGCATCAGCTTAACATCATCCGCACCGTTACCTGGACACTCTCGGTCAGAGTCGGACTTTGGCAAGCCCGCACGTTTCCACATTAGAAGAGGAATTCTGAGAGTCGATGCGTGCTGAAGCTCGACATGGCGGGTTGACGGGAAATCCACCTTCAGTGACGCTGGTGACTCTTGGGGACTAGATGTGTCCGTCAACCCACATTGAGGTGTCAAAAGGTCTCACCTGTCATCCTTTTTCGTTTTCAGCTCACACCGTTTATATCAAACACACCTTCATCGGGCTCTTTTTGCCAAAGTGTTCGCTACCTGTTGTCACGACTCAAAAGCGTCACTTATTAGGAGGCTCGTTATTGCTACATGAACTTCTAAATAGCACATTCAGTTCAAATTATCTCTGTGTTAATACACATTTTAAATGGAAGTCAGCACTATGCACAAAGCTCAAAAGAACTAGATCCCATAAACAAACAGAAACATTGTTAATAAAAAAAAAAATTTAAATGTGGTTCTTGGCTCATTTCCATGAGGCCACCGGATTTAAATACATTACGGCCACAAATCAATAAGCCGTTTTTTTTTTTCGTCATCTTCGTGGCGAGTCGGCAGTATAACCGGAGACATGCTTACAGACGGATGTGTACACACTACATTCTTCACGCCACCAAACATCCCTTTCTCCTGTTAGCCGTACACACATGAAATGGAGCGCCACTGTCTCAAAGAGTATACGTTCAGGCTTATCAAATGAGGGAGTGAGAGAAGCAGCCAAAAGCCCACGCTGAACACACTGTACATGTGTGTCTCTCACACACACACACGCACACACACACACACGGTCAGGGTCTCATTACATCTGAATGAGTCAGCCGTCACTCAATTTTGCATTTACCTTGGCACTGGAATCCTTGTTTTCCAAACCCCCTGTGAAAACAAAGAAGGCAGAATGAAATGGTTGTTTTATTCTTCTTTATTTCTCACACACACCTATATACCAACACAGCAAATCCATTCATTGATTCATTCCCACCAGAAACAGGGGGTTTCATTATGTACTTCTAATATTCAACAGTTTCATATTTTGCTGGCAGCATTTCTCGTCATCTTCGCGAAATAAAATGAATATTTCAGAACACATTTTACTCTCAATGACGCTTTGCGACCAACCACGCGTGCACACTTTCATGATTTGGGAGAAGGCCACTCAGTTCTCATGAAGTGACGCGTTAATGCTAAAGAATACAGTGACATTTCAGAAAAAACGGCGCGCTTTAGGGAAGGCCCGTCTTTGTTTCAACGACGCCCTTAAGGGTCCATAAAGAGTCATGTTTCTGACTTGGTGGAACTTGACTGGCCGGGCAAAGCCCTGACTTCAACCCCATCCAACGTCTCTGGGATGAACAGAAACACCGGCAGTCAGCCGTGACATCACTGTCGGCCTCACGAATGCTGAACGGCAACAATTCCCTGCAGCCTGGTTCCAACATATCATAGAAAGCCTGCATACATTTGGGCATACAGTGTTTCTTCTACTGCTGTCTGTCAAATGATTTGATTTTAGTCACATTGTCAGGACAGAAAACAAAACGTAGACTCACCAGCTAAAACTAAAATATGTACCGATTACCAGTGCCAAGCACATCTTGCATCAAGAGGCTCCCTTCTGAAACCGAGCAAGCCAAGCAACAGGTCGTTGCCTTCAAGTTTTGCGTTACAGCGGGTAGCTGTAAAGCTACCAGCAATAAAAGGGCCTGAGATCACACCTGAAAGAGCAGAGGACAATGCACTACCAGGCTGTTGGCGTACTCATAGAACGTATGTATATGTTTTGTCATACAGAACTGCAGCTTTAAAAAGGCAACACCCCTGCAGATCACGGCCTCTCCGTTCATGTGCGTTTCAACTGAACACCACATGTGCAGATGTTGAGCCGATTCTCTGTAGAGTTGGTGAAGCTCTCTCAGCGTCAGTAAACCCAAGAATGTCTCCTAGAAATCCAGCCAGTGAGCAGCAACGCAAGAGCTTTTTCGGCAATTCAAGCTCGCTATGTAAAAAGAAAACAACTGAGGATGGGAGGCTTTATTAGCTGGACTCTGTGCCAGGAACAGGGAAGCTATTAGTCATCCAAAGACTTCAACCAGGTGTCCAATCTCAGCAACTTCACGGCAGTAACGTGGTGAGGAAAAGTGGACTTTAACAGTTGTCGTTCAGGGACACATTGCCACTATTGCAGAAATGTGTTCATTCATGTGTGTGCACCATTGACGTTGTTTACCAAAAACAAAAACAAAAGGGGGGGGCGGGGGGTTCTGGGAGTTACTGGGGCCACTTAGTTTCCCACTGGGATTGTATTTCCACTAACATTGTGTATTCTAAGCATGAGTTGGACTCCCTCTCCTACAAACAGTTATTATGTCAGTGCTACACTAATAACGTAAACAACAGAATAACTCCTCCCATTTGGGGGTCGCTTGGACCCAATCTCTAAGAAAGTGGGATCCCCGGAGCGAAAACCCATTCCGGGAGAAGACCCCGACTTTTTGACTCCCGCTTCCGGTCACTTTGAGGGCTACAAAACGAAGTGTAGTAGTAGATTAGGAAGGGAAAGTTACCATGAAGTTGTGTTACATCATCGAACATACTCGACTGAAGTTACCGATTTGCAACAGGCAGCAGTCGCCGGGGGGGGGGGGGGGGGGAGGCTTACCAGATGAAGTCGGTGCAGTGGCTGCAGAAAGTCGGCTGCTTGAAGAACCTGGCTGTGAATTTATGGTTCTTCACTTCGTGGACGTTCTTTTGCCTCAAGGCACCTTTGCGAGCGAACCTGTTGGCCACGTCCGTGGTGGACGACTCGTTTGAATTCACATCAGCCATGTCCTCCCTCGCGAACGAAGCGGCGCGCACAGCTCGGGTCTCGCGGTCCTGGAAGTGTGTACCGTCCGTTTCGAGGCGCAGCCTTCAGTGTGGAGCCAGCAGCGCGCGGGGCGTCGGTCTTCACCGGAGACACTGTACTTACTGTCTGAGGGCTTTCCCTGCCTGCCGTCACCACTGGGCTGCTCCACTGACAGCTCAGTCAAGCTAGCCAGAGCGGAAACGCATGCTACATCCGTCTAGTACCTTCAAAATAAAAGTTTCTTTTTCTTTTTCAAATCAATTGTGGGAGAGGCTGTTTTCTACCAAAGAACCTTGCATCACAAGTCACACCTAGCTGGTCACAACTTGATAAGAAAGAGAGTAGCTCTCTTTTTAGGAATAGCCTTCTGAGGGCATGAGTTTTCGTGGAAAACGTTTTGCTGCGTAGTAATCCTCAATTTGTTTTCCTAAATATTAATGTTAATGAATATTAAAAAAGATATACTTTTTTGTGAAGGAATAAGTCTACACCAGTAACTGTGCAACATAAAAGAGATGTCCTGTAATACATCATGAATGCTAACATGTTCAGTTATAGTATAGTAAGTAATTTGTATCACCTCTCAGTATTAGGCAACATGAGGCAACAGCACCACAAATCTCAGGCCATAAAGTTTAAACAGCACCTTTCTAAACAGTTATATAACCTTTGTGGGGGTGAGATTTATTACAGGGCTTCGGGCTGCATTACCTTCAGCCACCTAATAAACTGGCAACTATAAAATTCCTAAACTGCCATAAAAACAGCTCTTGGGTGCCCTCAGTGTAGCCGTGTATCTGTGCGACCTGTATTTATCTCACAAAGGGCTTCGTGGTGCATTTGCTGTCAAACAATACATGAAAGTGACAGCCACCAACCTTCATCACAAAGATCACATTAAACATTTCTGCATTTAAAGTCTTCTACTATTAAAAAGCACTGGCGATCATGTTCACATGTGCAGCTCCTTGGAGGATTCAACCTTCCAAAGTCATAAACAGGAATCTCTGAATTGCCAAATTATTTCTGCTGAAGTCTGTAGTGGATGCTAAAACTATTGTGTTTTGCCCAAATCAGCAGATTTATTTTGCATATTATCATAGTTCCAACCCTGTGGAGCAATACCTTTCAAAAAGGTCCATCCAAACGCCAGAGAGAGCCCGCTTCTGTCTTTAAAGCCGTCTTTAAGATATTTTATTTCTAAGTCAGACTTCCTTTTCGTGGTCCCAGTAGGCCATATCTTTGTCTAACTTGACGCAGCTTCCTCGCCGCTTCCTTCTTTTCCATCTGGCTGGTGTCACGCCACGGAGCAGGACCCACTTTCAGAAGGGGTGGCCCTCGTCCCGCTTCAGCAATGGTGGATGGGGTGCGTCATCGTGTGGAAACATGGCGTATTGCACGTGTATAACCGCCCACTTGGGTTCAACAAGTGCTCAGTTCGGCACAGATCCAATGCACGTTGCGTTCGAGTCCCTTCATTGTGTGCTTATGTCTTTTCAGAATACTCCGGCTTGATGCGTTTGCGAGGCATCTATAATAAAAGAGCAACCTCTTCATAATGGTTGCTTTGCGTGGAGAAAAACTCCATGTATTAAACACAAACCATATGGTTTCAGTTTCCGTGTTTGTCTCTGACACTGTGATTAATTGGGTCGATTGTTCTGAAAGATCTCTCTCTGTTGCTGTGAACATGCCTTCAACTGCAGGGTTCCTTGCTCTCACACACACGCAGGTGGTTGGTGTTTTGGCTGGAATGCAATTCTTCCCATTTGAAGCATTTTCTCACAGCTGTCTCACAGCCCTTCAGCTCTTTTGACTTGATCTCTAAGACTTGACCAATCCCCTCCGGTTCACTGACCAGCAGAGCAGCCTGGCCATCTCAGTCCCTCTCATGCGAAAGACAAATATTAGCAAATGAAACCGGGTTAGATCAACTACATGGACTCTTCCCTGAAATCATGTGTTTTTGGGGCTCAAGTCAATCTGAAACATTCAGCACTTAAGAGAAAGAACACAAGCTTGTATCTGTCAGCGACATGATGTGTATTTCATTCAATGAAGCCTTATATCTAGTTGAAGCAACAGTATTACTCCTCTACAATACAAATCCTTTGACCTAGTTAGGTATTGCATCATTTCAGTGAGAACGGTTCTGCAGTTCAGTGTTTCTGTCTGCATTTTAAGTGGACGACCTTCTTCTCTTAAACTTTCTTTAAACCTGTACCTCTTTCTATTTTTCTACTATTTGTAAACGGTGTGAGTGTGTTTGTGTTTGTGTGTGTGTGTGCGTGTGCGTGTGTGTGTGTGTGTGTTGGGATCATTATTTATGAGTTAAAATCAAGCTGCTGTCTTCTTGTACCAAATCAAGGTTATCGACCAGTTCTGGGTAAATATGCAAGAGTTAAAAGACCTTTGTGCTCAATCAATAGGAGCTTACACTGGCATCTGATTGGAGATTGGAGCGGGCTATCAGGGGCCCGTTTACCCAGCGGCAGCCCTCACGCTGGCTCCACTGAGGAGACTTCACTCACGAGAAGATGGCTCCCGCGTTGGCTTTGCTTCTCCTTTGCCAAGTGGCTTTATACACAACTGTAACATCCAAGAACGGTAAAATAGAGCAGCATGATTGCTTTCTGTGTCTTTGAGCACGAATCAACTCTTTTGTGCTTTTTTTGTCACGTGCTGCAAATATCCCTGTACTTTTAATCACTGTCCTTTATCTATTTTGAATGTATCTTTTGTACAAGATTGATGGCTTTGAGTCAAAAATATCAAAAGTGTGCACAACTTTTACAGCAACCCCAGAGATTTATACTGTTGTTGAATATTATTCCTGTGAATCCTTCTGGTCCAGTGTGTGGCCGTCCTGATGTCGCTGATGGGATAGAGGAGTTGACCTTAAATCGTGTGTATGAGGTCGGAGATCAGGTGAACCTCGTGTGTGAAAGGGGCTTCTTGCCTTCGACAGCGACCCCTCGAAAGCTGACCTGCACCGACACAGGAGGATGGACACCGTCAGACCTGGCATGCTCCCGTGAGTTCACTGGGCCGTTGGACTCTCACTCTGCGCCATCGTAACAATGCAGTGTTTGTATAGTATAGTGATGCAGCGGTGCAATACTAAAACAGCTGGAGTTCTTAAATTGTTACAACCATCCAAAAGTAGAAGGTGTGAGCAAGACGGGAGAGAAAGTTGGCTTATGTATTAGGCTCCTAACCCCAGAGAAATCATTTCCCAGTGTGTAGCAGGATGTATTTCACTTCATGATGTCCAGCTTCATCTTCGGTCCAAATGCAAAGAACAACACTTTTGAAGGATCATTTATTATTCATAATGTATCGACCAGGAAACAATTAATTTAAAAATAAGAGCAAAATAAAGGTTTTCAGCAGTTTTATCAAAATAGAGGGATATCAGTATTATATTGTCTGATTTAGTCCGATATCGTCTGACCTTAATAATATACCAGTGACTCACATTTGGGTGCTTCTGCAATTTGTATATATACAGTAGTACTGAACCATCTCTTCTGCAGCCAAGATGTGCCCAATACCTCGACCTCTGCAGCCATTAGCAATGGGGAGGACGGAAGCTCCATTCAAGAGTGTGCTTAACTACACATGTGATGACGGGTAAGATTGATTAAGATTTTTAATACAAACAGATCATCAGAAGGTATGTTTACAATACCATATGTGACAATGATGTGAACTTTGTTAGGTACGTCATGCAAGGAGCCAATGAGAGCAGGTGTTCACATGATGGCACCTGGAGCAATCCACCGCCTCTCTGCAAAGGTACTGGAGGAAAATATGAATGCCGTAATATGAATTTACATCCAAAGGAAGCTTGTTATTTATTGATGCACTTGTTTATATAAGTAAGTGAGATTATTTTTGACGAGACAATGAACTTCTTCATTTTGTGCAGTGTGCAGAACATGTCTTCCATGGATGCACCTTTAAGGCTCACAAAGCAAAAATGAGTTGTAGCGTGATCGTTTTTTCTTCTTACAGCGGTGAACTGTCCACTGCCCAAGTCCCCTCGAGATGGGAGGATCGTCTTTGATAAGCCGGTTACTGGAAGCACCACCATGTACGGGCAAGGCTGGACATACGAGTGTAACCCACGTATGGCACCAAGTTACGAGAGGGGATCCTGCATGGCTGACGGAAGCACGACTGAGCCGCCGCTGTGCAGAGGTACGCAGACCGTGACAGGGTTTCTCTGTGTCCTTTGACCATCCTTTTAACTACTAAATACCGCCTCCTCACCTTTGTGATCATCCCAGAGGTGAGCTGCACCATCCCAACCGGCATACCGAATGGCTTCATCACCTTCGCTGTGATGAGACAACATGGCTACAAGGAGACGGTTAAGTACGCCTGCAATGAGCATTACATTCTGGATGGAGAGGCTGAGATACAGTGCCAGAACTCAGGAAACTGGTCATCCAAGCCAGTTTGCAGAGGTGAGTCGTGGGAAAATCAGATCTTGAAAACTAATCTCCTAGGCTATAAATTCATGTATTTATGGTTCTAGATCAGGAGTAGATTAGTAAACCACAAGCATCCATACACGTGCTGAGCGGTTTCTGAAATTGAGCTTGTCCCATCCAGTTCCCTGCGCAGTTGGCATCAAAAGAGGCCGCATCTTCTACAACGCCAAGAAGCTCTGGATCGGCGACCTGAAACCCAACAGAGTCCTCCATGGAGAACATGTTGCCTTCTATTGTCTGAACAGAGCGGAGAGGTGTGGCTACCCTGTGGCCAGCACCTGCAACGACGGGACCATCCCCATCCCAGAGTGCTTTGAGGGTGAGTTCTTGACAGCTCAATCCAATTCAAAACTTTCTAGTTCCACCCGTTGAGGTTTGAAAGCCCGACAGATAATTACAAATACAAATGTTTTAGCTTTTAAATGAAGGCACCATGAACAGATACAAAAACATTGACATCCAACTTGTTTCTAATGCTATTCTTGATATTTGACTAAAAACTGAGTTTGGGCACAATAAATCCAGATTGCTCATTACATGTCTTTGGAGAAGCCCATTATGTTTCTATGCAATGCATTTTATGATTACTGTAATACATCTGACTTTCTTTTTCTTGCTTTTAGAACCAGGCAAGGTGGAGTACACCTTGAGGGCCAAAACCCTTCCATCAGAAATCACAATGTGTGCTACTTCACCCCCTGCACGACCGGCATAGCTTTGAACAGAATGACCTGAAACACTACGGGCACTGACCGAATATGAATGATTGAAACATGCTACAGAAGACAGATGACATGTATTTCCTTGTGCCTGTCATGATCAGCTAATAATAAAGTAATTATGAATAAAACAAAGAAAAAGGTTTGAAACCTGAGAGAGTCTGAGTAAACAATCCGCTGATGCATACCGGTACGTACTGAACATACATACCCAGGACCGGGGTTACAATGAAAACTGAAGATATTAACTATGTGTGACTACAATCTGTTATAATTTCCCAGGAGATTTGATACCAATTTACATCTCATTCATGTGTGAATCTAACGTGAATCTGACTCCTACGTGACCTTAACCACTCTAAGGTGATATCACGGTGTGAGCAACACTCAGAGGTGCTTTTTTTCAGTAAAGCTGATGAAGTGATGAGTAGTGAAATACTGAAAGACAGTGGCACGAAATTACACAAAGGCTGAGGCCAAAAATAGATCAAACTTATGCAAATCTTAAATTAGTTAAAGTACAAAGTAATAAAATGCTGTTTAGCTTTGGTAATGCAAACTTCAACCTGTTTAAATTCAGACATTGATATCAAACCGAAGTAGCTGATCTCTGAGAGAGGCATCATAGATCTGACTTCTTTCTGAGAATCATTCGCAATAACTGGTTTGTTTTCTTTATAGTTGTGCTGAGATTGCATCGTCAATTGCCCTTGATGCACATCACCTGTGTGTGGAAGAGACATTTGTGGAAATAAACATTCGTACACCTCATTTACTAAAAGTAGATTCTTAGCTTTTGATTCATCTGTGCTTTTTAATAGGATTTCAGCAACAGCAAAAATGGGAACAAATGGAGTTTCATAATATTGCAGCAACATGGGAAAGTCCGCTGCTGGAGCGTTTCACTTCCAGTTAAATGTCACGAGGATTACCATCTGTTATTGCAAAAAAGAAAAAAAGAAGAAGAAAAGACAAAACAAGTATCTCCAGCCAGCAGTTACTTCATGCTGCTCTTATCTGTTTACTTTTGGAGGAGCCCACACAGCAGTGAAAGAGGGGCCAGAGATTCAGTGTTTGAAGCAGAGACCACATGAAAGAACAGAGGAGCGTCTGTACATTTCTACAAAGGATGGAACGTATGCTGGTTTTGATTCTGCTGTGTCCATTTGTGTATTTTACCACCGCGGCATCCAAACAAGACAATGGTATTTGCTTTTATTTATTTATTTTGTGAACTCGACATGGCTCAAACTGCACGCATTCGCAGTCATTACTTTGCTGCTTTCATGGCTTTAGCTTCAGGTAATGTTACAAGAAACTCATTCTCACGGCATTTGCTGAAGTAGCAATGACGATGTTTAGTTCTACAAAGAAATTATTTCATTTCATTTGTTGTTTGAGATCAATGTGTGTGTTGTGAAGCTGACTGGAAGAAAAAGCTTTTTATGTCTGCATGAAATAATAAAACATGTCGTGGGAGGTAAGTTTCCGCTACTCGTTCCCTGTCAAATGTCGCCAGCATTGCCAGTCATACTGTTTAAATGGTTGACATAAATGTGCAATAGAGCTAACACTATTTCAGAAAAAGTAAAGCCCTGAAGACAGTTTCACTCTTTCGGAATAATCAACTTGCAGTAAATGTTGCACTTTGTAGGGAACAGAAAACAGTACTATAATTATGTGATAACTAAATGGTTGAGTACAAATACAATATGTTACTACACATACACACACACATTCCTTCTATTTCAGGCTCAGCAGTTGAGACACACCTGGCTGTCAAGATCAGACTGAATACTTAACATTAATGCATTAATGTCCATTAGCTTGTCATGTTTTGATTCTATTGAAATATTATTTTCCAAGTCAGTTGAGAGTCTATACATAATCCTCATTAAATCCATTTGTCCTTGCAGTGTGTTTCAGGCCTGAGCTGGCTGCCCACATTGAGACGGATGGGCTCCAGAGGTTCTTTAGCCCCGGTGTGGAGTTAACGCTGTCCTGTAATCAGGGATACACCCCCGTGCTCGGCCCTCGGAAGATTGTTTGTGGTGCCAGTGGAGAATGGACGAAAACCAAATTATTGTGCATACGTGGGTCTCCAGTATTCTAGTGAGAACTTGGGGTTCAAATGTATACCATTTAATTTTACTGCGATTGTTTTTGATAGAAAAATGCAATGCATTTTGGGGGGGAGAATTTTATTTATTTATTTATGTGATTATTGTACTCTCATCTATAATATCAAGTATATTTATATTTATATGTTTGCATTATTAATACCAGAATAACTGTGTAGCAAAACCCTTCCATTCACACGTGTTCTCTGTACTGTTTTCTCTCTTGCAGCAAAACGGTGTCCCTATCCTGAACCATTGGTGAATGGAGAATCGTCCTATGTGGATGTCGTGTTCCAGAGTATGATTAACTTTACGTGTGATGAAGGGTAAAGCAAAAACATCCTGTTGAATGTCATTGTGTCATTTGCTCTCTCAGTCACCTTGCTGTCCCTCCTAAACTCTTGAAAAAGCAAATGGAGGGCCTCTAATTAAGCAAACAAGTGTATTGAGCAGACAATACAATAGTGAAGCGTGTTAAGTAAAGGGTTGGCAACCAGCATTATCCCGTGAGGGAGTTGTGAAGATAAACCAAAGATAGATCAAACACTGGAATTGAGTGGTGGATTTGAAAGTTCTGATTACCTCAAATCAGCAGGGCATACGGCTGTTGATCTGACTTTGACTGCAACCACATGCCAAGTAAAGAGAAGATGTTCTGGTATTTAAAAAGCAAGCATTTTATTGAATATATTAATATATTTCATCTCTATGTGATCTGTTTTTACCAACACTTGCAAGTTAACTTCGTAAGAGGGACCAGATGTGAGCATTTATACTAAAAGAATACTTAGCTGTAGGGCACAAAGGAAGTCTGCATAATGTCATGCAACGTTTTTATCTACTTGAAAGGGAATAAGAGGAATACACACTTTATTTGGAGGCTAACAGTGTGCAGACCTCTTTTGTACCTCTAGGTTTACACATAATGTCATAATGATTCTAGTTGAAGTTTCAGCAGGTTGCAATCTGCAACGCAACCTTACCACTAGATGGCACTGAATCCTACACACTGTTCCTTTAAGACAACCATTGTGTGTTTTGTGTATTTATTTGCAATCTAAGCATGAACTGACCGAATGATCTGACTGCTCTGCACAGGTACACCTTGACTGGAGACAGCACCACGGTGTGTCTCGCCAATGGAACATGGAGCGCACCAGAACCAGTGTGCAAGCGTGTGTGAACCATTACATCCGTCTGCAAGGCCAAGGAAATAAATAAGAAAGCATAAAACTGGATTTTTCTGTGGACTTAGATGACAGGCACACGATTGAATGATTATGTCCCCATAAGCCAGTAACAACACATTTGTGCATAGTATCTAAGCTATCACTCAATTTTCCCTGCTGTAATTGCAAACTGATAAAAGAAATGTACTACTAAAACATGTGGAGACATTACACAGTGCAAGCATGTATATGTATATATATATATATATATATATATATATATATATATATATATATATATGTATAAATTGGGCATATTCTCTCTGTTCTCTCGTAGCCGTGTCCTGTGGTCTCGCACCGATCCCAGAGTTTGGGATGATAATTTATGACAAGAGGATCAGAGGGAACACCACTGATTACGGCGTCGGAGGGACGTACAATTGTCTGCCTCCGTACGTCGTTGTTGGCAACGCAAGAGCCGAGTGCACTAACAGCGGCAACTGGACCAAGACCCCTGAATGTCGAGGTAAAGGTTTGAGAGCATTAATGTGGCATTGCAACAAGTATTTACTGACCACAACCGTGTTTTAAACCGTTGTGAGACATAGCATGATGATGCTAACAAATGTTATAAGAATAATATGACTAGTACAGTATGAGATTGGGTGAATGTTTTAGTAATGGGCCATTAGGCATGATGTGAAATCTCTTTCATGAAAAAAATTAAAAACCAAACAGTTTTGGAGAATATGGATTTTCTCACTCCACTGTTATTAGCACAGCTAGAAGGTAATAAAGCTATAACAGCGGGAGCTGAGAAGACACACTAATAACAAATTAGATGCAATAGCACCCCCCTCTGGTCTTCACCATCCCTCTGGGAATTTTCTCAATACACTTCAACTGGGATGCTTAGCAAACAACTGGTAAAAATCTGAAAGAAAATAGTTTCTCTAATGAATGGACTAACTTATCCACAGTGGTGACCTGCCCTACACCGGAGAACATTGACAAAGGATACATATCCAGCAACGACCAGAGAGAATATGACTACATGGAAACGGTCAAATATGGCTGCAATGGAGACTATGTCATCGAAGGAAACTTCCAGATTGTTTGCCAGCAGAATGGGAAATGGTCTGAAAAGCCATCCTGCAAAGGTAGGGCTGCAACCAATATTACCGATTATTTATTTTACATAACATAAGTGTATATACATTTGGAAATGCTTTTCAGAGTTAAAGTTGTAATTTGAGTGCCTCTGCATATGACCTAAACTGTCAGTTGCCATCTAATATAAACTTCTCCTCCCTTTTATAGGTAGCTAACCACTCTCAATGTCCAGTGTAGGACACATAAACAACACAACACTTTCTATCAAATAATGTTGTTTTTTTTCTTCTACTTCTACTCACATATAGCTCCTTGCACTATTGGCATACAGAAAGCAAGGATTTTACACAAAAGACAGAAAATCTGGATCAAAGACCTACAGCCTAACATAATCTTACACAAGGATATTGTCTCAGTCTACTGCATGGACAAGGTCAGGAAATGTGGCTATGCAGTGCAAACCCAGTGCACCGATGGAAGACTCAAAATCCCTGAATGCTTTGAGCGTAAGAAATATTTCACAACATATCACCCAATAGCCAGAATACTATAGACTTTACTTTCTTCCATTTTATTTATTTTCTATTTTGTAAATATATTCTTCATGTTTACTTTACTATCACTCAACCTAAGACAAGCAGTGCCAGCTTGTGTCTACTGTTTTCAGTAAAAAAGGTATTAACAGCTGCTTTCTAACTAGATTTAAAGAAACAGTGTTTTAAAAACTATTGATAACATAACAGATGTACACTTAAACTATCAGAACAGCTGGTGCAGTACATAATCAAAGTGTTTCATAGCAAGTGTTTGTCCTCTTGGTTCAAAAGTATAGTTTTTATTCCCTATTTATCTAAATTCAGATTTCCCCAATTAGTAATTAGTAATAACGGTATATTGTAAATTAGTTAATGCAAGTATTCTCATTATGTCATGCATTTGAATTTACGGTCTCCTACAAATTATCATTAGGCTTGGTCATATCAATTGAGAAGCTACACTTCCCATCAGACCTATTATTTAAACAGTAAATCACAGCAGGGCACATGGATGCTTTTGGGGGCAATATTCTTTTGACATGATCAGTAAATTCTAAAAGAGAAACACTTTGATTATAAATGATCTTTGCCTCTATTATGGTAAATGTATTCTGACCTGTTCTCTCTCTGTGTGTGTGTGTTTCTTTTTTCTAGAACCCAGCGGTATTGATTATAACCTTCATTCACGTTCACTTCCATCAGAAATTGAACAGTGCTGAAACACCTTCTCTGATTATTATTAAACTACTTCCATATCCAATATGTTTCGGTGTGTTCTGGTTGTCGTTCTTGTGTCTGTTCAGTCTTCTTGAACATTAAATAAATAGCCACACATAGATTTGTAGGAACTGGACACTGAGACACTGAAGAAAAAAACTATTTTCTTAGTACAAGGTTTTTCATTCTTCAGATTTGCAATCTGAAAAAAACAAAGGGTGTGGATTCAGAGTCCGGACAAAGAACATGTTCTAAACCTTTCATGCTACGCTCTTCCTGATTGGTTGGGATGCTCCTGATTTGTCAGTAATCAAAACCCAAAAGACACTGAGCGTCTCTGACCAGTTCTGAATTAAGTACAGGATTGTTAGATATTTCCCTTTATCTCACATTGGAAGCTATTCCACGAGGAGACTACATTATACATGAAACTCTTGCCAACATGTACTTCACATTTGCAAAAACAATTTTTAATATGGTTGTGCCAAGACTTTCTAAAGTAAAGTAAACAAATTACTCTTTTACTCACGGTATACACAGGTCAAGATGATCTTCTACTTTTCTTTGTAAACTCACTTTCTGATCATCTGTATTTCATATTTTCTATGATTAAAAAGACATTATACAAGTAACGTACTGCAATTAAAATGCATAGCTTCTTAATTGAGGAGCGCTTATGGTTCTTGTAATACGTGTTAATTAATAGGTAATACTAGATATTGCCTCCTTTTTGTACCTGCAAAAAGCATAGCTAACTAGCTGTTGATAAGTGCAAAATAAAGGATGTGTTAACCTTCATAAAGCATTGTTCTATGTGCAAAGTCAACTCCTAATCCATTTGGCTCTTGCCAACGCTGCAAGTCCAGCTGTGGTATCCCCACGGTATCATAGATAGGTATTTGGATAGGTCCTCTGACCACGAGATTAAGCAGACATGCTGCTCTCTTTTTAAAACCAGCCAAATTTGACTTTGAGATTTGTGTGTGCCAGAAAAAAACGTCTTCCTGGCCAAATGAAGGCAGATTGGCCATAAAGAGCCAACCCTGAAAATATCATGTCCCCTGAGAAAGGTGAGCTGGAAATAACCCTGATTGAAAAAGGAGACTGCGTGCACGAAGCAACACCCTACTACATGGCCTGCAGGTTTTGATATTCCTGTATATTCCCTGAAGGTAAAGAGGTCAAAATGTTTCAGAGGACCAAGGGTTTTCTCCAGTGAGCCCTCCAGCAATCTATTAAGGTTACCAAGAATACCAAGAATGTGAGTAACGTTACGCTGACCTGCCTATAATGTTACAACCATTAATAAAGACATAGAAATACATGCATTATACTGAAGGCTTGCTCGAGAGTCAGAAAAGATTGGCTTTCTGAAAGCTGCGGGGGTAACTTAATTAGTCAAGAAAGCGGGACTTGTTGCAGGACCACAGCAGTTTCTAAGGAACAAACAGTGGAAGGGTAGCTCGAGCTGCAAGTAACCATATGTAATGAAAACAATCACAGTCAGTAGACAAGAGAATATGGATGAATCCCATATGACCAAGAGGATCAGAAAATACAAAAAATAGATAGTACAGAATAAATAACATATATATGACACCACATCCATAACATGTTGATTAATCCAATGTTAGTTTTTCGGTTGATGTAAGGCATCTAAATTTGTTGGCACTTTCGTATAATTAACTGCCAAGTTTGAGATATTGGAGGTTCAAAAAGGGTTATAAAGGGACACTGTAAGGCTGTCATAATATCAGATTTACACAATATGATTATTATTTTAGCCAACATAATTCAAGATAACAACATGATGTATGTAATATCTATGGAAAATTTGAAAAAAGAACAACACTAATGGTAATCATATTTGCTACTGTTGACAAGTTGACTTATAAGTTCAATATATTAATCATTTATGTAAGTGTGTTACTGGTGTTTTCCGACCCAGACAGGTCATTGTAGGACTGCTCATCTGAGTGATACTTCTTCATCTGCAAATTTATCAATTAGGGATGATCATTCTGGCAAATTCATCTTCAGTAAAACTATGTATCTTCGATGCAATACCCAATGTATTTGTAATTGATCCAATTTTGACTCGGATTCTGTTGTATTACACCTTTAAAAAAAACTGCAATCACCCATAAACACATGGGTTACATAACATCCTCCCTTCAAAAAGCCTCAGAAGGTTTGAGGTGGAGAGCAACAACAGCAGCAAGTGTAACTGTACAGACAACCCACATCCTGTTTGCTCTCTGAGAGGTCTGTTTCCAGCAGTTGAACCAGGCCTATCTCCTTCACCGGCCTGAGCGGCTCTATACGGATCAGATGACACAATTTGATTTTGTGCAGACAGGATGTTTCCTTTCATAAGCAAGTTCCCTCCCTTTCTGCTCCTTTTCCCCACATACATTAGATCCATCTAAAGGCTCCAGCCCAAATGCATCAGAATATGGTTTCTCTCCAACTTTGAGTTGACCTGCGAGATAAAGCACATATTTGATTACTTATATTGATCCTTGATCCATAGAGATCATTATTGTCTGTGAATCTGTACCATTGGTGGCGAGTGGATTCATTGGCTTACTGTGTATATTCACATTTGACCCGCCTGTGTTACTTCTATTCAACATTATTTTGGGGTGTATATTTGATTCAGTGGAGTTTTTCCCCCACTGAAAAAAAGAGAAAAAACATCTTCAACAAACCTCTTCTTGCAACAACATCGACCAGAATGCAAATAAGCCACGGCTCTACCCAAGTGCTGTTATAACAAGATGTATTTCTTGTTAAAACAAGATATGTTCACGTTATTGTGACATACAAATGCACCACGTTATAATAAGTACATTCTCTCGTCATAACAATACACTAGGCCTATTAATCACAAACAACTTTAACTTGTTATGTTGTACAATGACAATAACATAACCTTTTAACTCTTAACTTTAGTAAACTATGGACTACATATCATGTATCACTATTAATTAAACCAACACCAGGGATCAGATCGTTTTTAAACAGTACGTTGCAGTATAAATCAGCGTTTCTGTCTGTTAATTTTCGCTTTACGCTGTGCGCGCTCCCGCGAGGTGCAAGACAAATCTCGGTGAGGAGTGCGCGCGGGCACGCACAACTCCACAGAAACACCGCTTGCCTCTGACAAGCGTTCGTCTCTTCTCGCGAGACCCTACGAGTTCTGCCTTCTTCTCGTCCAGCATGGCCGCGCTCTATGAGGGATACACGTTGTGCGGACTTGCTCCAGCTCAAAATCAGTCAAATTCAGGGGTTCTGGGGGTCGAGGCGGAGAGAGACAGCGACCATGTCGTCGTCACCGACTCAACCAGATCGGTCACGCTTTACAAGGTAACGGCTCACGTTTGTTTCGAGGAGGCTCTCCCAACCAGCTGATCGGCGCGACCTGGAGAACTCGTGTTGGCATCCTCGGCTGTTCTCGGCAGACACCACCGGAACCCACACGACACGGACCCCTTTAGCTGTGATAGTACTGACTCCTGTGGGGCGAACATCGTCAGCTCGGGTCGCTCCTCTTGTCGTAAGGGCTATGCCGGCGTAAACAAAAAAACAACAAGACAAGTGAGCTAACGGGCGCTAAGTCGCACAGCTTGCTAACCGGCTCGGCTCGGCTCGGAGTGTATATCACTCTTAATGTACCGCGACAGGGGTTAGCACGCATCTCCTTTTCAAAACAGTATGGCACAGGCGCGGCGTTTTAGGAAGTGAGGGCACGCTTGTGTTGTGGAGTCATTGGTGCTGTTACCCTCTTTTCATGCATGTGTTCGTGGACCCGACAGGTTTCGGACCAGAAGCCGCTGAGCAGCTGGACGGTGAAGCAAGGACAGACACTGACCTGTTCAGCGGTCTACAACCCGCAGACCAAGGAGTATGTGGCGGTGTCGGACGGCAAGGTAGGCTTCCAGTCGCTCTCTTTGTGGCGAGCTGGTGGTGCTGGTGTCGGTGTGCCTGCTCTGGAGCAAAATGAATCAATTCTTCCATAGTAGTTTCCCATACAATGAAACAAGGAAGTGAACTCCAAAATGCAACAGTGACTTAAATGTTGCTGTTTTTTTTCTTTTTCTTCTGTAAACTTGTACTGGCAAGTGTTTCTGAATTTTTCTTTCTGCAAGATGAGACCATGTTCAGTCGGCCATGTCCATAGGATGACTTATTCACTTCACAGTGTTGCCTCATTTTAAAGGTTTGACCGTGTGTGGTCCTTGTTAAATAAATCAAATTGTTATTCACTTTGTCTTTTCATATATCCGGTCCTTTGAGAAATATCTGCCCGACACTGTCACAGAATAATGTTTTTGTTTGTGTGTTTTTATTTTTTGAAGGTGATCAGGATTTGGAAGCAAGAACACCTACTCTTGGATCAGGCCTTCAAAGCTACTGTACGTGAACTAGTTTGAGCAATGTGTTGTCTGATCACGGCAGAGGTGCATCCACCTGATCCAGTTTGAAAAGCTGTGTTGTCACAGAGAGGGATGAATGATGCAATGGGAGACAATGCCTTTGTGTTGTTTTCCACCAAGCATGCTGGAAGCAGTTAATTCACACAGTGCAGCACTCCAATCTGAGCCCATCCTCACTCCTTCTCCTGTGTATGAATCCTCTCCAGGTGTCAGCTGATGTCTGGAGGGTCCACTGTGTGGCTGGAGGGGAGCCTGTGGTCTTGTTCAAAAGAGGAGCTGTGAGGCTCCTGGACGCTCTACTTTCTGCTCCCCAGCAGCCCATAGAGGAAGTCCTGGCACAAGAAGAGTCCATTAGGTCAGTATCACTTACAGCCCCAGTAAACCCTTAATTGTGGATTGAGAGGGATGTTTACATTTTAACAATTTATATTGACAATTCAATTTCAAACAATAGTTTGGGCTGTGCAGCAGTCTCACCTGTAGCTTGTTGTTGATTGCTCCTTTTGTCTTTAGGTGGAGCACCAACATAGTGACAGAGTCACAGCAGTTTGCCATTTTCACAACCGAACAGGTAACATCATTTAAATTGTTTTTTCTTTTGACAGGAGTGACCAAAGCTGATAACTAAATAAAATTACTTCCCAATTCGTTGCGCTTGTATCTTGTAAAAACAAATAATTTGAGTGTAGCTCATTGGCCTGCATGAGATTGCCATGTATTTCTTCATTTTATCAAAAACTAATTCATTTTGTCCTCGGACATGTGCATCAACTCTTTTGTTAGTATTTCTAAAGGCCTGTTTGCCTTGGCTGTCAATATCGTCCCACAGAAAGGAGATCATTTCCTGTACCTGCAGAGACTGAATCCCAACACCCTACAGAGGTACCGGCTGGAGAGGGAGGAGCCGGGTCTTTCCCCGCTCAGCTTCTCTGCCTCCTACAGGGATAAACACATCCGCCTGCTATATCTCTGTAAGTCTGAGTTTCCTGTCAAAGTATTTCGCAGACTTTATTTTCTGTGCATCGCTCATTGTTTTCACCCCCCCCCCCCCCCCCCCCCCCCCCAAAAAAAAAAAGAAAGTCAGCAGTGACTAGTTGCGCATTACTTGTGTAGGTTTATTTCAAGTTACACATTGTGTTGTACATGCAAAATATTTGTTATTCGTTCCTCAATCATTTTTTGTGTGTTTCCTTCCATCCAGACCCAAACGGTCACGTATACCAGAGTGTAGTCTCTGAGCGGGGCCTGGTGACTGACGAGGGGGGCCAGGCTTTTCCGCTGCCCCGCAGCCTGCTGCTGAGTCTTCCCGTCGGTGAGGGCCTCCTGGAGGCTGCATCGGCTCAGGCCCTGGACGAAGCCCATATCGCTGTTGTGGGTGTTCCACACCCCTCTGCCGGATCCGGCAAAGGTAAATGCGTTTTAATCACACCGAGTAGAGCTCTTGTGATCTTCATTTGAGCATGAGCAGCTAGCTGGTTTTCACTCTGCTAAAAGTGCTGTTTTATGCAAGACACATCTTATATATATATATATATATATATATATATATATATATATATATATATATTGTATAGATTCATTTAGTTTCTAGTGTCTCCGTCTTGTGCTGTGGTGAAAAAAACAAGGAGTTTTGTTTTTGGTAATGAAGGCACTAGCATGATGACCTGAAGCCATGTGACTCCAGTATCTGATGCAAGTGTGTTTGAACAGCTCTCCGTCTTTGTTCTTTCAGACTTCCTCTGCATCTGGAATACCAATTTCCAGACGCTTCAGGCAGGAAAAGAGATTGCGGGTAAAATCTACGGACAGGTAGGAATGTTTGTCCTGTGTGTGTGTGTGTGTATGCACATAACTCACCAAGATAATTCTTAATTTAATTTATTTTTCCATGTCTGTTATGTTCAGTGGATAAAACAAATACTGGTAATGCTTTTTAGCTATGCTGACTGCAGGGCCCTAGGGTTCATACGGGACAATCCCCCGTGTGTACATGAGCTTTGAAGAGTATGCCTGAACCAACCACCCACTCCAGCTTCCCTCGGGGTTTAATTACTGCAGGCCAAGGTCCTTGTCCTTCCAGCTGCAGGGTGCTGATGGAGGACTGTATGACTTTGGCAGAGCATTGTGGCTGCTCTCCACCGTGACAGGGCTCTCTGTCCCTCCTCACAACTTAATGCCAGTTTACATTCTTGATATTGATGCTTAAATAGTTGTCTTAGTTCCTGTTATTACTGTTAATCTATGCTAACTTGTATTCACCTTCTTTACTCGTCTTTGATCTAGCTATGGAGTTTCTGGAACAAATTATTCATTCCACATGGGAAAACCCTCTCGGTTATTCCATACGAGTGCCCCAAATCTTCCCTGGCCAGCGCGCTGGGAAAGATGCGGCAGGTCAAGACTGAAGGTGAGCTAGAACAAATATGCAGCACTGCAACAACTTTTGATGCCAGAGAAGACTGATTTAACATAAATAAAACCACAATAACATGTTCTTGCACTAATTCGACACTGCAGAGTTGTTCACTCAGTACACTGTCTTTTCTTTTGCAAAAGAGTCCAAAGCTCCCACTTCTGTGCCGTCTTGGAATAACATCCTGCATGAAGAGAAGGCTCTTCCCTCGAGAACAGTGGAGACCAGGAAGACGGTTTGTTGGACCCGATACTAGAGACTAGGCGTCTGCCGCTGCATTAATGCCACACGTTGTTGCCCCGAATACTGGCTTAGTGTTTCTCAGACTACCCGCTAGTTTCTGATTTAGAGTAGTTGCTGCCTCAAATGAGTCAATCGTTCACTAAATGTACATCTTTGTCTTGTGACGAGGGGACAATTCTTTAAAAATACAGGCCTGCTTTTTCTGTAATGTTTTATTTATATGTAGATTGATCTATAATGGTAACCTAAATGAGTAAAGAGGTCGGTCTTATCTTAAAACATGCTCGCACACTAGAACCATAACACCAGTTGATGAACGTGACACCGATTTCATGAGTCAGCAATTCTCTGCTTTCAAGTTTTAAAGTGGTGTGAGTAAGGGTTCAGTAATGGTATCATCCATGGTTTTATTCCTCTCTTTCCATACAGAGAATAACCCGTAAGAGCCAATCATCATCTAGTTTAACAAATTACCAAGTTCTGGAGCTCATCAAGGTAAGAATGTGATTTTTATTTAGTTTTTTTTTATGGCTCTCTGGCAAAACACTGAAACGGTGTCATTTTATAATTGAAAAAAACCTTTTCATTTCCTCATGCAGACGGCACCGGTAGAAGAAGTCCAGAGAGAGGTGGATCTGCTCCTCTCCAGGACAGACATCCAGGATCTGCAGCCCTCGTTGGGGCAGCTCGCATCAACCCTGGTGTCCCGGACCCTGCAGGATCCAGCCTTCTATACCCCCAGCAGCCTGGCTCAGCTAGTGCACACGCGGTGCCTCTGCCACAGGTCAGTAAGGCATGGCGATGTTTTTCTTTGAGTGAAACGTACAACTGAGAATTATAAATAGCGTGCATCTTAAAACTATTTAACTGGTATTCCGTCTGAAGAATATATTTCTGAACCTGTTTTTTAAATGCAAATGTCACAATTGAGAGGGTTTACCATAACAAGTGTTCTTTCTTCTAAATGTGACCATTCACCATCATGACGTTCAACAGTGTGTGTCCCGACCTTGTGCTTCTGGCCCTGGAGAGGAAGGACTACTTCCTGTGTCAGCTCTGCCTGCAGTTCTTCCCTGACATCCCTGAAGCCATCACCTGTGCCTGCCTGAAGGCCTTTATCAGGTAGAACTGGTGGTTTTGAATGACGTGCACAACCCCAAACTAAAGTATCTGCTTCGTGGTCTACCAATGGGGGCGGGGAGGGAGGCACTAAAGTAACATATTTTTGGGATTTAGGATTTTAATCTGATTATTAGCCTGACTCGGTGTAATAGAAAATGTGGGGGAAAAAATAAACAATGCGTTGTTCTACCTTGGTCTTTCAGCATGTCGGACGTTGATGCAGAGAATGGGAGCCTGGAGCCCGACGGTGTCTCCTTCATGGAAACCCTGATCGCTCGAGAGCGTGGCCCGGACGGCTTGCTGAATGGCTTCAGCCCCACCTCCGCTGCCGAGTACCGTTCAGACGGCCTGGGTGGAGGTGGCACCAGAGCACAACAAGACGAGGAGATGACCTCACCGCCACCAGAACAGATCTGTCCAGTGGGATTGCACAAAGCTGTCCTCCTGTATCCTGCCAGTGCACGCTCTCTCAGACCCAATATTTGCACCATGCTGTCACATTTTGTTTTATCATAGGATTCAGCCTTTATCCACATCTTGTATACCAGCGACAAGTTTTATGTTATAGTTAAACCACATCATTGCAGACTCTTTGTCCGCAATGAATTGAATTTACTATGTATGAGATCCCCGCGACCCTAATGAGGATAAGCGGTATTGAAAATGGATGGATGGATGTATGAGATCTTAACTCGAGCTGTATAGAAATGAGGTCCTGCAGACGGCGTACAGTGACTCTTTCCTCCTCCCTCACCTAAAAGATCTCTCTTCCCAACAAGTTGTTGTAAGTAACCGTCAGTTAATCCATTGCACATTTTCATAACACCATCTATAGATGCTTTGACAAAATGCTAATTACAACGTCCAATGTTCTTTCTCATCCAATCAGCTTTTCCTCCAGTACCTGCAGTTCCTTTACCTAAAATATTCCCAAGATGCTTTCCCACAGACTCATGGATTGAGATCACCAAGCCTGTCTCAGGTCTGTGTCAATGTCTAACTGGATAATTAGTGTGGCCACACTTGACATATTGGGGCCACTCGGGTCACCTGTGACGAGTCTGGAGGCAAAAAAATATACTTTGCTGACAGATTGTTAAATCCAGATATGGCGGAAGTCAGACTCACATTTGGAGCTGAACTGTGTGAATTAAGTTGAGCCAAAGAGCATAAACTTCTAATATGTAACAAACATGTAAAAGTACAGGAATTCTGATATACAGCAACTCTATGCAATAATAACTATGCGTCATCAATGAATTGTTCGTAACTAAATGGTCGTGAATAAAGGGCGGAATGCAACAATTCATTCATTCTAGTTTGAAGGGAATTAAATGACTAACTCTGTTTTCCTTTGCATGTGATTGTAGATCTTGGATTGGGTTTGCGTGCTGTTGGACGCCCATTTCACAGTGCTGGTGATGACTCCAGAGGCCAAGGGCTTACTGGTGAACCTCCACAGCTTCGTCAAGTCTCAGGTAACCAGCCGCCTTCCCTTTTGAATGCCCTGCAACTGGCTGCATGTTAAATATTCTAGTCAAATGGAAAACTACAACATCAACATTGGACAGAATCACATGCACGAACTACAAATAAACATTTTGTGTGATTTTTGTTGTCATATCTCAGGAACACCTGAAGGCAATTTCTTCAACTTTGCCACACAAACACAATCTGTACTCGAGTATTACCTGATTAGAAGTTGGTGATCGAAAGTCACAGTCACTGTGACGTTGTTGACATAACTCAAGAATGTATACAGTAATTATGACAAACGTGGATCAAATAATGAAGTGGTGGCATTTGTCGGTTGGCAGAGGCGGTAAATCCCATCATAGACATGTTGTGTATGTCAACGGCATACAGAATACTGCAGTTTTATCAGAAAACTGTCGTATCTGGGAAAGAAATGAACCAAGACGCCTTGTTGTATCCTCAGGTGAGACTGGTTTCTGAGCTGGGAAAGATCGAGGGCAGCCTCCAAGAGCTCAATAAGATGACGGCGAAGAAGGACGTCGGACAATACTCCATTGAAATCATTGAGCTGTTTTAGAATGTGTATACTTTTTAATAAATCTTTGAGCATATTGTGTCTTTCCAACGTTTCCCCTGTAGTGGTTTCAAGGTTGTATACTTGTCCCAAATGGTAAAATATTAAGGGCTTTTTGGTAAGAAATGCTGGCCAGACTCAATATGTATGAGTTTTACTGTATATGAATTCTTGATGTAAGTTAGGCATTGCATACGTTGCAGGTGACCATTAAGATAATGTGTTTTGCATGATAAATGAATAGTCTGCTCAATGCCAAACTGGTTAATAATTATCATAATCATAGTAGGACTCTACCTTCGAACTAGTAGAATGAATGGCTGTTTCTGTCAGCTGTGACTTTGTACCGGGGTTCCCACAGGGAAACCTTTTATATTGAATACAAGTATATAATTTGAGAAAACTGCTAAATCTTTGTGACTTTTTTTGTTCGTTTCATTAAATGATACTTTCAAATACTTGTGAAGTAGTGTGGGATAATTGTTAGTGATCGGCATCATTTCTTCACGCTTTTACTAATTTGTATTACTTTTATAATACTTATTAGGTCATTGTACTTGTGTACTCGCCTAGCCATACAGTGGACTGACGTTACTGCAAAACATTTTGATTCTACTGAGGGTTATGAGGAGCAGTATGAAAATAAGTAAATCTACAAGAGGCCCTACAGACGGTGGAGAGGTGTCTGATACAGTCTCCCACGGAGGAGGTACAACTTCTGTTAGCGAGGAATGATGAAAACCACTCCAAGGCTGCCGGATATGCCCACCCAATCACGTAGCCGCTCAATCAAGATGGTCTACGGTGTCTAACGCAGAACTGATGTCGAGAAGTACTAAAACAGAACCGTCACCTGCGTCAGAGGACTTTAATATGTCATTTGAAACCCTTGGGAGAGCGGTTTCAGGCAGGTGTTTTCTAAACCCTGACTGGAACTTGTCGAACATGTCATGCCTCGAGTTCAGCAGTAAGTTGGCTGGAAACAACCTTCTCTAAAATGTGGATAGAAAAGGCAGTTTAGTCTGGATAGGCTGGATAGTGGCATGTTTAAAATAGGAGGGAACACTTCCTGTGGACCAGGGCTCAGCCACATGCGGCTAAATAACGGTTATTTCTATTTAATATTTTGCACAGTGGACAATCTTTCAAAGACAACACCTTATCTTGGAGTTTGAGGTAATGCTGTGTCACTGAAAATAAGATTAAAAAATATATATATTTTGTCAACTAAAATGTGCGTAAAATCCTATTACATGGCTGTCAAGCGCCTTTCCTTGCAGGGGGCTAGTCATGATTTCCACATTCCCACCTATGGATGAATCCAACAAAAGAAAATTCAAGGAGGAAAGTAGTTTAATTCTGCTTGACGTATTAATTTTCTTTCACTGCCAACGATGCTAGCTTACCCGTATGCTTGATATGTGAAAACTAACAACAATGAAACATGTAATGTTGAAAGACATTCCAGGACAAGCACAGAGCATTTGCTGAAAAGTATCAAGCTGGAAGAGAGCGATTTCTCAACTGCTGCAGCAAGTTGAGTAAATATACTTTCATGAAGTGGATACAATTTTGTGGAGGCTTATGAAATAGTGAGGCGTAGAAAGGTGTTCACAGACGGAGAACACATTAAATATTTGTTCATTCAAATATCTGAGCATCTGTTCTCGGACTTAAAAAAACCAAACGTGAAATTGTTCATTTGAAAAAGTGTCTCTGTGTGTCTTGAAGTCTGCAAACCTGTGATCAAATCCCCCCTGTAGCTTTACAATGGCATCAGCATACTTCTCACCACTGAATGTTGTGCATACATTAGTCGGCTGTAGTTCCCCGGACTAACACGCTGAGGAACAGCTTTTTACTCCATCACCCCCACTTTTTCACTTTTAAGCCATTGCTGCCTGTGTTTTATGTTTTATTTATTTTTAAATGTCTTGTTTTTAAATCAGAATGTCCTGTCTTAAATGTTGTTATACATGTTTTTACCTGTTACTGCTGTACTAACTGAGTTGCCACCTTAATTTTGTTGTATGTTTTTTACAATGACAATAAACACCCTTATCCTTATCCTTCAGTGGGGAGAGTCCCGTAACCACAAGGTAGCTGGTTCGATCCCCGCTCTCCCCATAGTTTCATGTTGAATTGTCCTTGAGCAAAACACTGAACCCCGAGTTGCTCCCCGGGCGCTTCACTGCAGCCCACTGTACCTTAAGAACTAAGGATGGGTCAAATGCAGAGAAGAATTTACCCACGGGGATCAATAAAGGATATATTATTATTATTATTATTAGTGCGTTGCATGCTGGGAAATGGCAGAGGTTTGTCTGAGAGAGCTGGGCTTTCCATAACACAAGTTGTGTGGAGAATGCTCTGACGTTGTCATAGCAGCGCTGATAAGCTGCCCCTGGCCATGAGCCATTTGGGATCACAGCACGGGACCGGCCGTTCTCCGGAGGGGGTTTCGAGGACTTCAATCCGATGAAAGTGTCCGAAAATGGAACGCTGCACTTACGCCATGAACGCCGAATTATGGGCAGCTGGATGTCCCGTATACTTCGGCTGGAGAAAGTACTCAAACGCGTACCAGTAAACAACTTTAGCCGAAGAAAAGTGACATTTGGATGCGGTACTTCCGCGTTGAGCAGCCGTTCTCCGGAGGGGGTTTCGCGGACTTCAATTAAATGAAAGTGTCGGAAAATCATGCGTGTGAGAACAACGCGCGTGCCGCACTAACCATAAACTTTGATGTCAAGTAGGGGGCCACAACGAGTTTGAGATCCACGATGTAGAGCATGTAATTATGAAGTGCCGAAGGTTCAATGCAGAAAGAAACAGATTGAAGTATAACGTTTGTCAGATGGGACGGAAGTGGAGTTTGGAGGGAGTTCTGGTGGCGGACCAGGATGGGCGTGACTGCTACAGGGCAAGAAACGGGACGAGGGCGTTGAATGGAGTTGGGTAGGGAGTTAGAACAGTGTTACATGTATCTGCACACTCATAGGTGGCGGTATGCAGGAAAGTTGGTTGCGATCCGCCATTTAAACCCCAAAGAAGAAGAAGAATGAAAGGAACCAACCCGATCATGTACCGGCGTGTTAGCCAATTGATAAGAAACCTGTCAGTAAAGAAGATGGACATTGTGTCGTGGTCCGTTTTAACATGTGAGTATATTGTTGTTGTTTTTTGTTATAAAAGATTAATTTGATTGAAAACAAAGCCTGTAACCTGCTCAGTGATAAACAAAGATGTGAGTGAAGTTTGACTTCTGATTTTTGTAAAGTTCTTATCACTGTGGACCAAGCCGTGACATCTAATGTACTGATTCTACTCAGCTTTATAATGATTCTTTTGTTTATGAACGAAAGGAAAGTTTCTATACTGCATGTCGCCTATTGATAGTGTATTCATACTATGCCAATAGTTATTTATATTTTTTATCGAGGGTTTAAAAAATAGATACAGTTCTTTAACAATGGTCATGAATGGAGAAAAAAAACTTTAGATATGACGTTTTCCTCGGTTCGTATTGTTAAAATGAGAGTTTCGCGTTGGTTGTGGTGATACTATATATATATATACAGTAAATATAGATGCCTGTGACGGTTCCCAGGTGTCTGCAGTGGGCGGGGTTAGCACCAGTTTTCATTACACATTACAAGTCAAGGAAACAGTCACGTTATCTTCTCTCCGATCTGTAGGCTACTTGTAGTTTCCAGACCTCGTTTGGATTTATTCATGTGTGTTTGTAAATACATATTTATGTAGAAATGTGCGTGTGCCTGCATCTTTTGTTCTTTTTCTTTCCTTCTGTGAAACCCTCGTTTTGATATGTGTTATATAAATAAGCGTTTATTATTTTTAAGCCTACAATAATAATCTTTAGATTAAACATGAGACTAATAGCTAACAATTGAGCGTTAAATATACTATCAAAGGGATTATTGATTATCTTTTGAACAGCGGTGTTATAGGACGACTACTCTGTGCAAGTTTGCCTTGTCAGTTTCTATAATATATATATATATATATATATATATATATATATATATATATATATATATATATATATAAACAAGAGCATTTTGTCACCAACAAAAATCTTTTTTTCCTCTTGGTCCCAAGATGGATTTTTACAGCTTGGAAGTGCATGGAGCATTGGCTGCACCGCCTCGCCTTCCTCCCCGTTTTCTGATCAAACAACTTACAGCATCTCGGACGACTCCCGTGCCCCAGATGTAACTGGGTCTGACTGCGAGTACTCTTGGGCAAATGATGTGAGTTAGACCAGCTGGTTTTCAGATACATGTATGACTCACGATACATGAACAGTTACTTGCAGTGTGATAGCTGAGCTTGTTTGGATTAACACAAAACTGTCGCCTCCCTGGTACAGACATGTACATGAGGGTTTTTGTTCTATGGTTTGTGTAACGGACTAATTACATTTTTCCTCTCCACATTGACTTTAGAACTATGTGCTTGCTAATTACATTAGCAGTAACCCTGAGCTGGTGGTGAATAACAGCATCAACGATCTCATCACCCCGAAATGCTTTGACATTATCATCTACACACGAAACTGCATCTCAGAGGTACCGTAATTCACTTTTACCAATGCAAACAGGTAGTCCTGCACACGGTGAGGCTCATTAGAAAGGCTCTTATTATGCAAAAATATAAGTGATGTGGACAAATAAATAATAGTACAGTAAATAACTCTGAATTCTCTGAGGTAAACTGTTTTAGTTTCGGAGACTAAAGAGTTAGGTTCAGTGTCCCTTGGGAATCGGATAATGGCACCATATAAACTGATCATTCTTGACTACTAAAAACATAGAGCTGAAGATATTGATTTGGAAATGTCATCTTCCTGACGGTAATAAACTCACTGTTTTGCCCTTTTTTTCCTTCTCCATAGGGGATTGGTCACCGGGCTCTCTGTAAGCGTGAGTAATATTTGTCCCGTCCAGTCGTACTGTAGATTTTAATTGTGAATGTTTTCATACTTTAAAGATTGTTTTCATTATTTGAAGATAAATGTGTTTCAATGTATTTACTGTTCTGATGTCGTTTTTTACAGCCAACTGCACTTTAGTTGCCCTTGTGAGGTCTCAGAAGCAAAAAGGTAGGGATATTATGTTGGTTCATCTGTGTTTCAGATCACATCCTCGGGTAGCCGTTTACTCTGTCGCTTGCTCGCTCTTTGTGTTTTGCAGCCTCAGCGTGAGACATTCTTTTTTTTTTTTACATTTTGTGAAATGCTTATGCTCTTTAAAGTGTGTACATTGAGTGTAAGGGGGCTACATGGCTCCCTGGTGTCTCAGTTATGCATGCTTGCTAGTGAACTAAAATAAAATGCCATGTATCACGATAGAGTATATGAATCAACAATTGGACTTTTGAGATCAAATAATAAATATAAATATATTAACTGTCAAACTTTTTCCTCCTGACAGAGATTCCTGTTACTTTTGGTGCTACTGTTGGTGCAACTGTTGGTGCTACTGTTGGTGTTACTGTTGGTGCTATTGTTGGTGCTATTGTTGGTGCTATTGTTGGTGCTATCCTGCTGGCGGGGCTCCTTTGCCTGTGCTACAAATACAAAGATAACATTCCAGGTATCTTTTCATTCACAGTATATAAAAGGCATGCATTGCACTCATCTAGCGAGGTTTGAATAATGCTCTACATCCATTTATAGGATGTTCAACCGGAGCCAGCCCAAATGCCTTTTTACTTTTGAAGATGCAGAACGGTGGACCAAGGGCAGCTGAAGAGGACACGGGAAAAGTGTAGAAAGACCTTCTTGTTTTCTATCTATCTATCTATCTATCTATCTATCTATCTATCTATCTATCTATCTATCTATCTATCTATCTATCTATCTATCTATCTATAAGTAGCACTATTGTTTTTAATGTGAACCAAAGCTGTGGAAGATAGGTGAAGCGTAATGCAGCATTACAGTTAGACAACATATACCAGCCATTCCCTGCACAGAGAAATACAGATGATTTTTAAGTATATATGTCTTTATATGTATATATAATATAATATACAATGTAATATTTATATGCCAAAATCTCGGGCTGCACAGTGGGTGTAGGGGCCTGGGTTCTCTGTGTGGAGTTTGCACGTTCTCCCCGTGGCAGCATGGGTTCCCTCTGGGTTCTCCGGCTTCCTCCCACAGTCCATTGGCATGCAACTCAGGTTAACTGGCCCGTAGGTGTGAATGTGAGTGTGAATGGTCGTCTGTCTCTATATGAGCCCTGTGATAGACTGGTGACCTGTCCAGGTGAACCCTGTCTTCACCCAATGTCAGCTGGGATCGGCTCAAGGGCCCCCCAAATAGTATGAGTGGTTTAAATAATGGAATAGAATATGCCAACATCTATTTAAATGTATGTATATTTTATAAATAATAAATACACTTCAGATCGTGGATGCAATAATGTGTTATGTAAATCTATTCTGTTTACTCTGTCTGCTTTCTGAAATGTGTATTATAGAATCATTCATCAAATCATGGCACTGTTGTTTTTGCATAATTTCTTTTTAAAAAGCTACCATTTGGAAATTAAGTCTTGTTTTGATTGTTGTCGTAAATAAACTGGTGATGAATCTCAACCAGTGAAAGGGGAAGTTGCGTGACCGCTTCCTAGTGATGTCAGCGGTGGAGAGCGTCTGTATAAAGGCAGCAGATGAGGCGTAAGAACGTCCACATGGTGTGACTGCTTCAAAAACGATGAGAAACGGATGTTTTTTGGCTCTTTTCTGCCATGACATATTGAAGGTGAAGCCACTTTTGCCCATTTAAAAATAGTTACACAAACCATAAAAAGGAAGTTGTGGTATAATTTCCCCCAGGAAGCATATTGTACAAAGTAATCATATTTTTCCGTACAAGAATATGTTGACCCCAAAGTCTGTGCGAGGTCTGAGTTGGGTTGTGTGATGTTTTAAGAGAAAATGGCCCTTACTGTTAATAAATCTGTTGGGCCGTATTTGGTTGCTAATATGTCAACCTTTCGATAATATGAAACATGATGGGTCTTGTACAGGTAGTGGCTAAGACAACAGTGATTACTTGTGATTTAACAAACACAAAGGGTTGAACCTTGGGGGGAATCTAGTCCAAACTCCATTTGGACATTGTAACTCAGAGGTCATATGAGAGTGGGTTTGAAGGTCGTGAACATTTCTGTCTTTCTGTGTGTGCACTAGATCAGCAGAGAGTGTGGAAGAGTCCTCAGCTACGCAGACTCAGTCACAGGAAATGATGCTTGCGCAACAACCTTGGACATCCCCTCACAAAGAAAAACTGACTTACTTTGATCATTTCATTGAGTTTAAATCTGAAACATACTACAGATTCTCTAATGTTTTTCAAAGTAATTGTTTGCCTCCTCAAAAGGAGCGGAGTACAGAACCCCATTGAAAATCTCCCGTAAGCAGGATTTTTCATGTTTGACAACACTCAAGTGGAGAAGTCTGTTAACTGCCATGATAATTGTAATGTCTTTCTTTAGTAACCATATCCTCTCTTCCTCCTTCTGGATGGTGGAGGTCTGTATCGTGGTCCATGCCTACTAATTATTCATACATCTCTGTCATATTCATTGAATGTGTTGTAACTCTGTAACGCTGTTCATTCTGTACACATGACATCTATTGCTTCTGTCCACCCGGGGAGAGGGATCCTCCTCTGTTGCTCTCCTGAAGGTTTCTTCCCTTTTTTTTCCCTGCAAAAGGTTTTTTTCTGTTTTTTTGGGAGTTGTTTCCTGATCCGATGTGAGGTCCTGGGACAGGGATGTTGTATGTGTACAGATTGTAAAGTGAGGCAAATTTGTAATTTGTGATTTTGCGCTATACAAAATAAACTGAATTGAATTAACCCCTGGAATGAGTACTTCTACACAGGTCAGCCTGGCTATCTGTGTAACGGCAGTATTTACACAGTTTAAAAGTGTATGTATGTGTGTGTGTGGAGAAAATATTATGCCTCTGCTTATCTGGACATATAAGAAAACGCTAACTATTTGTAAACAGTTGCATGCATATAGTTAACAAGTTTCTATTACTTGGTGTATAACAAGCATTTAGCAAGTGGAACATACATTGCGATACATCACTACAAGTATTGGGCTAACTCCGATGTCATTCTTAATGGGGTCACAATAACCAATTCGCCAACGATCTGTCTCACTTGTGTAGGTGCTCGGATTCCCTCCATAATACAAACATATTAGGACTACGATAAAAAAAAAAAAAGACTCGTTGTCGGCAGGATTCGAACCTGCGCGGGGAGACCCCAATGGATTTCTAGTCCATCGCCTTAACCACTCGGCCACGACAACTGACAGAGAGACGTAACCGATATTCGCGAAATAAACCGAATACATGAATGTGATTACCTTTGATGTCGGTACATATGATAGTTTCGCGAGGTATGCGGGAAAAAGACGGAGCTTTGGTTTTGTGCAGTCTACTGTTGAAGTGGCCAGACTGGGGCAAAAAAAAAAAAAAAAAAAGGCAACGAGAGCAAAGACAAAAAACAGCTACAACTCAAGTCAAACCAAGAGACATATGACAAGAGCGAAATGTGTTGCAATTGCAACTCTATTACTATTCTTTGGTTGACCGTAAACGTTATTGCGGGCTATATTATAACACAATTGCAGCGCATGTTTAATCAGCAGGTGCTCAGCATCGCTCCAATAACATTGCAACGTAATTTGAACAATTAAACGTCAATTGAACAGGCTGAACTGGTTGCAAATGGAACCAGGTTCCCTGGTAATACTAAGTACATTTAAAGTAATACTCAATGCATTAGTCTACAACATTGTTACAGCTGTTTTGCACATTTACGTCATTTAGTACGTGTGCTATTTACTTTTATAGCAAATGTAGATTAATGTTTTTAAGCTAAATGTCGGGACGTATGCTTATGTTTTCGCCTGGCTTTGCTGTGACGACGATGGCGACATGGCCGAAAATGAGCGATGATGTTTCATTACACTCGACCCACCTGCGATTAAAACCTACCGCCCAAACCAGTTAGCGCTAATAAAGTGCTATTTGCATAAAGCGATTGCATGGATAACTCATTTTATGAACTAGCACGGCAATTGCGTGTATTGTAGAATAGTGAGTCACGTGACCTCGCATCCACTCAGGCCTGCTAGTGTCAAGTTACAGGATACAAAACGCATCTTCCGATCTGTTACAGTGAGCTCGTTTAAACGAAAGCATTTAAAGTGTACATTTGGGTTATATAACGGCTGCATTGAAAACAAATAATTGCTGTAACCTTGTTTAATATCCATGCTATGTTCTGTGCATCTCGGTATTAAATACTGGATTGTATTATTTAATTTCCCTGTGCCTTTAATTTGGAGGGACGCGTGCTTTACTTCCGTTAACGCCACTGGTAGCCATGGCTAGCTTTACGCAGCTCTGGGGCCTGCTGTGTTTTCAACGGAGGGAGAGCTGAGAAGAAAAATGGCGTCTGCAGGCGACCCAGAGCGGGACACCGGCCATTCGGTTTGAGCTTTCCGCCCTAAAATTGAGACCGGGGCTTGGTGGAGACTTGTCGGGAACCGTCTCCAGACCCGTTGGGTTCTTTCTCCCCCGCTTTTCTCTGGAGTGCGTGGCTTATTCGAGCTCCGAGATTGAAGCGGAACAGAAGAGACTCTCTCCCACAATGAGGGGGAGAAGAGGAAGGCCGCCCAAACAAGCAGCCGCGATGCGGGAAGGTTCACCCGGGCCAGTCCGCGGCTCCCGGGGCAGCCGGAGTAGAGGGATGCGAGGACGGGGAAGAGGCAGAGGACGCGGCCGGGGACGGGGTGGAAGTGGCGGCGTTTGTGACACTGGCTCTGCGGAAGTGGAGACGGAAATCTCCGGCCGAGAGAACTTTCATCCGACCCGGGGCCGCAGGAAAGTTGGAGCCTCAACCGCGGCCGCGGCATCGCGGGGCAGAGGAGGCAGATCGAGAGGCAGGGGGTCGAGAGGCAGCCGCGGCAGCAGAGGCGGAGGGAGGCGGCCTCAAACCAAGGTGGTCTACGACGACAACAGCGACGAGGAGGATGATAATTTAAGCTACAGGTCAGACGATGATGAACTCCTGAACGACAACCCTTCGTCGGATCTTGAAGAGGAGGAGGCCTTGGGAAACGAGTCTGACTATCTGGAGGAACTACCAGATGATGATGATGCCAGCTACTGTACCGAGAGTAGTTTCAAGAGTCACAGCACGCTCGGGAGCACTCCAGGTACGTTTGTTTGCAAGTGCACGCACTTCACCACATTACTTAAAGTGTGCATTTTATTTTTTTGTAGCTCAGTACAGAAACCAAGCCGCATTGTTCAAAATGGAGCTTGCACTCAGAAACAGGCCTTTGTTTACCGTGTGCTCTGCTTGCACTGGTTTACAGATCTGCTCCACGCTTCAACCGGCTCTGGTGTTTTTGACTTTTTGTCGGATCAGCACATTTTTGTTGTCTATTTTTATTGCAGAATTCATACTTTTTCCTTCTTCTTTTTTACCGCGCAGTATTTGACGTGATTTAGTATGTGGATGTATGGACTGTGAAGCTGTCATTCATTCAACATTTCTACCTATGTTATTACTGTTATACACAGTACAGTAAGGGTACTTTATACTATGTCACAGACTGCTCCTTCAATACACGTGGTTATTATAAACATTGTTTTCCATTGGCCTCGGATAAACAATTCATAGATCTACTTTTTCTCTGGCTTTTGTACTAAAGTGAAAGTGTTACCCGTTGTTAATAAATAACGGTAGTAATTATATTGTATTAATGCGCAATCATCAGACCTGTTCAACTCTGTTTCAGGAGACACATTTTGTTGCATAACGCTACTAAATAAGTTTGACGGGTTTTTGTTTTGAAGCGAGGCGCTCTTTTTTTTTTTCACTTGTTGCAAAACACCAACTCGTTACAGTATTACGTGGTCGCCGTTACCATAGTAACCGCACTGTTTATCAGGTGAGCGAGCACTTGTGGACAGTCGTGTTAATTAAGTGGCGCCTGCAAAAAATCAATTTACATCCCATCTGTTATGTTATGCAATGCGCGGGAAGTACATCTATAAAGGAAGAGAAGAACACGGTGAAAGGTGGTTCTGACTAGTGTGTCTGGTGCTTTTCAATGTCTGGGCAACGCAGCTCTTTTTGCCACTCTTCTTGTTGGGATACATTTTTATTTGATACAAAAACGCTCTTTTGGAAAAAAAAACACCTGAATGTAGATTGTGTTTCTTGATTTGCTCACCCTATATAAGTGGTTCAAGGATTACTTGCATACCTCTTCCAATGGCTGGCTTTTTATAATAATGACATGGGAACATGGCAGCATCATGCATCCACGTTTCTTTTCAGCCAAGGACCCCTTACAAGATACAGAATATACCTGGGGAACCCTCCAGGATATGTCCTTTGGGGTGATGTGACGCAGTTTTTACACGTCTATAGTTTTAGTTAATTATATTAGACAGATACACACTTTATTTCATGATCATTTAAATGAATGTGAAATCACTGGTCTGGATATTTTGGTACCTGTCATGCCAAATCCCATACTTTTGGGACAGTATATACTGTTGGGACATACTACTTTGTAATAACGTTGCATCATGAACGTTGACCCTTGTACTCCTATATATTCGATCTATGTAATAGCCGGTCTTAGCAGGTATTTCTTGGCGAACTGCATTTGACATCCAATGTGTTGAGACATAACTCGTCTTTTTCTGGCATACTAAACAGTATGGTTGTGTGGGTATTGGAACACACCCAGAGAAACACACATCCATGCGTTTCTCAAACAAAATGCACAGCTCTATCGCACACAAACCACTTTTGCACACGATCACTGTGTTTGATGCCAAATAATGAACCAGCCGTGATCAACCCCAGTTTGACCCATTCATACCAGACTGCTGTCACAGGTTAATCCTCGACTGTCACAAGTTGTGAAGCAGCCAACTCTGCCGGCTTACTCTCATTATTGTTTAACTATTTACATAGTAATGCTAAACCACAGACTCACACCAGACCTACTGCAGATATATTTGCTGAGCAGTTATCAACTTCCGGTCCATCAGCTGTACTGCAGTGTTTTCATTGAACATACAGTGTGGATTTATAGGATTTGTCGGTGTGGTCTCCTTATGAAAAGGAATGTAGCAACGTCTACGGTAACGTTAGTGTCTTTTGAAATTGCAAAGAGCTCATGAGACAAAGCAAGTCCAATTAATTTTTATGTATCGCCTAATATCACAAATTTCAAATTTGCCTCAGGGGGGGCTTAACAATCTATACAGCATATGACACCCACTGTCAGATAAATGAGAAGGCTAGAAGAGCCCACCAAGGGTATAGTCATCTTCTGAATAGCAACAGTATACTAATCTGACAGTGATTTCAAGAAATGCTTCTTCTTTCATGTCAAGTCTGTCCTGGTAAGGAGTGTGGTCATGAGGCCCGATTGAATGACCTACACTGAGCCATTAACATTAAATACAAATGAAGGCTTTTACACGTCCCTGTGTTCAAAGTGGCTCTTCTGTTTCACGCTGTAAAATAAATAACCCCATTTACATTAGCTCTAGCTGTCTTTCCCCTCAAAAGGAGATGTTTTACGAGTCCTAAGTTGTATTTGAAATTGATAGGGTGTTATGTTGTGTCCTTTTTATAAGAACAAATTGGATTACAAGTGGCACTTTACTATGACACTCGGGGGATGGCAGAGGCTTCATCAGGTGCACTTTATAAGAGGTCGACCCTGCGTTGATGGGACGTTTGACAAACTGTTATTGGAGGAACTGGGCTCTGATAGCGGGTGATGGCTGCACAGCCACCACCAGTCATGCGCAAACGTACGTCACAGTTTTCCGTCACTGTTCTCCAAACACATAATGAGGCGCACTTTTGCTGCAAAAATGTGCGTGCACGTGGTTAACTCCTGAAGATCAAAACAACTGTTGAAAGCCCCATGTAACTTGGCCCTTAAGACCAGGATGGCGGGGGAGCACTGGCCCTCATTCTCTCTGTCATTGATGGCTGGCAATGCACTATTACGCTCTCAATAAATATATATATATATATATATATATATATATATATATATATATTTATTGAGAGCGTGATATTATTATTTTTTTAGAAAGCAATACTCAAATCCATGAAAAAAGATTAAATTCCTTAATTGGTGCGACAGGGTTAGAAAATGCCAGCAAGCTGACAAGTGGTAAGCGATTTGTTTTCCGTTGGGTTTTTTTCTCCCCACAAAGACGATCTCCCAAAATACTATTCGCTCTTTATTGGCCTTTTCCTGCTCCAAATTATTGTTTTTGTATAAGCCTCTAAAAAATACTCATCACAGTATATCACGCAGTTACCATCGTTAACATTTGGTGTTGAAGCAAAGCAAAAATGGTCCTTTTTATTGTTGTGTATGTATATGTATATGTTTATGTATATGTATATGTATATATGCTCCTTATTTCCTTTGTTGTGACATTCTTCTTTTCACTCCTGGCTCTTTTTCATCCACTTCTTGCAGGCCGGAGAAGGAGTCGGGCATTGCGACCGCAGTCTCCCATCCTTGAGGCAAAGGACATTCCTTCCCTGGAGCTTCCTAAGTCCTCTGAGGACCTCCAGGTTCCTACCTCGCAGCTCCTCAATGTGTCTGCCGTCTACGAGGTACTCCGCAACTTTGGCTCGGTGCTGCGGCTCTCGCCGTTCCGCTTTGAGGATTTCTGTGCAGCGGTGGCCAGCCAGGAGCAGTGCACACTGTTGGCAGAGACCCACATCACCTTGCTCAAAGCTATTCTCAGAGAGGAGGACACTTCTAACACCACATTCGGTCCCACCGACGTGAAGGACTCTGTCAACTCCACTCTATATTTCGTGGATGGTATGACCTGGCCGGAGGTGGTGCGGGCGTACTGTGAGAGTGACCCGGAGTACCGGCACATTCTGCCTTTCCAGGAGTGTGAGGATTACCCGTTTGAACCGTTGGAGAGCAAAATCAAAGTCCTCCAGTTTTTGGTGGACCAGTTCTTGGCAACTAACATTGCCCGGGAGGAGCTAATGTCGGAAGGCGTGGTTGCCTACGACGACCACTGCAGGGTATGCCATCGCCTTGGTGACCTGCTGTGCTGTGAGACATGTTCGGCCGTTTACCATCTGGAGTGTGTGAAGCCGCCTCTGCAGGAGGTACCGGAGGACGAGTGGCAGTGTGAGGTGTGTGTGGCCCACAAGGTACCCGGCGTGACGGACTGCATCCCAGAAGTGCAGAGGAGCAAACCCTTTATTCGACAACTGCCAGTCAGCTTTGATCGACACAACCGCAAATACTGGTTCCTTAACCGCCGCATTGTCGTGTAAGTTCACTGTTTCATTTATGCGCCAATACTTTTGCATATAGTTCAAGAGGTGTCAGTGTGGGTGACTTAATCTTGTTACCGTCTTGAGTACTGATAATATATCAAATTAGTTGCAGTAGAAGTACCTGAAATATGCAAACATTACACTGAAACGCTTGGTGAGGATATTTTAATTATACCACACTACCAACATGCAACCAATTTACGGAATTTCCAAGATTAGGAGTATAAGCGAGAGTAATAGGCGTGCTGTAACACAGTTCAATCAGCTCAAGAGCCGAGTCTCCAAAGTTGTCATAGAAAGTGTTCATTTTTAATGACGCATTATACACTGTAGCTGATATCGATGCAGCTGATGTAACCACATTATTTGTGGGTCACTTTACTTTATTCTAGCCACTTGTTATTATAGGCAATCCAGGTGAGCAGAGGGCTCATGAGTGACCTGCATTGACCCAGTTAAATTGACTGTGTCTGTTTGGAAAGCAGAGAGCGGTACTTAGAATGTCAAACATGCACACCATAACTTTCATGAGAATAGCGTTGCAGAACACTTTATACGCTGCATTACTACAGGTCTGAAGCCTGAGTTAGTGACCGCAATTATTTTAGATAGGGTAAGAGTAGGATATGTCTGGAGCCAGGTTAAAAAAAATAAGAATTAAAAAAAAGTATGAGTTCAGCATAGTGTGCGTGTGCTGGGTCAGCGGCAGCGGCAGCAGAAGGCCGGTTCCATAAACCATAAAAGAAAATGGATCACCTGAACATTATCAGATTTAGAAGGAAAGCTGCCCCAAGGTTTGTCAGTTACATTTCACTCTTGCTTCTTTTTCTGCTCTCCAAATTGGCCTCAAGCAGGTGCTGCATTACTGATCCCCACTCTCCCTTCAGAGACTGTGTGTTTGTGCATATAAGTAATGTGCACAGAGGAAAGTTTGTGTGACTGGATGTACGTGCACTGAATGATGTGCGCAGAAGTATGGTTAGTGTGTGTGTGTGTGTGTGTGCGCACATGTGCCTCCAGTGAAGTGCTGAATAGACACTACTGTTACACGGCCTCTGCATGGAGCATGCTGAGAATGAAGCTGTCAGATATTCCACTAAACTCTAACCCTGACACTCTTAAAATGTTCTTGCTAATATTGCTTATAGTGTTGGGTCTTACATAAGTGTAGGCTTTCTTCTAACCAGTACGGTACACACTTACCTTCGCGCACACACATTTACCAACACATGGGGACTATTCGTTTAAATTGAAGCAATGAATTACATGTTGTACGCGTGAATTACGAAATTATGGCCTCAATTTCTTTTCTCTTTATTGCCATTCCCGGGCTGCCTAGGTTCATACAGTGTTGTGGTCCTCAAGATCAACCTTGGATGACTATTTGAAGGTCTCAGTCCTTTCACGTCTTTTTGATTTATTTTATCAAGGCTTTTCTCCTGGTACACCAATACATACACATGTAGTATATATGATAATAAGAGGTGAATGAACAAGAGCTTTGTTTATTACTGCGGGTGTTTTATGGGAATGTGGCTCGTCCGCCATGCAGGGTGGCACACACTCTGTTCTCGACTTAGTCTCAACCATCAAAGTCTTGGTCATGATTGGGACTAGGTTTAGGTGGGCTCGGCTTCAAAACTTGTGTGTGTTGATGATAAAAACTCATGTTTCCCCACAGCGCTACATGCCAAGGGAAAACACTGTTGTAACCATTTTCTCCCAAAATACCCTTTGATTTCTAATTTATGTTTTCCTGTTCAGAAAAGCACAAGTGACCCAAGATCATTATTGAACCGCGATGGCGCTTGCAACTTGGCTATAAATATTTTGAGTAGCTGTTTTTCTTTGGGCTCTCTGCAGTCTACTCAGTGGTCAGGTTGAAGAGGTTTAAACTGTGATGGTTCATAATCTCTCCATCAGATATTCTGTGATCCAGTTCCAACATGGACCCTGAAACTTCACAGGATCTTGATCCTATTTAAATCTGCACCCATGTTGATGCTCAGATTCTAGTTTCTTTTACCAATGACTGGTGATTTCTTTAATTCTTATTCAACTGTTGCTCAGAGGGATCTTTTTCTCCTTTGGGCCTTTCAATTGTCCGTCTGGGTCAAACATTGTACACTGTTTTTGTACACGTTTTTGTTGCAATCCCTTTGTACAAAATAACATCTATCCATGAAGAGGACTTTCTACAACATAAAAGCATGAAAGACGAATAACATTTTTAGAGTAATCCTCTCAGTCGACTGTAACAAATCAAGCGTTTGCTGCAGGTGACCACAAACCTTTGAGCGGTAGTGTGTACATGTATATACTTTGAGTATCCAACCCGTTGTACAGTTTAATACAACAAGTAACCTAAATATCAAATGATAATTCTCTTCAGCACCATGGACAGCCAAAATGATGAAGATGCTCCAAACAGCCAAGCAAGTGCTCTGGCTCTGAAGTGCTGTTTTGGAAAACGCATGTCAAATTTAAAATAGAAAATACCCTAAAATCCATTGTTATCTGGAAATAGTTGCCGTGAGACTCCAGCCAGCCCTGTGGGTGACTTGTACACCGATACTTTACCTCTTTAACAAATGTTACTCCCTTGCAACAAACATATCCTATTTATCAAATATTGACACCACTTTTGTCCATAGCATCAAATATGCCTCCCTACTGATGAGTAAGCAAAGCGAGATGAAGAAACCTTTTGAAGAACAACTAAAGACATCAGTGTCTTGAAGTGTGCCAGATTCTTGAATGGACTTATTGTCCTGTGTTTTTCCAATGACACTGTTGCCGCTTTGCTCAGCTGTTAACACCTGCTCATATTATTATAGTGGTTGTGTAATTCGGTGTCTGACATGAATACGACAGCATTATATTGCCACAGAGAGATGAAAATCGGCATAAACATTTTTGCGGTCCACATGATAATCATTCAAGCTGGCTAACCATACAATGAACGTTCATAACGGAAGTATTCAGTATATTGACAAGACAAAAGGCAAACCAATACCATTAAACACATGAAGCTACACAGAAGTGTATAGAAAGAAGGTATATGTAGATCCCATCATCTGTTTGTCCCACCCATCACTGCTGTGTCACCTAATGTTCCCACTCCTGTCTCCCCTACAGCGAGGAGGATGGCGAGCAGGAGGACAAAGCCATCTGGTACTACAGCACCAAGGTAGACGCAACTCGTCATTTTCTCTCACTGGCAGCGCAGCGCTAGTCACACAATAACATTTTATCATTTTTCTTTTGAAAGACTCTTGTTACTCTTCTCTTTGACTTACCGACTTTAGTTGTGTGTCCCAATCTCACTCTTTTTTTTAATTAACAAAATGCATCCCAACATTCCCTGTTTGTTTGGGTGTGCTGCTGTGAGCCAATCTTGTATTGCACTTATTGAACTCCTCCCAGGTCCAGCTAGCCGAGCTCATAGATTGTTTGGATAAAGAGTACTGGGAGGCCGACCTGTATGCGGCGCTTGAGGAGATAAGGGACGAGGTGCACGCACATATGGACATCACTGAGGACCTAACCAACAAGGCCCGTGGCAGCAACAAGTGTTTCCTCACTGCCGCTAATGGTAAGGAGTTATTCACCCTCTCAGTTTAAAAAAAGATTGATTTTCAGAGGATCTGAGACGCTTTCTGTCGCTGAGTTTAATCCTGGGATCAGTGGAAGAAGGATCTCTTTAAAGTATTTCCTTTCTTCCTTTTCGCTCTCTGTCTTCCCATTTCTCCGCCTGCTTTCCCCCCAAAACTCATGAATGCCACCCAGTCATAGATGGCTGGGCCGTAGGAATCAACCCAGCTATTATGTAACCATACTCTGGTCCCAGTTTGGCCAGTGTCCAGCACTCAAGCTTCCCTTCAGTCGCTCATCTATTCCTCGCTTCAGACAGGAAGTCCACCAAATTCGTGTGTTCGTTTCTTTTTGCCCGCTGGTGTCGGTGAAAATGATGCTCTTGTGAGCACATCCTGTTTGTAGCATTTGGTCTGCTGTGCAGTGAACCTTCATCACAATAAAGGGTTCAGACATAGCGCTACACTTTAAATGGCGCTGCTCTATGTGGGGTTTACTTTTGATGCAAAAGCTTGAGTGGAAACTAGCACTTCTATCAAACATCTGCGGTGCACCGTTTAGTTAAAGCTTGTCACCTTCTGCAGACTTTAACATAAAAGCTGTATGCCTGTATGAATACAGCTTTTGTCATACTGACAGCAACGGCTTCCTCCCAGTGGCCAACAGAAAGGTGCTTGGAAAAAATAGTTTATGTCAATGCTTCGCTCTGTTTTTATCGAGTGTTTCTCTGGTTTCTTTATGCTGTCCTGCACAGTGCAGGTGAAGGCTTTCTATTGCTCAGCTTATGTTAAATCAGTATTGGTGCGACAGATGAGTCATACTGAAGGACTTTACAGTCTTCTGTTGTGTATCAAATGACCCGTTCTCCCCGTGGCAGCGTGGGTTCCCCTCGGGTCCATGGAGACATGCTGCTTAGGTTCAGGTCCAGACCCTACATAGGATAATGGAATGGAATAATTTCTATTAGGTTTTAGTTGTATACCCCTTTTCAAGCTTGGATCACATGGAAAGCATTTTAAGAAAACCAACACGCCTATCATAAGGGAAACTTAAGAAAAGCTGAATACAAGCACACAGATAAAGGCTGTATAAAGGAAATGTACAAATTCAGCCTAACAACAAGATCTGAGTGGCCCTTTTGGACAGTAAGTCCAAGGAGTTAAAAGTGCATGTAAAGCCTTCGAGACTTTGATATGTAACCTGTGCAGGGGGGCTTGAACTGGAATGATGTTAGACGATGATAACGAACCCTCTTTGGCCGTTAGTATTCGTTTAGGATCCTTAAGTTTTTGTTACCTGAAGATTGTTTTGACTGAATTTTAGTCTGATGCTTTCTACCTTTCCTTCTCGACTCAAATCTGCTTAATTCAGTCTGGCTTTTATGGGGTATTTTGTGATTTATCACTGTTGAATAACAACACATTTTCTTTTCTCTAGGTTTAGTTTTATTAAGGGTGTTTCTTCCCAAACTGCCTTTTTAGACACACAATATTTCAATGGATTATTTTGTCGTCTTTACTGTGTTGTTGATCACATCCCTGATTTGTGATTTCATGATTATCACACTATTGATTATAATCTATTTTCTCATCCTTTCATTTCTGTCGTCTTTTGTTTGCTGCTGTCATCCAGAGGAGATCGTGGAGCGGGTGCGGGCTAAGAAGGAGGAAGAGCTTGAGGAGGTGAAGAGACGGGCTGCTGAGGAGTCGCAGAAAGCGCGGCTGGAGAAAGAAAAGGAAGATGAAGAGGCCAAGTTGAGGGTTGATGGGCACCAAGAGGGCAAGGTTAAAGATGTGACCAAAGAGGAGGGGACAAAAGAAGAGGCCATGGAAGAGAAAAAGGATGGGGAAGGTATTTGTGATGTTGGTATTTCACAAACACGATTTAAAATATGTAGCCCAAAGTAATGATAATAGTAGTAGCAGTAAAGACATTGTACGGTCTGGCCTGAAAAGCTGTTTCTTTGGGTCTCGATTCCTACATTCAGTTCTGAAGAAAAGGACATCATCACAATGGTGTAATTAGTTATTGATTTTAAGAATCAGTCCTGTTGTTATTTTGCTCTGGGACCAATTAGCAATGCTGTGCTCTTTCTCAAGACAAGCTAGTTTCGTACTCATAAAGCAGAAAGTTACATTTATATCTGTGACTTGCTGGATATGTATTATACAGTGCATTACAGAGGCCCTATACAGAGTGATAACACATTTATTGCATGTGCAGCAGAACAAAACACGTCTTTGGGAAGCTTATTGGAGAGTATAATTAGTATGCCTATGTATTCCCATAAATGCATGATTGCATTCACTAAAGGTAGTAAAGGTAATCTAAGGTAGCTCTGCCAAAAAAAAAAAAGATTTGTTTTTAATTTATTTTTTAAATTGATGATGGAAGGATATTTTAGAAGCCCAACCATCACTGCTTCTCTCCATTGTCTCCAAGTTGTCTATGCAGTATACCCTAATATCCACAATATTTACAACACTGCTGCTGTTCACCTGTAGTTGTTGAAGCTCCACCCACTGGCCAAGATGGCAGTAGTGGCAGTAACATCTCAGACGGACCTACACTTCCACCAACCTCTGCCCCAACCTCTGCCCCAACACAAACCCTCCCCACCACTGTGAGCCTGGCCTCGGAGGCTCCAAAGCCCTCGGCCGCCACAGAAGCAGCTCTGATAGCAGGATGTTCCCATATGAAGGTCTCTAACAACACCGAAGGTATACAAGGACATTTTAGGGGGAAGTTGACCTCATTGGGCTTTTTTGGGTGGGGATCTGTTTTACTGTCAGAGTCCGCAACTTCGCAGAATTGTGCGATGAAGCTCATAGCAGTGACGTGTTTGTTAGCGCCAGTGCTTTGGCGTTCCGCTGACCATTTCTCAGCCGGCTCCTTCGCATGTGGCTCTCATTCCTTCTTCTGGCTTTTGTGTTCAATTGTCCAATTTGTATTTCTTGAAACCTGGCGTGAAACACCTCCAGACATTTTGCAGTTGAACTCTTAAATGCTCATGCTCTCCTTTTCTCTAAAGAGCTGATTGCATCAGTTTGATTTGCAATCAGATGGCATTGTCACCGCACTCAGCATGACTAGAACCGGAATCGGACAACTGGGGACAGCATTTACATTGCCCGGCAGAATATTTCTTCTCAATAAGCTTTCCCTCTGCTGCTTGCGTGTATACCTCTGATTAATACGCTCTCTGTTTAGATAGCGCCTTTGTTGAAAAACTGCACCTATTCATCCTCAATAATTACAGAGCTTCACCTTTCATTGATGTGGCCAGTGTAGTTGTGTAAGCCTTGTTGGAGCCTTGCCTATTCTTGCCTGGACTGGTCGCCAGTTGCTTTCAAGTGCCCCATCCCTCCATTTGTGCTGGTTATTTGGTGCATGCATTCAATGGGACTCATCAGTAGAGGGAGCTATAGCCTTTACTATTGCAGAACTATCACAAGAAAGTTTCTATCTTCATTAAGACTAAGCTTCTACTTGGTCTGGTTTTTCTAGATCAGAGAAATCGGCCATACTTTGCCGGAAGAATTAAACGAACCCTGCAAGATGTCTCGGAATTAAGAACAACACAATCTAGACAAGCTGATCTCGTTTATATAACGGTTGAGCCTCTTTTTTATATATATATTTTTTTGTCTGTGTAGTAGAAAACCCATCATCAGATTCTGTCCCTGCCAGTGGAAATGGCATCCCCAGCCCAAACCAGCCATCCCAGACCAGCGAGGAGAACAGTAACGGCAGCATGGGAGCCAGGGTCCCTCCCCGAGGGCCTGAACCTCCAGACCTAGCTGACAAGTCCTCCCAGTCATCCCTGGCCAGCCTTGATGACACAGGTCGGACCTCATAATTATGTCTAATTTTGCTTTCTAATTTCTGTTGTATTGTTGAAAACTGTACTCCTCTGTACTCGGGTATGTCTAGCAAAGAAGATCTTAATGAGACTTCTTAATTAAATAAAGGTGAACTTTGCAAGCCTAAACTGATGACAGAAAAACAACTGGATACACATTGTATATCCCATTAAGTAGGCCTAAAAACAGACATGCCTATCTTACATGATAGTTTTCTTTGAACGAGAAACAACGTATTTAGTTACTTGTGTTATGCAACCTCTGTTATGAGGGTATCGCTTTCAATGATCATTGCACATCATACACCCTTTCAAATAGACTTTATAACAGTCTAAGACTTGGCTTTTTCTGGTATTGGGATTCCAGGAGACTGTAAAGCAGACGGCGATACGGGTCTCGGTAGTAAGAAGTCTGCAGCCACTCGCATGGTGACCCGGCTGAGGAACCCAGAGAGTAAACTGAGCCAGATGAAGAACCAACAGGTGGCTGCTGCTGTTCACGAAGCCAACAAGGGCTTCAAGGAGGGCAAAGAGGTGAGGAAAACCATGGATGATCATGCTTTTGCTCTTTTAGACAACACAGATATAAACCTGCATAGTGTCAAACACACAGCTGCACAGGCCAGTGTATGTTTGAAGATGAGCTTAAAGGCCTCTGCGGAATATTTCGAGATTTAGCTTACAATCTTTTATACATTGTCCCTAACTAACGTGTTACCTGTTAAAACATAGGACTCCACTATAGCTCATTTCAAGGTTGCAACGTCACTGTCTGTAATGAGGATTCTCATTGTAACAGAGAATAGAAAAGATGGGAACATGCAAGCAGTCTTTAACACAATCTGAATGACTCTTTTTTTTTCCCTGCCTCTACAGGTCCTAGTAGTAAATGCACAAGGTGACATCACCCGTGTGACCACGCGTGGCAAGGAGGTGGTGATGAAGGGGACACTCAGCCAATACTTTAAGCTTGGCCAGGAGGGGAAATACCGCGTCTATCATAACCAGTACAGCTCCAATACTGTGGCCCTCAACAAGCACCAACACAGAGAGGTGGGTAACACGACAACTTGTTGTTATAAACCGATATTGAATGGGGCACTGAAATGTCCCTGGTCTTTCAGATGCTTTAACTTAATCCCGCACTAAAACCTACTTTTATTTGTCTTTTCATCAGGACCACGACAAGAGGCGGCATCTTTCCCACAAGTTCTGCATGACGCCTGCAGGAGAGTTTAAGTGGAATGGGTCTATCCACGGCTCCAAGCTGCTGACCATCTCCACACTGAGAATCACCATCATCCAGCTGGAGAACAACGTTCCTTCACCATTCATGCACCCTAACTGGGCCTCACACAGGTACTGATTCAGGCACTGTGATATGGAAATGCTTTATTACAAGTCTGATATTTGCTTGGCTTGCTATGTGTTTAAAAACCACACAAAATGTTCTATAAGTTGTCAGTCTTGTTGACGTTGGTGATGAAAAAAGGTCAGAATTAAATTACTTTTACAAAAATAAAAGCACACCGTAACACCATCTCTTTGCTTGATTTGTAGGACCAATTGGATCAAAGCAGTTCAGATGTGCAGTAAAGCCAGAGAGTTTGCCCTGGCTCTGGCCATCCTGGAGTGTGCCATCAAACCTGTGGCCATGCTGCCTCTCTGGAAGGACTCACTGGGCCACACCAGGTAGTACAGTGTGTTTGTATGTTTACTGTACATGCGGTGTACACACTACACATATTCATCAATCTGTGCTTTTCCTATGTGATGTAATATCTCTACACGCATAAACAAAATAAGAATGATCATTCCACAAATTCGTTTGAAATGCAAGATATTCAAATGCTGCGCAACACGATAACTACTGAAACACGTATTCGGCGTGTACACAGGGGTTGTGTGGTTAGTTTAGCAGATCAGGTCAACAGGCCCACCCTAGCTGTGAGGCATAATATTTAGACTGCAAGTCCACTACCAGTGCCACCCACCTATGCCTCTACTACCGCTTTGACACCACAATGCATCTTTAAGTGTGTGTGTGTGTGTGTGTTTTTGTGTTTAACTATTATCTTTTCATCTTTAGTCAGTGCTTTATTTATACTTCTACATTAGCCAAGAAGCTTTTGAATTGTTTACTCATACATAATACATAATAAGAAGAAGAAAAATAATTATTTACATAAGATATGTTTCCAAAATGGGCTGAAGTGTTGAACATAGATACACATGTAGTAGTCTTTGTGGAAGGGGAATCAATTGCGGATCAAATTTAAGAGCAGCAGGCTACACTGTATGACAATTTAAAAAAAACTCTTTCAGGTTAAACCGCATGACATCCATGGAGCGTGAGGAGAAAGAGAAAGTGAAGAAAAGGGAGAAGAAGCTGGAGGATGAGGAGACAATGCAACAGGCCACCTGGGTCAAGTACACCTTTCCAATTAAACACCAGGTAGGTTGCATCCAAATGTCAGAAGTTAGATATTCTATAGTCATTAATGCACACAAGGATACATACTAAAGATATCAGATTGAGATTGGACCACCATCAATGTGCCTTTCTACTCATTAGTGGCCACAGACATTTGATTGTTGACTGCATGACAGACATTTGATTGTTGACTGCATGACAGACATTTTTACACATCATTACAACCTTGGTTTATGCACAAGTCAATAAAAATCCACTTATCATGTATGAGCATCGAAAAGCACACAACACACCAACACATGCTGATGTCCATGACATTAGAGATAAGATATTCTGTAAATGCAGAGAAGGCTTGATTTGATAAGATATCGCCACCCAAACTATTCGACTTCTTTCTACACAACAACATAAAACTATATTGATAATGACAATACTATTTTAGTCTGGTCCACTTTAAGATTTAGACTTTGCTGCCTGGAAAACTGAGTCATTGCTTTGGGAAAAAACTGTGTGTGTGTTGTGTGTATGCGGGTGAGTGACCATCAAGGGCTGTTTGATGCAGCAAGTTGAGTTATGATGCGAGTAATTTCCAGCAGCAGTTGGTAATCAGTGGGTGAATAACCTTTGAACTCTCCTTATGCCTTTTGCTTTCCCTATTTTTTCTGTTTCTCCCAACTCACTTTTCTCTGTGTTAACCTTTTTTTATCTTTTCTTCTTTCTTTATCTCTCTTTTTTACTAATTTGTCTTCTACTTTCTGGTCCTATTTGAAGGTGTGGAAGCAGAAAGGAGAGGAGTATCGCGTTACGGGCTATGGGGGCTGGAGTTGGATCAGTAAGACATATGTGCAGCAGTTTCTCCCCAGGCTTCCCGGCAACACCAACGTCAACTACCGCAAAGAACTGGAAGGTCTGACATTTTTGGTGGCCTAAAATGTGGTTTTCTATAATTTAAAGTCTCTTTGACTCTAAGAGGGAATTAGTCTTTCGCTCGGTAATCTCAACAATGTAATTGTGTGTGTTGGTTGCCATTCTGTGAATTAAGCATGTTTTTTGTTGGTTCTGTGGATGTCATTGAGTTGGCTCAAAGTGAGATTCAAAGATCTCATAAATAGTTTAAAAACTGCAATGTCCTAAACATGTTCTTTATGTAATAGAAGTTGTGTTTATTTTTCTAATTAAGTCATTGTGTTTTCCAAAGATGCTAAACTTGGCAAGAAATGTACCCTGTTGGATTTGAGTCGACATGCCAGTGTGGCTGCACTAGAAGCTCAGGGAGCTGCTGTCTTAAGCAGTGAGGCAAAAGATCAGGACCCCTCCAGCCTCTCCAAGCCTGCACCAGATCCTCCGATGTCTGTTGAAGATGTGGAGTCTAATGAGAGGATGGAAGAGGAAAAGAAAGATGGGGTGGATAAAAAGGCAAAGTCTGAGTTGTCATTAGAGGAATCGCCTGCAGAGATGGAGGTGGACCCCACCGACTCACGATCAGAAGAAGAGCAAAGTATGACAGTGATACTGAATTGCACTGTATTCATTTGCATGTGGCTAATGAGTTGTGCTTTATTTTAAACGCATACAACTTTTATAATTACAACATTTACTTTACTATTACGTGTCCTTCCCAAACGTTTACAACTTGATTGTAAGAAGAGTTGTTTATAAATGCAGATTAAAGTCTGAATTAATTTTCTCTCCAGGGTCCAGTGTTCAGGAGGAAAAGGCATCCATAAAGGAGGAGCCGACAGAGAGCCCAACACGGCCCTTTAACTACGATGTAGTGGATGTCAGCAAGGGCTTCCTCACCCGCATTGCCTACAAGAAGAAGGTCAAGTCCTCCAAGCTGGACATCCTGCTGGAGCGACGAGTGAAGCAGCACGTTATTGAGGAGAGGCAGCGGCAGCAGGTATCTGCCCCCAACTCTCAGACTCCTGCACCAGTTTTGTCCATTTCTAACACTGCTCTGAGCACTCCTGTCCGACCGCGGTCACCGCTCAAGCCCCATACTCTCGCTCAGACACACCTTGCACTGGGCAAAGCTGTGAAAGTGGAGGAGAAGTCTTCCACAACACAAAATCCGTCGGCAGGAAAACTCGGAGGGGGAAAGGTCGAAGGGGAGAGTCAGGCGGAACTCTCTAAAACCACAGACGAGACCTTCCCTCTTCCTCTTCCTTCTCCCGTTCCAGACTCCACACCCAAAGACAGTTGCAGTACAGGTATACAAAACCAAACCACCTCCATACCGCAGGTATTGGAGGCAGACTTAGTGGAAAGGACTATGGGGCCAAAAGAAACTGATCAGATCAAAGGAGACTGTTCAGGGCAAGAGGGGGTCACGCTGCCTGATGTACATGAAGCAACAGCAGGGGGGATTTATAGCCCTTTAGAGCGACAAACAGCCAGTGTACCATCAGATGTTACCAAGGCTGCACATATTGAAAACACAGGGACTGAGGTACCCAACTTGAAAACAGACTCTCTAAGAACCTCATGTGTTCTTGATCAGATAAGCAGTCAAAACGCATCTCCTTCTAAAGGTATTCATAAAATCCCAAGTTCAGTGCATTCAGGTACAGAGGAAAATGGCACGGGGCTAGAGGAGAACCAAGAAAATACACCCAGCGTTGGACAAGGTAGACCCGAAGGCAATAGCACTCCCAAGTCAGTTTCTCCTCTCCCTCAGGTAAATGGTAATGATGGCTTTGAGAGTGAAAGCATGTTGAGTAACTCTGTCACAAGCTCAAATAATCGTGTGCTTACCAATACTCCACAGCCCAAGGTGAACAGCACAGGTAACATTGAAGAACAAGGGCTGGTTGTCAAGGACGGCACACAGCTAAAGCCTTTAGTGAACGGAGATTTGGCCCCCCTCAATGATTGTACAGAGGTTGGGGGCAAGGGGCCGAGCCTAGCTTCTAAGGTAGAGGTAGAGAGCAAGACAATGATGTCAGATCAGGACTACAAACCTCCCCTGAAGATGACGAAGCTGGAGAACAACATAGACACACTTGGAGCTAATACTCCGAGCTCTCTGCAGCACAGCAGCACCTTACCTTTTCAGTCGGCAGAGACCAAGCCCAGTCCTGCCATCAAGATCATCAGAATGGCACCATCTCCTATACCTTCAGCGGAAGAGTCCAGTCTGAGCGACGACTTCGTGGAGGAGAATCGCTCAGACTGCGGGACGACAGAACCACTCAAGACCATTATCACCCAGGTAACCACGACCTCCACAACCACAACAACAGTCGTGTCCACAGAGATGAAGATGGCTAAAGTGCCGTTGAAGGTATCTCGAGTGATTACGAAGCCCGTGGCATCGACCACAGAGAACAGTGCGGTGTCCACTCTGACCACCATGACCAAAACAACTGTGACCAAAATCTGTTCACCCGGGCTCGATGGTCAGTCGGAGGACAGCAAGAGTGAGATAGTGACGCAAGAACAGAAGACGGCGCTCTCGGCCTGTATCAGTAAGTCAACAAGGGACACCAGGGGTAAGACCTCATTAACATCTGTCACTGTAAGCCTCGAGGACTCCTCATCGACAAAGGGCCGCGTCCGCCTCCTCAAGTTCTCCCGCACCAAGAAGATGCGCTCGGACACCGCGCTTCCTTCTTACCGCAAGTTTGTCACCAAGAGCAAGCGCAAGAGTATTTTTGTTCTGCCACACGACAACTTGAAGGTGCTGGCGAGGAGAGGCGGATTCCGTGAGGTGTCCATCTTTAGCTACAACGCCAAGCCAGCGCTGGACATCTGGCCATATCCTTCACCCAGGCCCACGTTTGGCATCACCTGGAGGTAAGCACGTTCAAGCTTCTCAACCATCAGAACCGCAGGCCTTGTTGAACGTTTTCATTCTCTCTGTCCTTGTGCTTACTGTGCATGACAAAGTCGCCGGTTAAGTGGCACTTGTCCATGGTGAAAGTCATTCTTTGCATTTGACCCATGTTAGCGTCAGTGATCAGTGGGAACCATTCTGAGGCAACTTTTGTGGCCAGTGCCTTGTTCAAGGGCGTTGGCTGTAATGTAACCGTCACTCTGTGTGTCGGGGGTAAAAAAACACCAGAGGAAACCAATGCTTAACATAGACACCTTGGATCCTTTACACACAGACAAGCACAACTTTATTCCAAATGTATTTATCATTGATGTCCTTCACCATGACATGGATATCATATGACAAAACAAAGCCTGTGTGAAATGTTTTTAAAACCACATGCTTCTTTAGCAACTAAGAATGTACATTTATGATGTTTACAACAGAAGGAATAAGGCTTCTGGTTATGTCCCTTCTGCATCCACTTTAAACCCTCTCCTGGTTTTGTCACAGTGCCCTTTCCTGTTGATTTGTTTTTCATGATGTCTCCTGCTGTTTGTGGCTTCGGCCCTGTGGGATGTTGTGACTCTGAGTCTGGTGTCACACGTGTTATTTCAACAACCTCAGATCTGAAGCAGTCATGAATCATCAGGCAGACGAGTGTCTGGATGTGTTATGCAGTGACCCAGACCTGCAAGCCAGGGATGTTTCACCGCAGGTGGTTTCACATGGGAAAGGGAATATCTACCAAACACACACACAGCCGGGTGGAAATGTTTTTGTAGATTTTTAAATTTTTTAAACGAGAGCCAAGTTCTTTTCTCGGGATATAAGTCGCGGCAGTTTTCAGTCTGAAATTGGTTGGAGATATTAACTAGCCCTCAACCAAATTAGCGTATAAAATCAATTCCATTCCATTATCCAAACCGTGTATCCTATTTAGGGTCGCGGGGCGCTGGAGCCGATCCCAGCTGACATTGGGCGGGTCACCAGTCTATCACAGGGCACATATAGAGACAGACAACCATTCACACTCACATTCACACCTACGGGCCAGTTAGAGTCTCCAGTTAACCTGAGCTGCATGGCTTTGGACTGTGGGAGGAGGCCGGAGAACCAGCCACGCAGCCACGGGGAGAACACGCAAACTCCACACAGAGGAACCGCCCCTCTTTCTGTGAGGTGACGGTGCTAGCCACTACACCACCGTGCAGCCCCAGCATATACAATTATTTATTAAATATGGCAGCCAGTGGATCTTTTATCGAAACTGTCCTGATGGTACAGCAACACCACCCAAAACCTCAGTCTGCCTCTTCCTGTCCCATGATCATGTTCCAATGTGTTTTCTGTAACACACCGAGGGAGTCACTGGTGGCCAGTTGCCTGGCACTAATAACTTGTATGACACCAGGGTGGGGGTGGGGCGCCAAACATGTTTTATGTGCAGGTGCAAAGCTCTAAACGAAACACAATACTTGGACAAATGTTTACATGCTTCTGTAAATATATGAGTAGTACTTGAACCTCTGGGTTGTGTCACAGGTATCGCCTGCAAACGGTGAAGTCTTTGGCTGGCGTGAGCCTGATGCTGAGGCTCCTGTGGGCCTGTCTGAGATGGGACGACATGGCCGTCAAACCATCCGCTGCTGTCGGCACCACGAGGACAGGTACAACCCCCCCCAACTCTCCCAAATCATTCAACCGCCTCCACATAAAGATGTCCTTCACCCGGAGATGATGGTGCTGGTTGATATATAAAAGATGTGTCTTTGAATATCATGAAAAGCGCTATATAAATTCAATGCATTATTATTAGTATTATTATGTGTCCTGAATTTCCTGGTTAAATGTTCAGCTTTATTTATACCCATATTCCATATATTGTTGATGATGGGTGCAGCAGTTTCTATAAATATGGACCAACTCTAAGCTGGTGCTGGAGTTCAATAACTTAATAGTTTCTTCCTGTATTTACTCTGTTGGCTGAGAGAAAGATACAAACATGTTGGTCTGAACAAGACACAGTCCTTAGTCTCATGTAGGCGTCACTGTGTTTATGTTCGAGGGCTTCTCCTCCATCTTCTCGAGCTCTCCTCCTTGTCACCTTACCAACCCAGCCCTATGCCCACTCATTGCCACAGAGACATCGGACACTGAAATCACCACCACAGAGATCATCAAGCGCCGCGATGTGGGGCCCTATGGCATTCGCTCAGAGTACTGCATCCGCAAAATCATCTGCCCCCTGGGAGTGCCTGAGACTCCGAAAGGTTAGAGGCACTTTTTTATTCCTGACACTGAAGAAAAACCACGATTTATTAGTTTAAGTGGAAGATACAATGATTAATCATTTGTGTCTATTTCTATTAATCAGTTGTGTTGCTCCTTATTCGTATTGCAGTGTTTAAAGATTAGACACGATAACACTGATCTGTATTGTTCCACCACCATCCCAGAAACCCACACCCCTCAGAGGAAGGGGCTGCGCTCCAGTGCCTTGCGCCCCAAGAAGCCTGAGCCCGCCAAGCAGACGGGCCCAGTGGTGATTGAGACCTGGGTGGCTGAAGAGGAGCTGGACCTCTGGGAGATCAGAGCCTTCTCAGAAAGGTCAGAGGGTCAAGCATGCCGTGCCTACATTTAAAAATGTCAAACTGTTAATATGTCCAATATTATTCAGGATGGTGGTTTTACTGTTTCAGCAGCTAAGTCCAAATATTCTCCTGGCTCTGCTAGAGGTAACTTGCCTTGTCCTGACAAACTTGTGTGAGGTAGAAATGCAGGCGCTCAAAAGGAATTTAATCCATGATATTTACCATCAATTGACATCATTACAATCTAACTTGTAAACATGTATGGAAGGAGTGTAGAGTGTTTTTAAAGGGGACGTATCGTGGAAAAACTCACACTTTGAGTGCTTCTGCACAGACATTTGGATATCAGGAGGACCTGTGGGGCAACTGTGGCTGGGCAGGTCGTCCTTTGCGTTTATCTCGCAAGCCAATCAGAGCAGACTGGGCTTTTTTGAGAAGATGACTTAAAGAGCCAGCCGCTAAAACAGAATGTTTCAGACTCTCGGTATATACCTTTATTCACCCTCAGACAATATAAGAAGTTTATTTTTTATTAAAGCATGAAACATGTTCTCATAAAAAAAAAGCAGAACATGACAATTTTATATATATATATATATTTCTTTTTCTTTGTTTTTCACAAATGTTTGCTCCATCTTAAGCTTGAGGTTATTTTTAATTTTTACAGGGTGGAGAAAGAGAAAGCTCAGGCAGCAGAGCAGGCCAAGGTGAGTGTGGTTCAGTTCCGCAGTCTTTGTGTTTTTCAACTTAGGCTTGCATCTTATTTTTCTACTCAACTGATTGTGTGTGTTGTCTTTTCTTTTGTGTACTCCGTCATGGGTTCCTACGTTAATGTGCCGACTGACTGTTTTCTCAGAAACGCCTGGAGCAGAAAACGGGCATAGTCACAACGACCCCAACAGGGACCCCCGCAACACCTATCGCCACGCCCAAAGTCATCATTGGTTCACTGTCAGGCCAGGGCACCTCCACCACCAAGGTGGTGCTGTCCACCAAGATGGGCACCCCCGTCACATTCCAGCAGAACAAAAACTTCCAGCAGTCGTTCGCCACCTGGGTCAAGCAGGGTCAAAGCACACAAGGTACTTTGCAGAGGAGCGTTGCTAATAGCAAGTTAGCTGTACTTTAGTCTGGAGGAGTGTCATAAGTACAGTGTACTCTTTGTTCTTAACTAAATTAAGCGGCAGGACATGTGAGAACAAATCATTACACGCGTGTTCACAATAGGGACGCCATTCACCCTATATAATCTGTCATTGTTTTGCCAGACGTTGTTCTGTTATGTGCTCTTGCTATGTTTTTGTTACTACAGCTGTCCTAGTTTAGACACAGTGTGTCAGTCGATTGGCTCTATTGAACCGGACAATGTTGACATGTTTCCCCCAACAAAGTGCAACGCTTTCTGAAAATGGGTTGTTTTTCTGTTTCACATATTCTGCCTTTTTAAGTGTTTATCGCCAGCGTCGCCATGTTGGTTATCTGAAGGAATTAGAAGTAGTGTTATTATTGAAATTGCATTACTTGTTGTAATGTTTTGTTTGTTCGCTTTATTAGGAGTGGGCACGGAGACCACCATGACCACGTCTGGTGGGCACACCTTCCAGATCACAGGGACCTCAGTGGGTGGAAAGGTGGTGACCACCAAGCTGCCGCTGCCCGCCAACAGCAAGATCGTCACAGTCAACGTACCGACTTCACAAGGAGGTACGGACGGTTTTAATAAGTCGCACAGGCAGACGGTTCCATTTCTTCTTTTCATCTGCCGCCATTTCAGGATGCATGTATGTCTGTGTTTTCATTGCTTCACCTCGGATCCACAGCTGAGACATGTCACATTTTTCAAAGGAGCCAAATTAGATTTGGCTCATTACTTGGATGCCATTGTAAGCAATTTAGTGTGCCAACCACGCACACAGCGCTCTAGAGGGACCGAGTCTGTCCAGCTACAGCAGGCCCAAATATTTGTAAGTCTACAAATTAGAGAGAAATTAGACATTCCCCTGACAGTCCTTGATTGCCATTGTCAGTGAGCCAAGTACACAAGTAGACTTGTGTCTTTTTTAAAGGGCCACAACTTAGCAGAACTATAAGTGTTGAGCTCTGTTAAACACATTGGCCCCTTAACTCCCTGAATCCGTCACACAGCTGTCTCAGTTAGTTTTACCATGGTGCTAATGCAGCCATGTTTTTCTTTACATGCTCAAAATTAATCACTTCATTTTGCCTGGTTCCAGATCTCTGAATGTATTTACATAACTCTCATAGTAGTGTTTTTAGAAGCAGCAGGCAGGTGTTTTCAAACTAAAACTAAGCAAATAAACAGCTGGTAGTGGCACAGCTGCCTTACAGAACAACAGAATGTAAATCATGGCAGAATATTTAAAGCAGCCTTCCAGATATGTGACGTTATCTATACTAGTAAGAATTAGCTTGATTACTAAAATGTTCTTTTGTGGGAGAATGCTCACCGACCCTCTTACCTGATATTTATGTATGTATTGTATCTTGTAACTTTCTTCACTGCTCTAGAGTGTGCAGGTCTGCAGAGTGCAGCATTTATCAGCTAAAGAGACAAATGTTTACCTCGAGGGTTGTGGGGAGAAAAAAATAAAGGGCTAAAAGTAGAGTTAATATTGGGCTCATTTTCACCTTGTGGACAAATGGACTGTAAATTAATGAAACGTTGCTGTATGCTTGACCTCTAAGGACATTTGTTTCCATCTGTTTCCAGCTGAACAAATGTAAACCATTTCAGTAGCAGTCAGTGTGTATTGTGCTACTGTGGCAGCCTGGTCTGCATCAACTTCGTTGTGGTGCCCACTATGAGCCAACATCATGAGTCAGCAGCTTAATTTGGTGTGGGACATCGTGTCTGCCTGTGTCCTGTCGGCATGGTAATCTTAATAAAAAACTATTATTTTGGTTGGATGGTTTTTTGGTTGGTAGACTTGTGTAGTCTGAGGTTCTAAATCCAGACTGCAGATTCAGTATTGTACTATCTTAAGTTAGGTGTTTTTCAACGTCAACATTGACACTGCGGATGAGGTTTGTCGTGTGCACCAGCTGGCCTGTCTGTGGTTGTCAAATTATTATATGACGGCTATTGCTCAACACTCAGCTGTTTACATCTTTTTATGTGGGTTATATAGGTAAGATTCAGTTTTCACAGAATTACCTGACTACATGCTGTATACATTAGATTAGATACATTAGCATTGGATAAGAAAAGTTATTCTGGAGACTAAAAAACTTTCTACGCTGTATCCACGTTTCGATGGATACACTTTCTACAGGTTTAAACTCTGTTTTATCTTGTCAGGCTAACGAACAGAAAAAAATTAAAACAACCGAAGAGATCTTTGTTAAACATGATTCAATGTTGATGCCACTAAAAATGGCATCACAGTATGCAGTAAATCGACCATTTAATACAGACTTGCTTTCATAAAACCCTGCATTCACCAGATAAAGAGAATGATATTCACCAACGATACAAAGAAAGTGATTTTTCTTACCTTTTTGAAGTCCCCATGAAGGAGAAACTAAGTTCAGGTGGAGTGTAACCATTTAATGGACATGTGTATTTATCCAGCATGACTGTTGGGCGCCCTGTTTGTTTTGGAAGGGCTCAAGGAAGTTAGGCATGAAAACAAGTTTACCCTGAGGTCTGCGTCCCAGACAGGTAGCCCTCTATAGCGGGATTCCATTTTTCTTTTTTTCCCCTCCGTCTTTTTGAATGAAAGTGTACCTCTCAACTCCGGAGTCCCAACTCCCCGACCTCTCCAAACAGCCGGTCCATAGAAAAGCGTGTTTGATGTGAGCAGAGCAGCGACTTGGTCTTACGAGCGGGTTTAACGTCCCCGTTTGAAGAGGAGAGCCCTTGATAAATAGGTTTACCCGCTCGGTTGCGGTTGAAAAACCGCAGCGAGAAGGCAGCGGCAGGAGCTGAGGAAAGAGCGACACTCTTCTGGTTTCCATTTCTGCCATCAGCTTCACGTGAGCTCATTAAGGCACACAGCCCAGCGAACAAATATGAAACGCTCCCTTTGTCAGATTGAAGTTAAAAAAGTAGGATCTCAATTCATGCATAATTTATGAGGGGGCTTAGGTATGTTGGGGGAAACCCAACTAAGCTTTCAGTGAACCTTTGAAGATGTTGTTTACCTGCTCAACTAATATTTACCGTCGCTGTGATCAAACGCTGGCCATCAAGCCAGGAGAGAAGCCCACAAATAATGTATTAAGTTGCATCAATGCAGGACTTCTGCACAACGGCTCACTTGTGACATGCACACATGGAGCCACTGCTTCACACCGGTAATTGTATTAGGGATGTTTGAGCATTTTGAAATGTGTTGGTGGATGTGTTTGATGTTGTAAAAGGCAGGTATTTGATGAATAAATATATATAATTTATACAAATATAAGCTTACAAGCGCAATTAAAATGTCCTGGTCCTGGGAGACCTTGTCTTCACCCGACCCCTCTCCTCGGGCCTCTCTCTTCTCATTCTTCTCATTTGTTCACTCGGGTATCTTTCTGTCCCGCTTTTCTTTGAAGGTGTGGTGCAGCAGAAAGTGTTGGGTATCATCCCCTCCGGCACAGCGGGCGGTGCCCAGACCTACACCACATTCCAGCCCCGCACCACCACGCTCAACATCAGGCCCAATACTCCAGGCTCACAGAAGCAGGTACATCTGCCTTCTCCTTTCTCTGAAGTATCCAGGGAGTTGTTTTTACTTTTACAATTTGTTCATCCTTTTATGTGACCACAACTCCCCCAATGCCATTTTCCACTGTGCTTCCTCACGTCTCTTGCCTTCTGCTTTGTTTTGTTCACATAAAATGTTCTATGTTTGCAAAAAGCTGTGTCATTACTTATGTTGTGGCCTGTGCTGTTGGTTCTTTTTTGAAGAAAGTAACTTTCTCAGCAATATTTTAAATGATGAAATATAATCAGCTTCTTTGTACCTCACCTTGATTTCTGACCTCTTTCTTTTTTGTCAGATTCTGACAGTTTAGGAAAATGCTGCCTTTTGAAACTTATTAAGTTTTCATGTAAATATCGCCCTAGGTTCTGGCAGCTGGTGGGCAGATCCGTCCAGGAATGACAGTGATCCGAACACCGATCCAGCAGACGGGACCAATGGGAAAGACGATACTCCGCACACCCCTTGTGGTCCAGCAAGGTAATGTACTTTTCATGGGAGTTTGACTACTTCTCAGATGGACAAAAAGCAACCCGCCCTTGAAGGATCACGGCAAACTAGCAGCACATTTAGAGCTCAAGTGTAACCGTTACACGCCCACTTTGTGTCTCTTCAATGTGTCAAAGTCTAGTTGAACTTACAATGTTACGTATTATACCGATATACACCTTTCTTTTCCAGGTCAGGGTGGACAACAGGTAGTGACGCAGATCATTCGTGGCCAGGCCGTTTCCACAGCGTTATCTGGTGCCAGCCCCGTGGCCACGGTCACTGGCCAGGGGGTGGCCACCACAGCTGGACAGGTAGCAGGCCAAATGCCCCTTGGGGTCCCACGGGCGCAGGGCCAGGGCCAGGTTAAGCTCACGCTGGCGCAGCTCACCCAGCTAACACAGGTTAGTGAAAAGTGCCCTTCTCAGATGACTGATAATGGATAATGGGATACATCTGCCATTTTTCACCAAAGGCAGTTTATTTTGGATTAGACCGTAGGCTGTGATTCTCCTTCCCTCTCTCTTCTCCGCCCCTCGTAGAAGCAGCAGGCTGGGTCAGGTGTTGATCGGCAGGCTGGTGTCGGCGGTACCCAACAGGCTCTGACGGTGATGGTTCAGGGCCAGGGCCAGACCACTGGTCAGCTGCAGGTCATCCCTCACGGGGTCACCGTCATCCCAGGACCCGGTCAGCAGCTCATGCAGGCAGCGCTGCCTAACGGCCAGGTGCAGCGCTTCCTCTTCACCCCCATGGCCTCTGCTGCCACACCCACATCGAGCACAGGTATGATGAGAAATGAGTATGGATCACTCAACAGATATTCATTTTAGGATGTTTGCTTTTGGGCAAAATCTTGCTATAATTGTGAAATAATGAATTTGATGCGGCTTCCTGGAATATTTGCATTGAATGAGGATGACATTTTTTGATGATGCTTCTCTCTGACCCTTTTCCTCTCTCACACTCCAGCAACCACAGTGCCCATCTCCACCTCCACCAAAACCCCAGCACAGCCCGCTCAGCAGGCTGCCGCCCCCGTCCAGGCAGGGGCAACCCCCTTGGCCACCACCAGCACCCCTTCGTCGGCCACCCCACAGGGCCAGTTACCCCCTCAGACGCAGGCCCACATGCCCATCCAGTCTCCCACCTCGCTGCAGGTGAAAACGCAGGCAGGAGCCGCCCAGCTGCAGCTGCAGCAGACACCTCAGCTCATCAGCATGTCTGGACTGCAGCAGCAGGTACAGGTATGATTAGCAAAGAGACCCAGTGCTCGGTACTGTAACGTTGTTCATAACCTCGTCGCACTTATCAAAACCGTTGTAAGATGGTGTCCAGCAGTAGGATACTTTACTGTCCACGAACCTGGTTTTCTTTTCAGCTTTGTTAAATTTGTGTATCTTCTGTGTTGGGACGGCAGGTGTTGGCGCAGCTTCAGTCCCAGCAGGGTGGAGGCTCTCTGCCACAGCACATCAAACTGCAGCTTCCTATCCAGATACAACAGACTGGGACCACCTCAGCTCAGGGAGGACAGGTAGGGCAGCAAGTCAGCTGAATCAGACCCCAACTCATATTATCATAGGACTTGCTTCGCACATTTAAACTGTCTAAATGATATGCCTTATCACACCATGCTGTCTGCACAGATTGGGAACGTAGTCACCATCCAGGCAGCTTCTGTCCAGGAGCAGCTTCAGAGGATCCAGCAGCTCAGAGAACAGCAGCAGCAGAAGAAGAAACAAGCCGCAGAAGCCAAGCGAGAGCAAGCCCTCAACGCAGCCAGCCAGAGCGACATCATTCAGAAACAGGTGTGTGTGTGTGTGTGTGTCTGTGTGTGTGCGTGTGCGTGTGCGCGCGTGTGTGTGTGCGCGCACGCGGAGGTGTGTGCTTGGGCACCCATTGTAGTCAGGTTATCCATCACAGTCCAAGGCTTGCTGTCTCCCTGCCATCAGTACATAAACAGTCACCATCCTCCAACCCTCCTAGAAGTTTCAGCCTGGTCTTTGTCTGTTGGGCTTAATACTGCCTCTACTTCTGTGTGCGTTTGTTTTCCTGTCTGTATTTTTGATACACTATCTTTCCAAGTCACATTCAATAATAATCCATTTCTGCAGATATTTGTAACTACCCCCCCCACCCCCCCACCCCCCACCCCCAAACACACACACACACACCTCAATATGTTATTCGAGTGTTATGTTATTGCTTCGCTGTAGATCTTCTTTGTTCTTAAACACATGGTTTTGTTCTGACATCCTCCTGCGTCGTGTGTTCCAGGTGGTGATGAAACAAAACGCTGTGATCGAGCACCTGAAGCAGAAGAAGACCATGACGCCTGTAGAGAGGGAGGAGAATCAGAGGTGTGTGTGTGTGAAGTTTGTCACCAATCACAGTGAACATACTGCGCAACCGTGTTTTTGAAACGGCATGTGCGCCAAAGAAATGAAAACAATAGCAGCACCAGAGATCGTGTTGATTACCTGTGGCACAGTTCTTTTTTTTTAATTCTTGTGTGTCCATGTTGTGATCATATGGATCTCACTTGGGCAATCTGTCATTCTCTCTCCACTTCGCTGTTGTCCAAACACCATGTTGGGAGGTACTACACAGCGTGGGAACACTGGTGTGTGTAACCACCAACAGCTGCGTGTACTCACTGTGACCCGACAAGAGAGAACACAAAGACAAACCCATGTATATAGGAGAGAAGTTGCACAATAAAATGACACACGGCCCTTCAAACCCTGCACCAATTTGTCGGGATATAGCGAGATTACACTTCTCTACATCAGAACTCAATTAGCTTTCCCACGTTTGACAAAAATAATGCCGCTTCCCACTCAGTACATATTGTCAGAAAATGAGCAGAAAGATAGAAGAACAAAAAACAGTCAGGAATGCTACGACTACTATAAAAATCAAACTGGAATCTATCAAATAAAAGTAAAAAGTAGAAGAATGTTTAATAACTGTTTAAAACGGGATAGATGGATGGATAGACTGACCTGCAGTTGACCCTGACAACCATGTGTTTATGTCTGCAGATGGTCTGTCAACACTGTACCCATTCACACAGACCTGAAATGCCAACCCCAGACTACCGTGACATCACTACAGCAACTCTGTCTGTTGTCCGTCTCTGCTTATTTTTTAAATCCTTTTTTTCCATTTCTTCATGTCGTCTTTTTCTCTCTCTTTCCCTTCAAAACACGGCTCTGTGAGTAACAACACCGAGCTCTGACGTCTGCCAGCGTTTGTGTGTCCAGTTTCTTCAGCATCCACCACTTTCATGCTACATTTGCAGCATGTACTTTCCATGGCCACGCTGTAGGAACCCTGGCCCGGGATTGACCTCAGCTGACGTAAATGTGTTTGTCCGTTATTCACACAAACGTGCACTGAACACCGCGGCGTTCTGCCGCTAAACCCAGACCAACAATTTACGATCTTAGCTGTGAATGTTGGCGAACACGAGTGAACATACTCGGGACACAGAGCCATGAATTATCTAGATTTACACATTTGTATTCAGTTTAGTTTTGATAGTATCGCTTAATGTTTCTTGTACTTCCTTTTGATTTGCAGGAAGTTAGATCTCCAAACAGTATAGGACCCTACACATGACCCTGAATCCCCATGTGTGTTTTCTTCCTCTCGCTCCGATGTTTACAAGAGCAGCGTGGCTTCCTAGTCGTCATATTTCTGTCCATCTCTCCCCATACCCCTCTTTAACCCTCAGTGCTACTCCCATGCTACTGAAGCACAGAGTCTCACACACATACATTCTCAACAACCAAATACCCCTCTCAAGATCTGTGAAGCACGTAGCCCAGTGACACGACTACTCTTGACTGCTGGTTCTCACCGGGATGATGACACGGCAGCATCGCTTTTAGGAATTAATTAGACAGACTATGATAATTGTCCTAGTGAAAGTTGATGGTGGGAGCAAACGGTTTGTTTTATCTTAGCTTATTTTGATGTTGCACAGCAGAGGAAGGAAAGATTTAGAGCCAGATAGGGATGTGATACCAGGAAAGTCCAGAACCTATGGACTTGTAAAATACTTTCATGGTTTATTGACACAAACTGCCATTTCTTACGCATGGAAAATTAAATGTTAAGTAGCCAATAGCCGTGCAGGTTGTCCTCTGTAAAACATTGAAGCATTAAAGGAATCGGCTGCTGTGTCAGAGGGATGACTTTTTTTCCTCTGTGACTTCAACTGTACTGACTTTCTGAATTCAAGATTCAGATGTGATAATCCTTTCAGCCATGCTCTTTTAACTTTCACTCAGCAGGAGTGTTATGCCTTTTTTATTTTATGCCTTTTTAAAAAATACCCTGAATGGGACAGAGCCCTCATTAGATTCAGGCCTCCTTGAGCTGTGTTTTTAGGCGAGACTTGACATTGTTCTACTCTATCCATCCTCACAATACAGTACTTCACTATATTCTATACAATGTGCATTTATGATCCTCTAACTTTAAAAAGGTCAGGAGGATTAGTCAGTAATTAATTCCTTCCCTCTGTCTTTGTCTGTCCAGGATGATCGTATGCAACCAGGTGATGAAGTACATCCTGGACCGGATAGACAAGGATGAGAGGCAGGCTACCAAGAGGAGGAAAAAGGAGGAGGTGGTGGAGGCAAAGAGGAGGTTGGCCAACGCCAGCAAGCTCTCATCTCTCCTTTATCGACACAAAGAAAGTCTCAAGATGGAGATCCTGAAGAAAAGGGCGCTTCTGGACAAGGAGCTGCAGCTAGAGACCCAGGTATTAAAGCAGGCGGGGGGGGCAAAAAAAGCTAAAAATGTGGAAGAAATATGTGTCCATTCAAACATTATCCAACGTATACATTTTCAAAACTTTGAAGTACACAAAAAGTACAAGAAGTACACAAAAAGCATGAAGTTTTAAAATGCAATTATAATGAGGTGTGACAAATGGCATTGGAAGCACCTTTATTTCTTTAAATCATTGAATAACCAATTATAAATTCAGCTCATAAAGGTGTCCTGCACCCATTTTAACCCGTCTTGACATTCCACTCCTCAGGAGGAGCTAAAGAAAGACCTGTTGCGGATGCGGAGGGAGAAGGAGCGGTCTCAGGCTGCAGCCCAACAGGCAGCCCAACAGGCAGCTCAGGCCGCCGCCCACAACCAGCAGCAACATACTCTGGCACACAAGCATGGCATCACCCCTCCACACCACCTCACCACGAGCGGCGCCCCCACACACAAGAGGAAACGGGAGGAGGAGCGGGAGACCGCTACGTCAGCCAAGTCCAAGAAGAAGAAGATGATCTCGACGACGAGCACCAAGGAGAGCAAAAAAGACATCAGTCTCTACTGCGTCTGCAAGACGCCCTACGACGAGACCAAGTATGACAATGACCTCTGGAGTACTCTCAAACTCAAATACTATATTACCCCGGGCGGTAGGCATGGTCGTAGCAGGCCCAGTGAAACGCAATTTAAAGATTCCCCAAAAAATAACAACAGACTTACCCATTTGACTGGTGAAACTTTCCAATCACCTCTTGTAAGAACTCAGTGAGAAAATGTACTAGCCTTTTGATCTGCAGAAATACAGTTTCAGTTTTTATTCCTGCCTCTCAGCTTCTGATGTTGTACTTTCCAATGGTCCAGACACTATAAAGGAAGAGTTTACTGCCCTGAACTTTGCTGACTGGTCAAACACGAACTGCAGGATGAATGAATGCAGCAACAAGCGGAGAGCATTCATTCATCCTGTGAGCAAGCACTGGTTGTAGAATCAATATTAGGACGAGGGATGGAATTTCGTTTGAAGTTGATGTTTAAACGTCACTTATGCAGCCGACTTCCTGGCAAGTAAAACAAACTAATTAACCCCAAACTTCACTCTGTTTGCTAATTGTATCAATGTGGTCATGTACTGAAGTGGAAAAACAACCCCCTAAAAAAATTAAATCTTGCCTATTGAATATTCTGTTCCGATTTGTCTATTTACCTGGATAGTACACTAGCACAGTTCCCACTTCAAGTACATTAAAGTTATTAAATCCAATCCAATGTATGTGCTTGACACGGTTGTAGATGTGGTGGAGACTAACTAAAAAAGCTGAGCTATCTATTGAATGACAACCTAATTTTAAACTAATGTATTACACTCCATTATCGTTCTGTATATCTATTGACATACTGTAAGTGTTAGTTACTGACACACCTTTGTATCCTTTTCCCCTCGACAGGTTCTACATTGGCTGTGACTTGTGTACCAACTGGTATCATGGAGACTGTGTGGGTATTACAGAGAAGGAGGCCAAGAAGATGGACGACTACATCTGTGTGGAGTGTAAACGGGGCCAAGAGGCCAGCACAGAGGAGCTGTACTGCATCTGTCAGACGCCGTACGACGAGTCCCAGTAAGTGCTTGTGTCCCTCACTCTGCTTCTGTTGAATCATCACATGAGTATGTGAAATATAAAAAGTACGGCTTGATTTAAACAAAAACAAAGAATCCAGATACTGCAAATGTTCTTTAAAAAAAAGATAAAATATATTTACAATAAATACAACTTCGAACTCATGTCCAGTTGAAATCAATTTTGAGACGCTTTGCTGTTGCGTAAGCAGAATAAACTGCCCTGCGTTTGTTTGAAATGACTGAAGGTCCTGTAGCATTATCGCACTCGTCACATTCTTGCTCAGTCGACAAACTGATGTAGTTTATTGTAATGTAAATTCAATAATGGGGCAAAAAGTGAAGGCAGACTGCAACCAACGAAAGCCAGCATCAGAAGCCGAATGTAACCTAGAACAAAGCTGTGACCAAGCACTTAAGTTGTGTAACAAGTTAATCTGATTAGAACACTAATGGTGCGTTCACACCAAACGCGTTGCGAATATTCGCAACGCTTTACTCGCGTTTATTCGTTTGTTCATTTGTGTCTTTCGCAACCAGTTGCGAAAAGTGGGCGTGGCTTATCTCCGTGGCTTGTTTCGGTAAAAACAATTATAAATTCCTCCATCCACCACGGTCGAAATAACCACTAGTTCTGCTTTATACTTGTTGTGGACATCCCAGAAACGTCGGAACATCTAACGCCCTCGTGTTTGGGTTCATAACATCACCCGTAGGCTCACACAGCTCGGGGAGTTTCACCGACTCCGTCTCGATAACTTCCGCTTCTTCCGCGTTGGAAGTTGAAATATTTCAACTTTCGCAACGCGCGAAATGCGTCTATCGCAACGCCCGGCGAATTTCGCAACCAAAATTCGCAACGCGTTTGGTGTGAACGCCCCTTAAGAGCTGTTAAATGTCGAAAAGTCTTGTTTGCCTTACCTAACCAATGATGTTGCCTTTAGAAAATCACAATTTAGATCTGTTTTTGCCGCGCTCGCCGAACTGCATCCTCCAATCATTTCTTCACTCTTGATTATTGATACAGATGTATTTATTTATAAATCACATCGATAGGCAATGCAAAGGGCATCACAAGTAAAAGTTCCTCTCGCTTTCACAGGTTCTACATCGGCTGTGACCGCTGTCAGAACTGGTACCACGGTCGCTGTGTGGGCATCCTGCAGAGCGAGGCCAACCACATCGACGAATATGTGTGTCCACAATGTCAGTCGACAGAGGACGCCATGACGGTCTTCACGCCGCTCACCGACAAGGACTACGAGGGCCTGCGGAGAATCCTGCGGTCCTTACAGGTAAACAGCTACACAAACACATACGTTTACTGCTTACTGTGTACAGTAAAGCTGGGCAATACGTTGATTTTATTAAGAACTCATTTTGTTAATACGCTCTTTGTCTTTTGTGGGCCTAGTTTGTTTTTACAGAATTGTAATTAAAATCGTGTGTGATGTGAAAATCTAGGATTGTAGTTTTTGGCCATATTGTCCAGCCCTAATGCAAAGTATTGTAGAAGTGAATACAATGTTCATACTACAATTGAGCTAGATCATTTCACTTACCTGACATCTCAGGTGTAAAAGACGACCGTAAGAAGGAAACAATGCGTCCTCCGGTACACGGGTAACCCTACAAATACAGTACAACCGTAATCTGTAGACCGAATCGGTGGGTGAACTGAATTCCAGTCACTGAACACTCAGCAGTGAGCTGTCGTAGTAGTTTAACTACAAGCGATAGACGAACACTAACACAGCTCCTTGTGGCCCCACACCGGTGTGAGAGCAGCAAACAAAAGTCCTCTGTGTCCGTCTTATCTGATGGGTTCGGCTCTGCAGAGTGCTACTTGGACAGCTGCCTGGCCTCTGCGTTTTAGTCCAGCTTCCCTGTCTTTCCTCCTTGTGTGTGTGTGTGTGTGTGTGTGTGTGTGTGTGTGTGTGTGTGTGTGTGTGTGTGTGTGAGAGAGAAAGTAAGAGAGAACATCTGTGTTGACCCACCTGCCTCCACTGTCATTTTCGTGGTGCTGTTTGTTTTTCTTCATTGGTTTCAGCTTTCTCAAGTGTCTTGTCTTTCTCTTTGCGCGCCCTCGCGGCCCCTCCCTTTTCTGCAGGCACATAAAATGGCATGGCCGTTCCTGGAGCCGGTGGACACAAACGACGCCCCGGACTACTACAGGGTTATCAAGGAGCCAATGGGTGAGTAGAGGAGATGTGTAAAAGCACAAAAACACAATGCCGGTTGAGTCGGTACTGGAGCAGCTACCCCAGATCCGAGCTTTTTGTGCTCATATTGAGATTATTAAATCCTCCCCATCTCCTTCACTGACTTGAACAGGAAGCCTCTTTTCCTCTGTTTCCAATGAATAGCCTGTTGTAATATAATTCACATCAATGAGACAAATTTGGAAATGGAAAAACAAATCAGAAGTATCATACAAACGTTGCACGTTTTACTGACAATTGTCCTGAGGTGGTGAGGCTGGTTTTTCATAGCACATTCCATATTGTTTTTAAAACTAGCATGTTGGTATTTTTTGGTGAAACCCTTAAACACAATGTTATAAGCCATCAAACTGCAAAGCGACACACTAATAATTCAAATCATCCCAGATGATTGTCATCTGGAGTGTCAGTCCGTCATATTTCGTCATTTAATTGTGAAATAATGAAAATTATATAACAATTTATATAATCAAATACTAAATAGTTGCTTTTGAATGTTTTAATTTAATTTGTTAGTTTTTTTTTTTTTTTTGAGATTTCACTGACATAATTGGTGATTAATGGATTAACTGATGATACAGATACATTGCAGCCCTAGATTATATCACACAAAATAAATGAAGGACATAATACAAAATATTATTGGTAACTATCAAAGGAAGCAAACTTTAAAAAAAAATGCCTTTTTAAATGTAAAGATACTTTTAAATGTGCACTTTGTGGCTCTGTTATGTCGAAAAAAATAATAAAATTGCAACTTAATGTCCAAGACTGGGATTGGTTGCCGTCCCCATTTGGAAGATAAAATGGATAAAAGATAAAGTGGCTGTTTTCATAATTGCTTTAGATTGCTAGAAGCGACACCCAGTCTCTATATCTTCAGCATTAAAACCCAGCCACCAGGAGGCCAGGCAGGGAGGAAGCCCTCCAACTCAGATCAAACCGGCCATGTAAAAGGCGGACTTACGTCAGCGGGGCCTTTTTGAACTTCCACACAAACAAACCGTTAATGAGCTGGTCCGGGTCTGCCAGGCTCCCTGTGGAAAGGGACCAGCCCCACACTTAGCTCCTGTTGGCCTGGTGCTGGAAACTCAAGTCCTCTCATCTCCCTTCCACTGTGAGAAAAAAGACCTTGTTGGTTTTCAGGAAGAGGGAGAAAGAAGAAAAAAAAAGGGGGAATTTGATTTGTGTAGCTGCAGCCATTGGTAGTTTTTGGAAGGTTTTGAGATGAAATCTGATGACAGAGAGGAAGGAAGGCCTTTGATATTGACTAGGAGGTTTGTATGCTCCTGGCCAGCTGGATGGGGGTTAAGGAGGTGAAGAGTGGGATATGTTTGTTTAAAAGGCAGCCCGGGGACGCCGTGCAGAGCAAACCATCTGCAGATTATATGAAGCCTCGGCAGTTAGTTTCCTAGCTTCAATCTGACCTTTTCTTCCTAAATTGGATCTAACCTGGTTAGTAACACTGGAAGCTCCCTTCTACGGGGAAGCGGAGACTTGGTAGCACTAATTTGACACTCGGCGCTCTCTTCAACTGTGCTCCCAAAAAAATACTTGCCATGCTGACAACAAAGGCTGTTCGAAAAGACATATATTTATCTGCTGCTTCCGCATATGTGAAATGTGTAGTGTTTTTTTTTCTCATTAATTTCTTTGACTTATCATTGTTTATTTCCCCCTTTCTTAGACCTTTCCACCATGGAGGAGAGAATACAGAAGCGCGAGTACATCAAGCTGACAGAGTTTGTAGCCGACATGACCAAAATCTTCGACAACTGCCGCTACTACAACCCCAGTGACTCGCCCTTCTACCAGTGTGCCGAGGTTCTGGAGACCTTCTTTGTCCAGAAACTCAAAGGGTTCAAAGCCAGCAGGTAAGACGGGGATACTGAGGAGGAAACAAAACACAAAAATGGCAGCAGGGGACTGGAAAAGAGAATAATGTGTCACAAAGTAAGAGTTCATTAGTAGTTCCAGCTGTGCTGCTGTGGAGCAGACGCCGACCTCTGACCTCCTTGGAGGTTGGGCGGATACACACTTTCTCTAATGAGGGCAATAAAATGTAACTTCTGAAGGGTCGAGTTTGGGTTGTTGATAAAGGCATATATTTTCAGTTAAAAAGAAATAATAAAAAAATGCTGCCCCGCTCATCACTAACATTAAATATGTTGTATTATTTTAAAAGCCTGAATTGTTCTGTGCCCTGCGAGGGAGGCTTTTCCGTATCCTCCCTACTTTCTTTCCCCGCATACTGTATAGACTTTCACACTCTTGATCCTCTCCAGTTTCATGTTGGTGGTGTCGTCATTCCGTCTTTAGTCGGCTCGTTTGTCACCAAAGAACAGTAGGTTGAGTCTGCCTTTCATGTTCAGGATGAGAACCAAAGCTCTCGTTCCTCCAAAGGATTTTAATCAGTTTTAAGAAGTGTGACCCGGTTCTTCGTGGCCTCGATGCTCTCACTGCTGTTCCTGCCTGCGCCAGAGCCCTAATACCTCCACCACCGGGCTGTGCCTCTACACTCACCTCCCTGCATTGCTTTAGGTGGATGCACACTACAAGATTGATATCATTTATATGTGCATACAACACAGGTTGTTTACATGCCTTTGCTGTACTTTAATTAGGCTATTTAGTGAAGAACACTTCATGGTGAGTTCAACTGGAGGGAGTGAGATGTACACACACACACACACACACACACGCACACACACACACGTGGAGTTTCTCTAAGCATCTCACCTTTTACGACCAATTAGTTCAGAAAGTCTTGTGGTTTGCATCCAGCTGTGTGCCTGAAACGGTGATGTGCTCCACCCGTTTGTATTTACACCATCCATTCCCTCTCTCTCTCTTGCAGATTGTGATGTCAAACTCCCGGGTGCCGGGGTCACTCCTAAAACAAACAAAACAATAATTTGCTATCCCCCGGACGTTGCTGTTTTTACTTGTTTAAAACAGCGTTCAAAACTTTGTAAGAAAGTGCATATATTAAGCCACACTGTAGGTGTGCTCCTTTTTTTTATTTTAGAAGCAAAGGAAAGGAAAAAACAGTTTCTACTGTCGAACAATGGCAGCCATGTTGGTAACACGAAGCATTCAAGGGCAAAGTTATTTTCTTACAGTTCTTGCAACAGATGACTGATATTTTGTTGATGTTTGAGTTGAATACAAGACAAAATATGAAGTTTGTTATTCTATTTCTTAAGATTCAGTTTTGAAAAAACAAACAAAAAGCTATTGATTTTGATTGTAAAGTCTGATCTCCACAAACAACCACAGATAAGTTATCTTCTAATTGGACAGAACCTTTGTTTATCGTATCGGTCATAACAAGCTGCAGCCGGACATTTTTACCTCATTTCTTAGCCAAGAATTTTAAAAAGCATGCAACATTTATCCATTTCTTTTTATTGGCTGTTCCCATGTATAATGTTATTTTATGTGCATATTATATCTCTTTGTGAAGGACTATTTTTATTTTCTAAGGAAATAATGGTAGGATCTGTAAAGATAGATTGGAGAAAGATATAGTTTAGCTTTCCTGTTCTAAATATGGCGAGCTTGACAGTCTCCAGTTGAAAGTCCTTGTACATACACTGTTGGGCTGACATCACATCGTACATAACATCTCACCAACATGGCTGCTTGGTCGATGTCAAAGTGTCTGACCCACTGGCATCCAATTCATGTTTTTGTTCTGTTTGTTTTGTTGTTGTTTTTGTATTTCCCCTAGTGCATATTTTTGTCATATTGTAAAGCTTTTAATAAAAAAAGGAAACACCAAGACGTTTTCCAACTGTTTTCTTCCTCCTCTCTTTGCCCGTCTCTGTAGGTCTCATAACAACAAACTACAATCAGCAGCCTCTTAGCTCCCCCCCCTAAAATCCAAGTGTCAAAAAAAGCGAGCCTTGAGGCTCCCTCCGAATGACTCCGCCTCGTGGTCCGAGTCGGGCTGCAAACCGACCCGAGCCCTCTCTGAAGCAGAGCTCGCTCCCAGCTGAAAATCAGCTCGCTCTGGTGTCAAAGCGCCCAACCTCCAACTCCTAAAGCAAGAGAGCGAGAGAAGCCCCTTTTCATCCAAAGTGTCATTGGGACGTAGCGGCAGAGAAGTCCCACCTTCAGACCAGGGGCAGGGCGGCCTCGGACTCTGCCTGATGGGAAACGCAGATTAAGTTGTCTGGTTGGATGTTCACTGATCTCACTTCAGCAGCGGACTTTTTGAAAGAGTTGTGTTATTTCTGTAGCTGGTCACTATTTCTGTGTGTCCTATATAGCAAAGTGTCAGCTTTGCTGTCATTTTCATCCCGTCACATTTTTATGACACAAACATCCCATTAAATCCTAGTCCCTGCCTTCGCATGGAGATGTTCATGAGGTCGATATGAAAATACTCTTTGTTTGCGTCACACGTGGCTGAAAGCAGGCATCACCTCCATGTACAGGACCTTGGAGTTCATTATTCTGCCATTTACAGACCGTACGCCTGAAAGCAGCGTTTTATTGTTGCTGTAGGAACAAGCGTCACTCTTCGTCGTCGTCCCCCCACAAGAAAAAACAAATATCCCCCATTGAAGCCAATCTCAGGCGCCGCCTCACCACCCATGTTTCTCCACTGCATCCAGTTCTTCGGACTATGTTGTTGTCGCCCTGCACGAAGTAAACGCGGCGACAAGTTCCCATCCAGTGGCTCATCTTCATGTACATTTCCTGATGCTGAGATGCTCCCCTTTTTTTAAATAGAGGCTAGATGTCTGAAACCATTTAAAAAGAAAATTGTCATGAGGTCACGTGCGGGCGTAGACGGCACTCACTGGAGTAATTCAAGGGGGTCTATATATGTGGTCCCAGGGTCGCTTTAATTTCCACAGGGGAACACCCAGGACAGGCCATCCCATCCACCACATCCGGCCTCTCTTTTGACCTTTTACCGTTTTGTGTTTTTCTGAAACGCGAAGAATGTTGACGAGCTCTGTTCTCCTTTAAGCTTGAGCTTTCAGGTCCACACACACACACACACACACACCTCGTCAAAAGCTCTGATTCTGTCAGTGACTGAGTCTAAGTCTCTTTTTCCTTATCTGTCAGCCACTTCTTCCAACATATTTCATTGAAGTTGACAGGTTGGCTCACATGTGTCTCTCAACTCGCCCTCAAAGCATGGTTAAGTAATTGGATAATGGACTTTTCCACTCAGCATCAACTCGGTTATGTTGCGGTCTGCGGCAGCATGTCTGGGAGTTAACTCTGAGTCTTTGTACCGTGGGGTTTGTATGAACATTTTATAGCTGCATTTGTATCATATTTGGGAACATTTTTGTAATCTGTGATTATCATTTTTGTAGGCTGGGGAGCAGTCATAAGGTTGTCTTTAAGTTGTTAAAAAGGAAAAAAAAGTTTAAAATTAAGCAAGTGTTTTGGTTTCAATCAGTTGTTTTGTGTGTCTTCGCAGAGTTGAGAGATGATGTTGCTGCTGTTTTCTTTACCGTGTTTGTGTCTTTCACACAAATGTCTGTTACTTTGTAACCTGATGACGAAGTGTTGCATCCACTGTTTGTAATCTCTCTTGTATAATACGAATATGTAGAAATGAAAGACCTTTAGAGCGGTAGAAACTTTTATTTTCCACTCTTTGAACCAGCAACTAAGCCCGTCTGTATATTTTAACTGTCTATTTTTTTTTTTTTTCTCTTAAATTGAAGTGAACGCTACATTTTAGGTGAAATTGCCCTTTATATTAAAAGCGCTGCATATTGTGAGCATACAGGTATTGAATACTGGGGTAGAGTGACACAGGTAACACTTGCAAAGAGTTTTTTTCTCTTTTTTGTAAGAAACCAACCAGTTCAACATAACTTCTATATTGACATTGCATTTCTTGTATTATTTATTCATATCAATGAAACTTTTTTTTTTTTTTAGTAATGTTGAGGAAGCTTAACCGCAGATAAAAAAAATACTCTATGTTTTTAACTGATTGTGGCCACTCTGAAGAGATTCTCTTTTGTACTTAGGACATTTCATCCTAGATAATAAAGTAATGTTTTTGACACCAGTTCTCAAAAGACTTGTGGTTTTTTTTATTTTTTATTATTATCTCAGACACCCTGAAGAGGAGTTTATCTTCACTCAACATATCCAAGTGTGTACCAAACTGAGCTCTAAAAGTGAGCACAAGAATCTTAAATTGTGAGTGTAATGTCGAGGCGGTGGACATAAATCCAGATTTGTGTCACAAGATTTTTCGGAGGACCTGGTTAGCGTTAGAGACGAGATTTAGTACAGAACATTTAATGGCACAGGAAGGAAAATAAAGAGGCCCGCCACTGCCTTTGGGACAGAAATAACATCTGTTTCATCAATATTAAATAAATTCTAGTAAAGGTAGTTATGAAGATAACTTTGTGAGGCTTAAGTGAGATGTGTAATTGAACATTGTCTGCATAGCAGTGATGGGAGATACCTCTTAAATAACATATTATGGAGCGTGTATTCTCTAAAATAAATGTACTAAACCAAGTAACAACAAACTAATTAATATCTACAATGCACACATAGTGGATGAAACGAGGGCCCAGCGCTCATTTTCCCCACAGGGCCTCTTATGAATAATCTGACCCTCCACGGCAAGTTCAATCCCCTTCTTCAATCGGGTCAATTATCTGGACCAGGTCATGACCTCCAGCACACTCATACAAACTCTTCCTGAGATCAGATTACCCACCCACCCACACACACACACACACACTCAAACCGCTAAATGAATCCAGAGGCTCGGGTGCAGATGTGGTTTCAATCCACCGCCCTCGTCTCTTTCTCTCACTCCCCCCTTGTGGCTTGGGGGCTATCGCACAGGAAGCAACTGAGATATTCCCCACCTCCCTCTCCTCTCTAACCCACTCTCTCTCCCCTTCTCCTCCGCCTTTACATCCTCTGCAATGAGGAATGTCCTCCCGCTGCGATAGTAGCCAAGATGTGGAGCAAGCTCCTGTTTCCTGCCCGCCTGCATCTGTTCCCTCCAGCGCTGATCTCGGATAGAGGCTTCCTCCAGCCTGGGAACCGGGCGGACAGAAGGCTGTCAAAGAGGCTCTGCTCTGCCGGCCTCCACGTCCAAGTTCCCAAGTCGGTCTCTCTCCCCGGAGGCCAGACAGAGACCACGGTTGTTGAACTTTAATTAGAGTGACTTACTTTGGGGGCTCCTTCCCATGCAATCACTGGGAAAGATAATGAGGAGCAATGTTTCGCTCAGTGGGAAGATGTATGAGATAGCGTGCGTGGAGGGTTGGTTTAAAGACAAATAAATTCCTCACGGGGTCGTTGAGTACAAAACAAAGACACATTTTTATTGGGTTCATGTATAGGTAAGCAAAGTAAGCGTTCAGTGCAAGGTTTCCCTTTCATGACCTCAGGGTCGTACTGCAATCAAGCCACAGATCTCTGATTAAATAAGACGCTATTCCTTTAGAAAGACCGACCCAACACCCCCTCTCCTGTGTCATTTTACGTAACCAGATTTATTTCTCCGCCACCCTGCCCACGTCTGTCTTTCTCTCATCCTGCCTAAATACTTTAAATACCCCCTTTTGGAGCTTTGGCCCTCCCAGGGGAGGACGCGTTTGTGTGTAAGCAAGAAGACGAGAGCCATCCCATAGAGGAGCTGTGACGGAGGCACTTTTCCAAGTCACGTGTCCAGGTGCGGAGCGAGATCCGATTCCTGCGATTAGACGTATGGCTGAGTCCCGACAAGATTCTCACCAATAACAAGCACAGTGACAACATGTGTTGCAAAACAATAGTGTTTGGTACTATGCAACATTTTGCATTCGCATCACTTTAGGAGCATTATTTAATCAAAGGAATCAACAGGACTGAAATGTGGGATTTGCACAATGAGATCCCAGGTTCCTGCATAATGCTGACTACGCAACTGACATTATGAAAAGCCGGTGTGTTTGCATGGACAATAAGTTTCTGTATTTCTGTATGTTGTTAAATATGGGAGCCTGATTTAAGAAGTTACTGCCCCAGCAAGAAAAACAACATTAAACCAATGATCTTATCTATGCATGTTCAAATGTGTGCTTGGGTTATTGTGGAAACACAGAGGCTGGATATGACTCAGCGGGAAAAAAAAATGTGCTTGCTTAAACGCATGTGAATAAAATGGAAACACGGCCATGTGACCGCTGATGTAATATGACAAAATATACCCTATTTATAAAAACAAATTCCATGGCTTCATTTTCTTCAGATGAGACAAATTCTCTTTAAAGGTGAGCCAGTTTTATACCTTTTATTAATGTTGGGGCTTCATGAACCAGCCATGAATGAATGAGGAGTTTGAGTGGATTTGCTATTTTGAGAAAATTACAGTAAAAAAGATGATGGTGCGAAACCCATTTAATCGAAGCTGCTTGTGTTTTCTGTCAAAGAGACCACAAGTCCGTGCTTCAGGAACTTTACAGAGGAGTAAAAAATATGAACCAGGGTTTGGATACGTCACAGCAGTCCATGTGAAAATAAATCCATACCTTCTGCAAAATGTCTTCCGTCTTGCACCATACTGGGGGTGGGGGGTGGGGGGTTAGTTAGATCAGTTCAGGTGAGCTGCAATGTCTCTTCCCCTGCAGCAGGGGGCGATAGTCCTATCTTTGGTTCACCTACACCTGGAGCGGGTGGCCTCCAGGGCCTTCTGGTGCCTCCGCTTGTTGAATCTCTTGACGTAGTTGTTGCTTCGCAGGAGGCCGTCTCCGGGCTTCAGTTTCCCCCCGAGTAGGTTCAGGAGGTCACTGGGAAGGTGGCGCCTCCGGTGGTAGATCTGGCCCATCACAATGTATCGGGTCCCTTGAGAAGGAATGGGGGGTAAATGTTGAAACGACGTCACTGCTCTTGCTGACCCCCAGGAAGACAGAGTTCCCACATCCCGTACAATAATCCGTCGGTGGAAACTCCATTCATGGGTCACCACACTTTTCTTCTCTCAAATCAGATCTTAAGCAACTGATCTTGACTATCAGACAAGTTTTTTTTTAAATTCTTTAACAAACCTCTAAATGAATAGAAACCTGACATAGTTAAGAATGAACTTTCACAGCTTATAGTGTTTCCTTCATTTTTGAACTAAACCAGACAGATTTGGTTTCACGGGGCTTCTGGGCCGCCGCACTCACCGAGCTTGATGTCGGGGCAGGGCTTGCTGCACTTGTAGGTGTCCAGGACCAGAAGGCGAACTTTGAAGAAAAAGCTGTCCGGGGTCACGTAGAGGCGACTCATCTTGTAGAAGCCGTCGCTGCTCACCATCAGTGTAACGAGGCGGATTCCTTTGCGCAGCACATCGATGTCGTGAACTATCCCGTTGACAGCTGTTGAACACACACATCTCACTACATGATCTCTCCAACTCTCCTTGTAAGCAGTAGATAGTGATCAACGAGTTAATATCTACCTCCATAAAGCCCGTGGGCGTGTTCAAGAATGTTCAGGCGTGTTCATTATTTGACCTTTATTGACCTTCTAAAGCTATTCCTGCATTCTCTGGCTGGGTATACGTACCGAACTCACTGTAGCAGTAATACTCTCTCTCCTCCTTCTCCTTCCTGCACTCGCTCATGCAGAAGGCGTCGTGTGTGAAGTCGGACTCTGCGGAGAAGAAGACAAGCAGACGACAGGACGGAGGGATGAGGACAAAGAGGGACAGTCGGCTGCCATGACTCTCATTCCAGCGTCATGAGAAAAGAACACCGTTGTCATTACAAAACCCAGGCGTCGCATTCCTCCACGTGTGTGTGTGTGTGTGTGTGTGTGTGTGTGTGTGGGGGGGGGTCTTTATCACTGTCTGAGTGAACTCTATGAACTCCAGAGTGCATGATATCACTGCATGACTGACTCATTCCCACACTAATGTGTCTTAATGTGTTTTTAGGCATTTTTACGAGGTGGTATTTTGTAGCCTTCCATTGCAGGAGACCGAGGAGAGATGTGAGAACAGAGATGAGTGACGACATGCAACAAAGGCCCTCGGCCAGACTCCACCCAGGGGACGTTGACATTTGACATATGTTAAACCTATAGGCCTCCAGGGTGCACATTTGGGTTTGGAGCACTTGTTTCATTTTGTTCCAAAACATTTAGGTAAATTTGTAGTTTTGGTCAGGACCGGTCCTTTTGGTGTTCAAATGTTATTCATCTTTTCACTTTGCAGGAGATACATTAGAAATTTAAAGGGGACATATCGCGCTAATGTTCAGGTTCATACTTGTATTTTGGGAAGCAGCCAGGCTCTATGAGCACCGAATGAGCCTGCATGGGACACTGGACCCAAATCTGAACAGTTAAATCACATGTTTTCTGACTTTTTTTATTTTACCGTTTTTGGTTTAATTCAGTGTCTCATACAAAAGTGTTGTGATTGGTTTAAGTTATGTGTCACTGTGAGAGTGTCATATAACATTACTGGTAATAAATACAAGGATATTAAGCGTTAATAATATTTTCCCAGATGGCTAAACTCTTACATAATTTCAATCTTTGGAAATAATCCCAAAAGGGGATTTTAAAAAGGATACAGGAAGTCTCCCCGTACCTCGTCTCAGGATGTCAAAGTGGTAGAGCAGGCTGGAGGAGCGCCGGTTGAAGACGACTGGCGGGCGGCTGTTGTTCCGTGTCGCGGCCCCGATACCAGACTGATAGAGACTGGACTTCCCCGGCCGGTTCTCCTCTGGGTCCAGTCGTCGGTTGGGGGGATCTCTGCGCGGGGAAGGGGCCGGTTGGTGCGGCTGGGTCTGAGGCTGTGTGAGGGCCGGACCCCTGGGTCTGGAGTTGGGGTGTCCATCTGGTTCCCCCTGCTGAGGAGGACTGTTGCTGAACTGGGTCTCCTGGCTGGTCTTCTGCACGGTGCGGTTGGTGACGGCAGCTGTGGCTCTGGTCAGCGGGGTTTTGGGGAGCAGTCCGGCAACTTCTCCTCTGGTTTTCTCGCTGTTGTGCTCCACCAGACGGTCGCTCTTGGGGCCCTTTTTGCTCTTGTTGTGGGGGCCTTGGAGGCGAGGGATGGGGGCCAAGTCGCTGTGCTTCGGCCAGACGGCGGAGGGCAGAGGGTGCAGGGAGAACTTGGACTCGCCGGGCTTGTTGCTCTTCTCCAGCAGCTCATTGATGGGCAGGGAGTGCTCTTTGACCACCACCCAGCTCTGGTTGTTTGGAGCCGGGTCCACAAAGCTGAGTGGACCCTTTTCTATCAGCGTGTACAGCTCTGCGTGGACACAAACACACGTGTGTGCTTCAGTTCCACAATTCTTTCAATGTGTGTGTTAACGTGACATCAAAGCCCCTTTTCTTCTATTGGTACACCAATGGATTCATTTAATTTAAATGACGTTCCTTGAAACATAATATTTAGGATCTTATATAGCTTAATTAATAAAGTATGACAACGGTTGGTGTTAGTACCTTAGCTGGAGGTTTATCAGGAACTTTGATCGTGAGAACTTACTCTCGAGTATGACACTCATTGATCTGAGCATAAGTGGGTTGTAAATGTCTCGCTCGATAAGAATCTACAGCTCAGATATTAGATTTTATAACGAAGCCCAGTCCATCAAAGTTATGAAATGCGGCCAAATATGATTCACTCCGCATTTGATCTAAATCACATACTTGTTTTGGGATGTAACATTTCCCTTATGGGAATCATACAGACAAGAATCCGAATCGTTCACCTTTTTTTTTGTAGTTTTTATTTTATTTCATATATGTTTGACAAACACCAGAATAATACTGATGTAAGGGATATTGTATCGGTGAGATCCAAAGCTCCAGATAGCCTCAGTAAATAACGAAATAAAGGAATCACAACGAAGCATGTTGCTTTGAACGTATACTTGTAAAATGAATAGACCCAATTAAAAGAAGGCACGTAAAAATGTACAGAAGTACAAATACTAGATTAAAATAAAATGAGTACACTCACCATTGACAACGTGCTCCTCTGTCTTGTCAAGAGGAAACCATAGAAACAAGAGGAACAGAATAATCCCTGTCATCATAGATGTTCAGTGTGGACACGCTTCACGGTCTGCTCCAGAGACGGGATCCCGGACATCTTTATACGAGCGGCTCAGGAATGACATGCGATGGAGAGGGAGAGGGAGAGGGAGAGGGAGAGGGAGAGGGAGAGGGAGAGGGAGAGGGAGAGGGAGAGGGAGTGGGAGAGGGAGAGGGAGAGGGAGAGGGTGGGACGTCCCTAAAACAGAAGTCAACACGTTGACGTGACACTCCTTTCATTCATGAATGGATTCTCAAAATGCTGCCATAGCTGTTTGCAATACGAGAGGGGAAATGCGGTTATGTGTTGATATTGTCTTTTGTTCACCAAGTAGGATTTAGTGAGTTTCTCTTCTGGAACCTCCAATAATCAAAATATTATGTACTGATGGTTTTCCTGCTTTTAGACAACTGGTTGGACACTATTGCATACTTTAGGGCAAGTGATACTAGAAACTTCTCTCGTAGCTTTAGCGCACCTTGATGCGCGGTGGACGGTGTACAGGCTTACCAGTGTATTCAATATAAACGAGGCTTCACTGCCCCCTGGTGGCCACAACGAGGAACTTCATCGCATCATTCAATTTGATCGCATTAAGAAAATTAGCATCATTTTAACGCAATCCGATACGATAACAAATTAACATCATGTTGTTCTCTAGTGGTCACAGTGTTTTTAATTATTTTTTGCATAAATAAGAACATGTATTTGAACACTGCTGCTCTGCTCTTCACTTTTACATAACGGCTTGAGTGAGGTTTATATCATCGATGTTGCTTATTTATTCAGTATGTAGGTGCTGCTACATTTAAGTTAATACACTTAGATATCTGTCTTGTACTTTAGCTGCAGAAAATTCAATGTAACTTGTAGTTAGTAGTTACTTTAATTTGCAGAATAAGGAGTTTATGCAGAATAAGGAGTTTATGCGAGATTGTTTAGAAAGCCACTATTACTTCCTAATTTATCAACATCACTGAAAAGGAGGTAAATGCGACCCAGATGGGACTCGAACCCACAATCCCCAGCTCCGGAGGCTGATGCCTTATCCATTAGGCCACTGGGTCAATACGTAGCTAATACGAGAAAACAACCTTTATAAATACGAAAATCGTTTCGGAATCAGCGGTAAAGCGTGCATTTTTGCATAGAATTCCACATTGTGATTTAGAGTAAACGCTACCCGCGGTACAATGGGTAATTCAGACATGGCCGCAAAGGTGCACAATGAAATCCAACCAGTGCACAAAGATGTGGTACTTTTATCTCGCGATACCGACAGCGGTTGCCTTTGACAACGTTGTTGTTTTACCATGGGCGGTGCTTGTACCCGACCGACCAATCACATTTATGAAAAACAGGCTGTATATAAATGACGTCAGGTCTGTTATAAAAAAAAATAAAGTACAAGAAACCCAAGGTAAGCACGTTGCCCATGCTGTTGGCCACATGTAGCTTACGTTTTAAACGAATGTATAGTAACATCAGTAGTTCATGTTATTGCGTCCGATTTGTTGTCGTTCCTCTTCTGAATACCAGCGGGGTTGCGGGTGTATAACGTTACCAGACGTGTGCGACGCGCCACATGGCGTTAGATAACCGGCTTGGCCTCCAGGCGAGCAGCCGGTGAACCGCTAGCGTTAGCTCACACTGATTCACCGCCCAGCTAGCGCGCTAACAGGGGGAGGCGGCCGTTGGTTTTGACGGTTAATTTAACGTTACATTATTCTCTTTTAAAAGGGAGTGTCTCCAATAAGTCTGCTGGAATCGATTGTCTCGTTTAACGGTGAGGAATGTCAGCGGTTAGCGACAACGGAGATCGGCTCACCCAGTTCAAGAACAAGGGGAAAGACGCCAACGTGAGTAACGGACAGCCACACTACCGTGTACGTTCATCGCGGTGCATGCCGTCGTGTGATATTATGTTTTTTTTTTTCAGGAGCTGAGACGAAGAAGAGCCGAAGTCAATGTGGAGTTACGAAAAGCAAAGAAGGATGATCAGATCCTGAAGAGGAGAAACGTCCAGACTCTTCTGGACGACCCGACCTCTCCTCTGCAAGAACCCAACGCACAGGTAGCTAGACAGACCGCGGCTCATCTGTCAGCTCTCCTGCATCCTTTCATGCACTAGTTACTTGATTTGTCTGGGAAGAGGGACGCACCAGAAATAAATACAACTGATTTCCATGTGTTTTCCATGTCTTATATTTGGTTGTATCATTTAGCTAGTTGACCACGAATGAGTTATCTACAGCAGCCTCCATGCCTCACCATACCTTAAGAGAATAAGTCGGGCCAGTTTGAACCCTACAGCCTGATACAACTATGCCTGCTCTGTTTGTACCCAGTGGCCAAAGTTCAATGAGAAACTTGTCCATGTTGAGGGTTATTTTTAACCCCGGTGTTTTGGATAGATGGATAATCTGCTTATTTCCCTTTTTCCCCAGCCTACTGAGCCCTGGTCTTTGGAGGAGATTGTAGAAGGAGTAAACAGCCAGAGTATAGAGTACCAGCTGGAGGCCACGCAGGCAGCCAGGTAAAATCACTTTAAAGACTTTGATGGACAAATGTCGTGGCCACATAACATGTGTTTGCCCATAACTCAAGAATGGATATGCTAGTTATGACTATTTCACACAAACGTCTAATAGGATAAAATAATTAAGTGAAGACATTTGGGACATGTGTGGATGTAAACTGCAATTATACTGGTTGGCAGAGTTATCCAACCAAATGGCAGTGATTCTGGTTTCTCCAGTCTTTCCTCATCTGCAACACTATCTATGTATTATGAGATGTCTCATCACACCAGGTTTCAAACATACTCTTGTGTGGACTTGCTTGTTTTTATTAAGTTGTTCAACTTGATAACCCAACCCTAATCATTACTCTGACATTTAAACAATGCTAAAAGTTAACTTGATCCTTTCCTTGAAGTTACTTTCTCTTTATTAACTCCCAAACTGTTTTTTTTTTTTTGTCCTGGTGTACAGGAGACTCCTCTCCAGAGAAAAGCATCCACCTATTGACCACATCATTGCTGCCAGCCTCATCCCGAGGTTTGTTAGTTTCCTGGCTCTATCTCAATGCCCCCCCATCCAATTTGAGGCAGCTTGGGCCCTGACCAACATCGCCTCGGGTACCTCAGACCAGACCACTGCCGTAGTGGACTGTGGGGCCATCCCAGCCTTCATCAGTCTGGTGGCATCACCCCACACGCACATCAGCGAGCAGGCCATTTGGGCCCTGGGTAACATCGCAGGTATTGTACGCTGATGACATTCGACATCTCTTTGTGTTTGAGTCTCTTGTTTTACTTTTGATGCTCCATTATGTTATGTTCAGATTATTTGCCTCCATAGATGTGTTGTGTGTAACAAGGCTGTCTTGGTCTTTTAGAGGCTTTAATAGTGTGTGTGTGTGTGTGTGTGTGTGTGTGTGTGTGTGTGTGTGTGTGTGTGTGTGTGTGTGTGTGTGTGTGTGTGTGTGTGTGTGAGTGTGTGTGTGTGTGTGTGTGTGTGTGTGTGTGTGTGTGTGTGTGTGTGTGTGTGTGTGTGTGTGTGTGTGTGTGTGTGTGTGTGTGTGTGTGTGTGTGTGTGTGTGTGTGTGTGTGTGTGTGTGTGTGTGTGTGTGTGTGTGTGTGTGTGTGTGTGTGTGTGTGTGTGTGTGTGTGTGTGTGTGTGTGTGTGTGTGTGTGTGTGTGTGTGTGTGTGTGTGTGTGTGTGTGTGTGTGTGTGTGTGTGTGTGTGTGTGTGTGTGTGTGTGTGTGTGTGTGTGTGTGTGTGTGTGTGTGTGTGTGTGTGTGTGTGTGTGTGTGTGTGTGTGTGTGTGTGTGTGTGTGTGTGTGTGTGTGTGTGTGTGTGTGTGTGTGTGTGTGTGTGTGTGTGTGTGTGTGTGTGTGTGTGTGTGTGTGTGTGTGTGTGTGTGTGTGTGTGTGTGTGTGTGTGTGTGTGTGTGTGTGTGTGTGTGTGTGTGTGTGTGTGTGTGTGTGTGTGTGTGTGTGCTCACATCTAGGTGATGGATCCAACTACAGAGACCTAGTGATCTTACAAGGTGGTCTCCATCCACTCCTCGCCCTGATGACAGTCCCTGACCTGTCTATGTTTCCTGTGAGTTTCAAAGTTATTGCGCTGCTGATTTTATGAGACGTTTTAATTTTACAATGCGCTGTGGCCCTGCAGAGCCCTGGCATGTTCTGTTCAAGTATGTACAGCCACATAGTTCATGTCCAGTTGACGGGGACTGCTGTTCACACTGGTTATCAAAATGGCAAGTTTTCTATGGTGGTGGCAAATCAACGGCATCAAGCTCTTCGCCTTCCAAGAACCAATCGGCGATCAGTCGGACCACGAATGAGGCTCTTGGAACAATGGGCTATATTTCTGGGGTTCCAATGTCGCCAGCTGATCTCAGAGTCAAGACTGCCTTTTCTGTGTGCTGCTCATCGTTCACAGTCCGATTAGCGATCACGTGTCATAAGTAGCATATTGACAAGCTAATTTTAAACCGATAAAGTATTGGGGCCAATGCGAGCTGACTCATTTGCTCTCCACATGACCTCTTTATTTGTATTCAAACAAAGCCTGCTCAAACCTGATGTATTAATAGTGCTTGGACTACAAACGGAAAACCGATTCTGCATATGATAACAGAATCAAAGTCACTGTTGCATGGATTGATACATTTCCTTCAAAGATTAGTTGAATTATCACCCTGGCCTAGTTTACCGATGGCTCTTTCCCAGTATCTGTTACTCAATATGTTACTACGATAATCAGATAATGTTGTGAACGTTTGATGTTGTAAAAATAACACTTTGTTCTTTACCCACCATACCAGTCTGGCTACCTGCGCAATGTCACCTGGACGCTGTCCAACCTGTGTCGCAACAAGAACCCCGCCCCTCCTATAAAGGCGGTGCAGGAGATGCTTCCAGCCCTGGTGCGCCTCCTGCACCACGACGACCAGGAGATTCTGGCCGACACCTGTTGGGCCGTGTCCTACCTGACCGACGGCTCCAATGAGAGGATAGAGGTGGTGGTGCAGGCTGGCCTGGTGCCCCGCCTGGTACAGCTGCTCGCCTGTGGGGAGCTCTCCATTGTGGTATGTGTCTCAGTGGAGATTACGGTCATCCATCAGAAGTAGCGGCTCTGTTGATTCTGAATTCATGACGGCGTTGATGAACGTTAAACATAATTGCCTGTTCCATTGGCTCCGAGAGTTTTCCTTTTATGGTCACAAATACCAACATTCTTCAAGAATTTTGTCACAGCCCACACTCGCCTCCTTTTTGGTGTACGTCCTCCTGTATAATTCACCTTTCCCTTTTTTAAAGTTGAAGAAAACAACAAGGTCATATTTTTTTGAACTTGTGTTCTCATTCCTTCTCTCACTTATATTCAGTCCTGTGGTGTGTTGGCTGAGTTTAGGACCAATTACGGTGACAAACAGTCTTTGGTGCAGATGTGCGATGTCGACCATTGTAAATCAAGCTAGTTTTGATGCATTGTGATATGATTGAGATATATGGTGCTGCATTGTCAAATTTAAAACTCACAGAATGCAGGCATCTTATCACATTCATTGTCATCACCATCATTCCGCCTCTATATTTTTTTCTAAATCGTGAACACTAGAGGTGATTGTCTTGCTCTCCTTCACCTCCCAGACTCCAACCCTTCGGTCAGTCGGCAACATTGTGACTGGGACAGACGAGCAGACACAATATGTACTGAATGCAGATGCTCTGGCAACGTTCCCCAGCCTGCTGCGTCACCATAAGCCCAATATCCAGAAGGAGGCAGCTTGGACAGTGTCCAATATCACTGCTGGCAAAAACACCCAGATTCAGGAGGTTATCAATGCTGGACTGATACCCATGCTGGTGGAGATCCTCCAACAGGTCAGAACACAAGAGAGACAGAAAATATAGCTGGTTTGCTATAATAGTCCAAATGAGATCTATTAATAAATCAAGTTATATTGTATAGATTGGTGTGTGTGGTGGGGGGAGTTTCTGCATTTTACTAAATCTCATAGTATATATGTATTCTCTAACTTGATATTACCTGACCAGCACACAGTCCCTTGCCTTTTCCCTCCAACTCTTCTTCCCGGATTATGCATGATTTTCTTATTGTATAAACTACTTTTGTGTCTCTGCTAGTTTAACATCGGCTGTCTTTTCTGTTTAGGGCGACTACAAGACTCAGAGGGAGGCTGTGTGGGCTGTCACCAATTATACCAGTGGTGGAACGGTGGAGCAAGTGGCCTACCTGGTCCACTGCAATGTGCTGGAGCCTCTGCTCAACCTGCTGACGGCCAATGACGGCAAAGTCACCCTGGTCATCCTGGAGGCAATCTACAATATGTTACAGGTACATTGTCAAGAACCTGTGTTTGCTTTGCAGTGGCTCAAGGCAAGCGTGTCTGGTTGGTTCAATCAAAATGCGGCGTGTCAAGTGGATTTCAAACACTTGTCTGACATCGCAAGTGACCTCTGAGGCTTACTGTACAGCCGATCCAGTCATCTTAGTGTTGCATGCACTCAATTCTTTCCATATTCAAATCGCAAATCAAAACCCACCTGTTCAGAACTGCTTTTAATGTGTGACTGTTTGCTCCATGTTTTTATTTATTAGGGTTCGAGCAACTGACTAATTCCCTGTTTGTTTTACCTGTATTTTAGTTATTCTTATTTTTTTAGCTTTTAGGATGTTATGTTTTGTAAAGTGTCTTTGAGTATCACGAAAAGCGCTATATAAATTAAATGCATTATTATTATTATTATTATTATTATTATTATTAGATGGTGGACTACAGCCTATAACTTCAAGAAAGAAAATAATTCAGAAGAAGTACACATTCTTCTGCCAGCAGACATTTCTTTCAGGTCCGGTGGAAATGGGGATTTAAAACTGTGGCTCTCTGAGATTAGGAAACAGGAAGATTTGCTGTATTTAATCTCAGTCTGAATAATGCAGATGGATTCTTGACCGTCAGATTAAAGTGGATGATCACAGGGAACTATTAGTCTTACCGATTTTTATTTATTTATTTTTTCTCCACAGATGGCATACAAAACTGGAGAGATTGAAAAACTCTGCCAAATGATTGAGGAGGTGGGTGGTTTGGACAAGATTGAGGCACTTCAGGCCCATGACAACGAAGCTGTCTACAAATCCTCTCTCAACATCATAGAACGGTTCTTCTCTGAAGGGGTAAGTCTTACTAGTTAACTTGGGTCCCTACAGACTAGCCAAGCAGAAATCATCGCTAACTGTTGTTTATAGTGGAGTTTACACTGGATTTTATTCTGTATCCGTTGGGCTCTGTTTTTGTTTATTTCAAAATGCACAAGTGCTGAATTTGCCAAGACTTTGCCCGAAAAATATCACTCCGTGCAATTGGATAGTTTGCTACAATTGGGACGCTAACCACTCCCTTCAACACAAACGAGGAAATAATTTAAACCAGCAGAGGAAGTATGACTACGTTGTCAATTATTAGATCGCCTGAAGGGGCAACACTCGCCTGAAAGTTCACCATTTAATACTACTCGCAAGTAGACCCTTACTTGGCTGACAGAAACGGTTCTAGTCCACGGAATCTATTTTAATCCATCAAATGATCCTAAAAACATGCAAAGACTTGGTAAATCCTGTAATGCTTCTCTTCTGCTGTCTTTCAGAATGAAAATGATGAATCTGTGGTTCCTGAAGCTACTCCAGAGTCCTATACCTTCCAGATGCCCAATGACCAAAGCACTTTCCAGTTTTAACATACTCAGCCGTCTCTTTGTACCTTGTTGATATTTTTGTATTTTTTTTTTTTTTTAGACATTTCATCCTTGTACGTGACAGTACAAAGACTTAATCTCCAGATTTTCAAAACAAGATTTGTAAATAAATGGTATTCCTGCACAAGTTACTTTTCTGTATGGATTTCTGTTTCATAAATAAACTGCCTCTGTACAGGGCCAGGCGCCTAATGTATTTGTTGAAAAGATGTGAAGGAGGTGCAGTGTTATTGTGAGAAAGAGAATTGGTGTTGATTCTGTCACCACTAGGTGACACTGTGGTCATTCCTTATACTTGTGAAGGCTATATGTTGTAAGTGCCCTGTTTTATTCATGGTACATCATACACTATTTTTATAAATGAAATCTATGTTTTAGTACGTTTGAAATCATTACACTATATGGCCATGATAGCTCATCTTTAGGGTAGGAGCCGAACCGGACTCGGGAGACTTAATGTCAAATTAACTCCCCTCACTGTAGACCTGCAGCTACTTTATCTACCTTCAGAAAAAAAATATCATTATGCGCATTGGTTTAATGTGGAAGAACCTACACATAAACTGTCCTTATGATATTATTTGTTTGCCCCTTGTGGCAAAATCACTGCATATCATGAAATTACATTTACTCAGTAAGATATCTATAATTTACAATGCAGACATTAATCCCCTATAAGCAATTACGCCGATAACTGATTGAACTAGAGTAGTATTAGTCAAAATAATATATTGATATATTTAGGGTAGCCTATACGTTTAAACCACTCAACTATATACATGTATATTCTAACTATTTGCAGAAACTCTCTTGGTTCGTTCGTGCCTACATAAACCGTCCATCTATCCAGATAGATGCCGGATAAAGACCATTTTAAATTCAAAGTAAAATAATGTGACCATTGTACAATCAATTGCAACTAGGTCGATATTACGTAATATTCACATTAAGCTTATGTCTGTTATATTATTATAGTCATAATGAATCATTCATATTTATCGTAGTTAGTATTGGGAAAATGTAGGACATGTTTTATTTTGATAGGTCGTACCGGATGTGCTCATCTCGCCTCCCTGATCCTGTCCACAGTAGCTCGGTCTTCACCATCATCACGACTAACTTCAACTGAAGCAGCACGGACAGAGCAGACGCCTGTCTGGATGGAGGGCAAACCGTCCACTTGATTCGCATCAATACCCGTCGCTCGCGGCGTGAACAGCATTCGGGCACTTATTTAGGATTAGTTATTTTCATTATTTTTTTTTTGAATGAAAGGGGCTCACGTGAGAGTGATATTCCAGCGACGATGATCCCATCATGTTGCAGACACAGTCAGTGTGATCTGCTATGGTGATACTACAAGCTACCCCAAGCTAGCAGAGGGATTGTTTTGGGAGATACCTTTTCGAGACCCGTACGCCGACACATGAATTAGACGCTTTTTGTGAGTTTTCATCAAGCTGGAACACAAAAGGGGATGTCTAGCCAAGGAGTGAGGAGAAACGGCCCAGTGAAGCTGCGGTTGACAGGTAAGCAAACGTAAACCCGCTGCTCCTGCGCCGTTAGCCTGCTAGCCTACCAGGCTAACGTGTGCCGGTGGTACATGTGTATTATGTGTTACACACAATGTTCCCCTCGTATTCCGTCTGTGTGTTTATGTTTTAATCGCATTCAATGAATTATTTGCTGAGCCGAATATAACTCCCGAGGACCTACTGAGCAACCTCGAGAGCCAGTGAGCTCGTTAGCAAACGCCGCTGATTGTGTTGCATCAACCTCGTTAGCTGCTAACGTCAACGCCACTTGGCATCTTTGCTCATAATGAGGTTTCTCTCAAAAGTTAAGCTACATATCAGTAAGTCTGTGATACAGTCCATCTGTCCCGATGGCCCTTCAGTCTAATTCATATGGATATCTTTAACACTTCTTTTAACCGTATCGTCATTGAATCAGTTATTAAGACTGGTCATCTTTTGTGTAGTCATGCATGTTCCGAACATATTTCAGGAGGTAGGAACCTGCTGTGTGGGGCTTCATAATCAGGCTTTAGTGAATGTGGAATCATAAATTACAATGTTTATTTATTTTTTAAGTGGACCATTGCGTTTATATATGTAGAATAAAAGGAATAGCGTACTATCATTACCAAAAAAGCTATTGCTATATATACGATGTGCTACACACATTAATTGCAGTATATGCATTTTGTAACAATGCGCATGCTGAAGCGCTGAGGAGCTGCGATCTGACAGGAGCAAGAGGGCTTTTTGTGTTTAACTTGCATGAATAGATGTATGCAGAAGCCAGATGTCCAGCCATCCACCCCCATCATCGTCTGTAGGGCGCCACATAAAATGATTAATCTGAAAGTGTTCAGAAGGTATAACTGCTGAGCTGAGAACCTAATGTCTCATTATCTGTATTTGGTGCTATTCTATAGGACTTCAAGCTATGCAGAACAACTTTTAATTCCCATAGCATAGAATAACGACAGGTGTTCTATCATGGTATTATTATTGATAGTCATCATATTAAGGGTGTGGAACAGGTTAATTGACCTCTAAACATAGAGTAATACTGTAAAGAGAAATGAGCTCTCAAGCTCTAAAATCTAGCGTGGTCTCCTGCCCAGGGTCTCTTTTTCCCCCCTCCATATGGGGAATGGTTTTAAATGGGCTGCAGTGGTCTTCAGACGGAATCCCAGGAATGTGAAACCTCAGAGAGGAAATGTGAGTCTTTCCCGATTATAGACACATCCTCTGTCTATCCTTTGCAAGAGAGAAAGGATAAGGGAAACTGTGTGTGGGGGGGTGGGGGGTGGGGAGAGAGGTTCATATGGCTGTGAGCGACCAACTGCTTCTCACACAGTGATGATCAGTGATGCTAAGTCTGCGTTTAGACTTTAGAAATCACTAAGTGTTTTATATATGTTTAGTTGTGGCCACGCAATGTCTTAGACCATGTGCAAATAGACCCAACATTGCATTCCAGTCGAAGCCCAGTTTACGTCTGCTATGCGGTTTCTCGTAGGTTTCTTTTCTTTCATTTTTTTCTTTTAAATAAAATTCAATAAAAAAAGATGGATCTTTTGTGCTGGTTGGTGACTTGTGTAATTTGAATGCATCTGATAAATGCAGTTTGTAGCCTCATTGTGGCCATTTCCCAGTCATCATCCCTGTTGGCCACCATATATTTTCTGTAACTGTGAGCCAATCAAAGTAAAACAATGACTGCATCAAATAATAATTATATTATTACTGAATTAGAATTCTGTAACATCATAATACATTTTAAAATGAATAATTTTAGTACATTTCTGAAGGCTTGACCTCCAACTTTGCCAGTTTTCTTCATGTGGCTGCAGGTCCTTGCAGACACACTATCAAGTCTAACCACTGTGCTGTCAATAATAAAGCTTTGATCAATATCCATCTGGGCAGGTTAACCTTGCAGACAAATACATTATTTGCATCTTACTATTTCAGTCACAATAATGACTACTGCACATTATTCCCAATTTTTCTCAGCTGCAGCTTTGTCTTATTAAAAAATAAAAACTGAATTATTGGTACTGCTGATGCAAACTGAAGACCAGCGCTACTCTTTTTAGATCTTGCTGTGTTCTTCACTATGATATAAAATTGGACTGGCTTTGTTCTTTAAATTTCTCCTCCACTAAAATGAAGCTTTTCCTAGATATGAGTCAGCTGAATTTAAAGCGTGCCGCTGTTTTAGTTTGCCACCCTCGCTGGGATTCGTCAAGGCAGTGGATTAGAATTTGCGTAAAGTGGGCTTACACACGCACTGCAGGATTTTGACCGAATTCATCCCCAGTTTAGTCATCCCACACTGCATTCAAATGCCACCTTCTAACTTCTCACAAAAGCATTTTTCAGAGCTCCTCCTTGTGCCTGCAATATTTATCTGGGACAGCTGCTCGTTAAAGCTTAAATTAATAACAAAACAAAAAACATCCTAGCTTGAGTTTGCTTGTATGTGGTGTGTCGTTGTGTCCCCACAGAGCTTGCTGCCAAGCTTGTAAAGGCAAGCCATGTTGGATTTCGAGAGATGTTATTCCTAACACGGCAGGGAACCGACAATTGGTGTAGTTCCCCCTCTGTCTCCTTCTCGGTGAGAGTTGGTGTATGATTTACTGAATTCAAACAGGAACAGGGTGTTTTCTCTTGCTTTCCTTCACTGGATGGAATCTGGATTTTCTCAAAGTGAAGGACATGAGACGTACGAGGGGATGAATCCATCGCTCGCCCCCTTTTTCAAATATGGCCTCTTGGCTCTACGAATCTCCTGTTGGCATGCAGCGAATGACTGGAAGAATCATCTCAGGATTCTTCCAGTTGAGTGTGAGTGCGGGACACACAGGCAAGCAAGGAGGCCCACATGTACATTGTTTATCTTCTCTCATACGGTGTGTGTATTTCTCCCTTACTTTAACATTGGGAAGCTGGTCTCGAGGCCAGTATGCTGGTGATCAGGAGAAAGATCAAGCCTCCGTCCCTGGCCCAGTGTTGGGGCCGACTGCATTTCAGGGAAGTTATCAGGGACCAAGTACAGCTGTGTGGGTCAGCTTGTTTATATGTGCAAGCATGATGTTGTGTGTTCCCAAAACAGAAGACAAACACACAATTTCACGCACACATCAAGTGTGTCGTGGTGATGGTGAGAAACCAACAAGAGTTGTCAAGTTTCCCACACGGCGTAGAGGAACAATTGTTTAAATGGTAATTATGAACTGCCTTTTGGGGATTTTGTTCTTGAACATGTTTTTTAAAAAAAAGAAGGAAATAAATACAATTATTTAGAAATTGTTTTCTCTGTTCGCCCTAATCTGGCAGGTGTGTTCCACACATTCTTTTGTATTTATAATCGGTCTTACTGCTCGTCTCTGACTCACTTCTTCATCCTCACATCAAATGCATATTATTTCTGCTTGCTTGGCCTTCCTGTATGATTTTCAATGAAAGCTGATTACATAGATGATCACATTTAATCAACACATTGTGAGCAGCTGGTCGTGAAGGGACTTGGACTATGCATGTGTGTGATTTATTTGAGTTTTGACAGTTGAAATGTGGACCAGAGTTAGGGATTATGATTCATACGCACACAATGGACCTGAGTCATGCTGTGACGTGTCTGTGTTGTTGCTCTGTTTTATTTATCCCTGGCACCAGTTTAATTTAGGAACAAGCGATGCCTCGAGTCTGGCAGAAAGTGATGTTTGACCTAGTTATGAGGCAATTAATAGACACTGCTCAAAATTATTCCTGCCGAAATCGCCTCTAAAATACTGAGCGTTTCCTAAGGTTTCCCACAGATTTATCCAGCCTACAGTTCTGCTATTCCACATACATTGACAAATATGTGGGGCGGGGGGGGGGGGGGGGGAGAATCATTGCCTTGAAAACATTGCCTGCACCAACAACATTGTTGGTTAGTTGTTGCATTTCAGAAAACTGAACATCTGGTGTCAGGAAAGATGATGGAAGGTAATCTGCTAATGTTGTGCTGCAGCTTCAAACTCGTAGCATAAGGATGAACCCATGTAGAAAGTCACTCATGAACCTGAGCTATTCCGTGTGCACCTCTACTCGCAGTGTGTTGTCTGGGGAGGGCAATGGGCAATTGATCTTTGCAGTCCTCCTCCAGTCTGTTGTAGACGGCATGCACTAATGTATTATATGTTCAAGCTTACATGCTAATTTCCATACTGCTTGCCTCTTTCTAGAAACAGACACTTCCTCTTTGACTTTTCTAAATGTGTCTTTGTGATCATGCGGTGTATCACAATGTTTTACTCGTCGTCTTTAGACATGTGTGAGGGTATAGATGTTTTCGTGTGCGTGTGTGTGTGTTACATTCTTTTTGTTGTTGCCGTTTTGTGTTTATGTGATTCAGCTCAAACTCTTTCCATTTGATCAGCCAAGACCAGAGAGCTGCCCAAACGGGGCATCAGCCCTTCTGTCGTCATTCCGCCATCCATCAGCTCACCTCATGTTCATACTCTTCTCATTTATCATTGTGTCTCTTGTAATATGTTTCCTCTCCTGTTTAAGTCCTCTCTTACTCTTCTCTTTGTCCCCTCCGACATACCTCGCACACAGGTTTAGTTACAGGTTTGTCAAAATGACGGCTAAATTTGAAGATGAGGATAGTGTCCGAGGAAGGGCACCAGAAGTATGGGGTAGCAAGTGGGGAAGGAAGGGGCCAATGGCCAACCCACTTTGCGCCCCTGGTCCGATTTGTTGCACATTGTGGCGTTATTTCTGGTTTCGTCCCGTCACAAGATGGTCTCCAGTTTTTAGGGATGCACCGATTGCAATTTTTTTGTACGATTCAGACATTAAAAAAAAAAAATTTAAAAAAAATGAATTGAATTTCAATGACTCAAACAAATCTAAAAAATGAAAGTTGCTACAGTTTACTGGACAAATGCAATTCATCTGTAAGCATGTGCTTGCATGGCAAATGATGTAGACACAATATATTGTGCAGCCCCAGTGAGAAGTCTGGCACGGGACGGACACCTTCACACTGACGATATGCACTTTTTCCGATCTTAATAGGCTCCATTTAAATGTTAAACGCTGAAGGACATTAGTCTATGCTTAAATCTGTTGCCCTGGGCATTTGAGGCAGGAGGTAGTGGCAGACTCTTTAATAAAGTGTAAACTTGTCTTACTTTTATGGGGTGCCTGCTTCTGTGTAAAAATGCATGGTCTGTGGCATGAGAAATGAGGCTGGTTAAAGACCTTTGTTTCATTTGTAGTGAATAACACGGAGAGGAGTCGTCTGGCTGTGAATGCTGTTATCCTCTCGTGTCAATATTGGGTACTATAGATTAGTCTCTGCACAGTTGTCAAGGAAGGTCTGTCTGTCTGTCTGTCTGTGTGTCTGTCTGTCTGTGTGTCTGTGTCTGTCTGTCTCTCTCTGAATGGCTGCTTGATCCTGCCTCTAGTGTTTGGGGTCACTGTGTTGTGGTGGAGCTCTATACCCAAACTTCCTCCCGCTCTGTTTAGTCTGCATCACAAGCATATACTTCAATGGACCGCACGCACACTACACTATACAGTCCTTCAGTGTTCATGTGGCTCTTTTCATCATATGGAAGCATTTGTATTCACTTTGTCATGCAACTGTTCCAGATGTATTTATCCTTTCACTTATCAGTATATCTGAAAGGAAAAGACAGGGTTTAACGGTTTTCAGATGCCACAGACCACACAAAATGATGTTGCACATTGTGCCTACTTTGTAGTGGAAACGTGAACAATTATCTCTGCTCGTGTGTTAATCCATAACAAGTTTCTATATTTTATTCTCGGATACCTTCATCTTCCCGAGATAAACGAAACCCACTGTTTCTAAATTGGACAATAGCAGGATGGTGAAAGTTTTTGTTTCATTTCATCTAAATGTTAAAAATAAAATCTTTGAGTTATGCAAGTGTATTGCTGTGGTAATGCACTGGAAGATGAAGAATGTCTTTAGTAGAAACTGCACACTTTGATTTCCCTGCTGTGTGATTTACAGAACAGATTATCCTGCCAAGTCTAGCACTTTTTTTTGTCTCCATTGCTTTCCTGCCGAATGCGACTGCATATGACACGCCAGCGCCACACTATCAAGTTCAGGGAATGTGGATGATAAATGAGTGGATGTTTGTGTTTGTTTATGTTATGGGGCTCCTTTTTGTTGTGAGACGACTTAAGTCATTAATGCAGAGAGAAGTTTAGATCGCCACAGTGCTGATACTGATGTAATTCAATAATGCAGGCAAAAAAAGTGAACAAGGAGCTCCGCACAGTTTGTGGTCATCCCAGTTTCTCCTCTGTGCTCATATTTCATGCAGAGGGGGAACCCCTGGGTCTCTGGTGGGTTGAATTATACCCTTTTTTGTTTCATTGATACATTTGTTTTTCGTTGACTTGTGGATTTCCCTACGAGGTTTAGCACATTTAACACGACCACAGCATTGCAGACATACAGGAGCATTGCTTTGGAGATATGTCAGATGTGTGCAGCTGGTAACCCTCTATTAACTCAAGATGGATGCAACTTGATATCTGATCGGCCCGTAATTATTTGTTTTGAAACATTACCGTTAAAAATGACAAATTCCAGCTGGCGTAGCATTTTCAGCCACCGTCTGTGTATCTCGACACAGCGCTGTGTTTCTTAGGAAGAATTTGGCATGTGAGGAGAGACTGACTCGGTAATGAAATCTCGCGGGGCGCTGCCAGTCTCGTAACTCAGCTTTACAGTTCTTACTCATGACCTGCGTTTTACCACGCAACACTGGGAGCTTACATGCTTTCTATTGGACTCAAACCTTTTGTGCATATGATATTTGGCCGAAAAACTTCAGTTCGGCAACAAACGAATTAATTTAATACAAATGACACAATATGTTGATGGAATGCATTTATATTATGTTTTAGTTTTTTATTTACTGCATCACAATATAGCCTATGAATATGGCTTTTCTCTAAGCATTGTGCAACTTTTTAGACTTCGGTCAGCCCTTAGTTTTATCTGCTTTTCAAATTACTTTTGAACTTGGTGGCATCCGCGTACTTCTGAGAAGGAAAATGGAAAGACTGAACACCTCACTGTTGCATAAGAGCCTGTGACTGGAAAGGAGGTGGTCTTCAATATGCAGAATACATTAAACTTTCCAAGTGCTTCAGGAGGATTTTCCTGCAGAATATGGAGAAGAAATATCACCTTTTTCTTTTCATAGGCCAAGAGCATTATTTCTCTCACATAACTTAAATTTGGAACATGTGAAAAGGCAGGTAATTGGTCTACAAATGTGATTTAAAAAAAAAAGTTTTTACTGCAGTGTTTCTCTTGCACTTAACTGCATCCTGCCCGGCCCTCTTCCTTTCACTGCCTGAACTCTCTACCCCACTGCAGTGTCTCCTTAATGTGTGACTTTAATACTGTACAATGTACTTTTCTCTTCAGTTTTCTTTTCTTTTCTTGAACAGGATGTCCTTCCCTCATTTCTCTCTCTTTCCTTCCTCTCCCTCCCTCACCCCCCGGGATCTAGTCCAGACAGCTGACAGAGGACTCCGCCGGTGTGGCTCCAGTTTGGTGTATTTTTCTTTTTTCTTTATCTGTTCTCAACTTGTGATGTACACACACACAAATACACACTTCCGGTAGTGTCCCTCACCACAGTGCAGTACTTAGTATTTGTCAACGTTTGTTTGGGGACTCGAAGGAGTCTGAGAGGATTCCAGGGACCCGAGCAAAGAGCATCATGCAGTGTTGATATAATTTAAATGAAATAAAATGTACTAAACCAACAGACACCAAATCAATACAAATGCTTGTATATGTTAATGTTATTACTTTGCATGGTAATGCAGTTATGTGGCCACGCATGCAAGTCATGCCATTAAAAGGATGTTGTTTGTAGCCTCATGCTCGGCTTCAGTCTCCGTCTTTTTGCAAGAGACTTAGTTGCCTTTAACTTCAGTAGAGCAATGAAAACTGAAACGAGAGGAAACGGCAAAATCTGTTCCTAAAATTAAATAAAAAAATGTAAAAAACTGGAATGCTCTTTATAATAATGAAACAAAACTAAATCAAATTAACTCAACTAGTTTTTGCCTTTTTTGAAGGAATAAAAGGCTTTTTTTAAAACCCAACAGAAGCGGGAAGACTTTAAGGATCACACTTTCCTCCCCCTCACTGTTCTCCTGCTACTGTTTCTGCAGTCAGACTGCCCACCTGTGTGTGTGTGTGTGTGTGTGTGTGTGTCTGGTAGACCACTCGGCATGTCTGCTGTACGCACACGCAAACACACACGCAGACTGACGTTCACTGCCACTCAAATTGCATCCCCCTCTCCAAGTCTGTTTTCAGTGTGGGAGAGAGACAGTCGGAGGACGTGAGTGATTCAGTGGTTTTAATCATGGAGATGAGGATCAAGTTGCTAGGACGGCGCCGGTGTGCCACGCCATCCGTCTCCACTCTTTACATCATCACAATAAGGGCAGGATTTCTGTTTACGAAGGTCCAGAAAGATGAAAGATGACTGCTTCAATGCTTACTATCTTGCGTGAGACACAAAGGCTTTGACTCCTCTTTCACCAACAGTAGACACGTTTGATACTACTACTGAATCGGGGGGAATTAGTCTATTATTTTCAGAGCAATTAAGAGCCCACGAGTGTATGATAGAGACGTTGTTGCATTCTTAAAGGCTGTTCTTCATATTAGGGATTGTCAAAGTTTTGCCAACATTTAGCAAACTGCATGCATGTAATTACAGCTACTTGGCGACAAACTTAGTTTTAATCCGTTTCTTAATATAGCAGTATAAGGGCCTGATCGGTTTCATGAGGCCCAAAGTCAAAGGACGAACAGCGTTCGGCAGAAAACACCGCAACAAGGGCCAACTAGTGCCAGCGGTGCGGGACTCGCTACAAAAAGTGGGATGTTCAGTGCCCTTTTAAAGTTGATAGTTTTTTATGTAACCAATACTAATTTAAGTAATGTCCTCCTGAGGTGTTCAGTTGTTGGATCATTTCAGTCCATATAAACTATTTGGTCACTGTCAGGTTATTGCTGTCTTGTTATAGATGTCCTTCTGTTCCACACAGGACCACTTTCCACCCACAGACAACAAAAAGCCCTGGATTCCACCATCAAACTGTGCCAGGCGTAGCTGCATATTTATGTGTACACAGAGATGAGGAAAACTACTGCAGCCTAAAGTAACCTCTCTCCGTGTCATTCATTCTCAGAGTGACGGGAAAACCAGGCAAACACTGCCCCATCGCTCACACTGCGCTGTCTGCCCTTTTTATCTCCATCTTCACAGTAGCTGCCTGTCTCTCACCATTCTGTCTCACACTTCTAACCACTTGCCTCTGAGGGTTGCTCCTCGCAATCTGCTCTTCTGTCCACAGGATGGTGAATAGAAAAACAGCATAAATAGGGAGATATTAGGTACAACTGGCATTTACTGTAAGTTCTAATGACATTTCACTTCCCCAGTGGCTTGGCCATATTGTACATGTGAACTTTCATATGCCCATATTTACAACACAAGCGCTTTGAGTGGTCGGAAGACTAGAGAAGCACTATACAGGTACAAGTGCGTTAACCCTTTACAGCAGCAGACTGTGTCTATATGGCCCACTATCTGTCTGAGACAACAGCAGACTGTGAATAATTCAGTTTCTTTTCCCTATAGTCTAACTCTCATATTTGCCAGTTCATTCTAGAGATGATTTAATACTATTTCTTCCTTCCTGATACCAATTCTGATACCCAAAACTAATAATGACCAGATTAGTTTTGATCCATAAAAATACAATCCTTTATTTCCCTATTTGAATTGTGTGCTTTTTATGAAGAAAATAACCACTATAGATGACAATAACAAAATACGAGAATAAGAAGGATTATTATTTTTTACATTTTACTCTGACTTCAGACCGGTTGAAATTATTTTTGGGATGGTTGCACAAAGTAAATAGTCTGAAGACTTGTATACCAGCTGCTATAATCATACAACAAAGGGGTATCTGCTAATATGGATCATAATGATGCTGCTGTGATCCAATCCTTACCGTGAGTTTCATGATCCGTTACACCACTAACGGGCACATCGTGCTAACGGTTCCGGTAGCGAGTGTCACGTTTTGTTGTTCCTGTGTAGCGTAAATGAGTTGATAAATTATGATGCCGCCATATCTTATTGGTGCATAGACTCCCGTACAGCAGAAACTCTTCTGCATCTGTGTGATTGAGTCTGAAGCGGAGTTGAAACATGTGGACTGTAGACGACATGGATGTGTGGGTGAAAAAGGTGTGGAAAGGCCAAAGCTTTAAAAAAAAAAAAAAAACTGCAGTTTGAGGAACTTGAACAAGTTCTACACATCTTGACAATAAGTCATATTGAAAACTCTCTGACAAAACACTGAATGCAGAACAATAAATTATTAATGGGGACACTTGTGTTGTTGTTGGCATGGACCACAATACACGAGAGACTGATGGAGGTTTGATTTTATGTTTTTTTACAGTCTTGGCCTGTAGAACTCAAAATATGTCTCTGAGCATAGTAAGTGTGTGTGTGTGTGTGTGTGTGTGTGTGTGTGTGTGTGTGTATGCTTTTGTGGAGTCTACAGTAGAAACCAGTTGTTCAATAGTAGAGTGTCCCTTTTTTGTCCTCAGGTTTGCACCCAAAGTAGGTGTTGGATGCAGAGATAACATGATCTATTACCCAGTGCTTCATCTCTGCCTCTCTCCATCACACCCTCTCCTCTCTATCGCCTCTATGATGCTTTATTTTTCCTCACATATTTCTCAGCCTTCTTTTCTTTTTGGTCCCTATCCTCTCTTCCATCACTGCAGTTCTCCTCTTTTATTGCTCTCTTTTCCTCCTTCGTGTTCTCTAGATCTCCACCTCCCCACCACAACTTCTGAATACTATTTTCCACATGATCATGGTTCTCATCTTCCTCTCCCCCTGTCAGCCCTCATTCCCCTGTTTCTAAGGACTAATTGGGCCCAATACGCACTACAATCTTTAAAGGAAAGAAACCGTCTCATCTTTGCTTTTAATTCTGATGAAGAGGCTAAAATACTTTCACGCCTATGATACTCGGTGCTTGGGTGAATTAATTATACAGTCAGTATGACTTTCTAGCTTGTGTCCATTTTATGTATTTGTTTACTGATGTTTACTGATGTTGTTTAAACTAATTGATACAGCATGCACTAGGCCAAGCTGATGGTGACTGAAAAACTACGACTGAAACACCTCCCATGTCGACACACCGTTAGGGTACCTAATGAGTCATATGGGAATTACTTTCCTGTGGTATGATATTACACCTGGCTGTCTCTAAATCCAGTGTCCATATGAATATTTCATTTACTTTCTGACTCAGTCGTCAGATGAGCTTGAATCCCTCTGGCTTATTTCCTCCACCTTAATTCTTTTATTTCCTTATCCCTCCCTCTATCCGTTTCCTCTCTGCTTCATGTTACCCTTCTTCTTTGGTTTTCTACCATCGAAACTCACCATCTGTTCATTGTGTGGCAGCTTGCCTCCACCTTTTTTTTTTTTTATAGCTCACCTCCTATCCACCTCTGGCCATTTCTTTTAAAATACTTGGACTTAAAAAAGGTGTCTCCTGTATTTCAGAGAGGCATACATTTTGATAGATGAGATTACTCTAGACATCAGATAACATGGGATGGTAAATGTCATCCAACAAGATGCGTACAAATCAACTTGCGGTTTTGAGACATCCGACCTTGCAAACCATACCTTTCCTATCCTTTCTATATTATGGTCTACTTTGCTAATTCTTGTATGCCTCCTCCTCATCTACCCTTATCTCTTTCCGCCATCCCTGCTACTCCTCCCTCAGTGTTTCCACTGTTGCCAGAATGTCATCACCATCAAAATTCCCTGGTCCAAATGAACTTCTCCCTTTTCTTTCCCTTCCACCGCTCTCCCATATTTCTCTCCCTTTCTCTCCCCCCCCCGACTGTCTGCATTCCACAGATTTGTGACACTAGATAGACCTCTGTCCACCCTCCCCACATTCCTCCCTCGTTCTCCATTCCACCTTCGATGCCTCCAGATGAACATTTCGTCCTTACCTTCTCACCCCTCTCGAAACCAACCCTCCTACTCTGTGTAGTGACTACGTTCCTCTCCAGATTCCTGACTCCAGATTGTTGGCGTCTCCTCGGGGAGCAGAGAGGAAGGGGAGTGTCAGCTGTAGACGGCTGGCTTCTCAAATGAATGACATAATTGGCATCCTGAGCATTCACTGGGCTGGAGCCAGGCTGAGAGTGGGAGGTTGGGAAATGTAGTAATAGCTTTCCAGAGGAAGTGCACTGTAGAAGAGATCCCCATTTAGGCAACATTTCTCAGTTTTGGACACCTGTAAATGCTAATTCATACCACAGCATCAATGTTTTGCCATGTGTACTTGCCGCTGTAGCATGAAGTTGGTCACATACACACAGTGCACTTGTGCTCGACATTTTTCCAACATGTACTCTGTGTGTTCTAGTGAGTGAGGGAGCGAGCCCGCCAGGGAGGCGTGAGGACGGGAAAAGGAAGTGTTTTGTTTAACCGTTGAACAATGCTGTGAATGAGACAGCATGGGGCTGAAGCAAGAGTCATAACAGCAGCGAAGGATGTGGGCCTTCCCTTTCAAATCTGATTGACTGACACTGAGTCAGTGGGTGTGTTTGGCCATTTATTTTTCTTCCTTTACTCCAAAATCAGTTTGCTTCTCTAAATGTAGGAGGTCTCTTGTTTTGCCCGTGCATATATAAGATGAAGAGATTTAAACTTTCTATGAAAAAATTAATTCTCAAAGATGGAACTTTACTATGCCTCAATCATTGCCTATTTGGTTTGGGTAAGATTACTTTTGCTGATTTCAAATCAAGCATTGCTGCTCCAGAAATATAGGATGCTTTGAAAGTGTCGCGACCTTGTAGAGTTAGTGAAGCGGCCTGTCTCACTGCACAGAGCCCACGTTGGCTGGCATCAGGTAGTGTGTGCAAAGGTAATAGGAATCAAATTCTGGCCGTGGGTCACATGCACATTTCATTACTTGGTCAGAATATTGATGTTCCTTCAGTGTGTGACTTTTCCCTTGCATTATTCAACTTCCCACTTTGAAGGTGTCTTGGTACAATTTTCTGTCAGTGGTGCTACCTGATTCCAAAAACATTGTTATCATAACGTCATACTTGTGGATAGGAAGGACGTTTTTAGGGCACTGCATGCCTATGAGCTAAAAGCAGTAGTATCCTTTGAAAGGGTGATCAACTTCATGGCTCTTTGCACTCCATTAAAGTAGAGTTTACAATTATCGAGTTAATGATCAAACTTGACACCACAACCTGAACTGAAATATGTCTCAAAGTGTCATGAATTACAGTTGATGTTTAGCTCGACCAGGATATATTTCCAGTTCCTCTTTCTGTTCATTGAACCTGTTTGTTGTCTTGTTTTGTTTTGTTGGAATTTAGTTAAACTTCTGTATTTGTGTGTTAGAAAAGCTTTTTGGAAAGACTGATGTTCTGCAAAACAATATTTGAAGTACTCCAAGACTATAAGCCTCTTTTCACCCTTAAGATGTCGCCCTGAGGGGTTTTAACTGAGACTTAAATGTTTTTGAGCTTCCTACACAGCCAGAGTCACACTTAAACAGCCCTCACCCACACTGTTGACCAAGTTAATATTTGGTGACACTTCTCATCTTTTGTGTCGTGTTGATTTTAAAGACCAGAACGGCATTAAACAATCACTTAATCTCTTTTCAGGATCACGACTTGAATTTGACTAATGGTATGTTAGTGACACTTACAGAGAGAACCAAATGCGGATGAAATTTAAAGAGCCTAGAATCACCACTGCTCTCAAACACAGTATCATGACAGTATCAGCAGCCACGCTCAGCAACTGGATGCTGATGCATTGTGGGTTTACTTCCATGTCCTTATAGCGCTGTCTGAGAATTACTTGAACAAAAAGACCACAAAATGTCCACACTTGACCGTGGAGTTGGCAGTGCACACGCATCACGCAATTGTCTACTGGAGCTACTGACCGCAAACCATTTGGTCTCGGGCAGAGCAGTCCAGCTCTGGAGGTTGATAATGTTAACACAGTGCAAGAGGCTAAAGGCATGCTGGTGGTCCAGTGCAAATCATATACTATTGTGAACTTGAATGCAGCCCATGTCCTTTTGTCTTGTCATCCCCTTTCTTCACAGACGTAATATAATTTTCCCACGACAATGAATTTACAAGACCTTCAGGCCATTTGATCAATCTTTTATTCTCACTCAAAATACGCTCCTTTATGCATTGGTACCATTAACACAAACATTTTTGTTAACTTTTGCTGCAAATTTTCACACGGCTTTCAATTCTTATTGAGAATGAATATTACCACCATGAATGAAGGGCCGATTCAAACCACTCAGATTGAAATGTCTTCATAAATGTGCTTTGAGATAGCCCTCGCAGCAGCATTTGTTCTTGTTTGAAAAAATAATGACACTGCACTGAGTATCAAGCTAAATGACCTGATCCGTCAAACTGTGGTGCGGGTTTCAAAGAGAGCATTCTCTTTGGCTTTAAAGGAGTTGAACAACTACCCCTTTTCCCAACGAACTGCGTGTGGCATTAAGCATCCATTACAAATGGAGACTCCCTCGAAAAAACAACGGACACCCTCACGCCTGACTGTTTAAGACCTTTCACCCTTTGACCAGAACTAATGCTACCCGTTAGCCTGACCTTTGTATTCAGACAGAGACGAGACAAAGCCTCCACCCCTCCGACTGCCTCTCTTTGTGGTCGGAGGCCCATTGTGCATATTTTGTAATGAATGCTAAGGGCCTTGCTTTTTGTAATGCATACTATAATTAGTTGACATACTTTTTGATGTATGTATAGTACAATATCACATCAGGGGTGCTGTATTTTTATTTAGCATAAATCCTATTTCAGAGGGATGTGTATTACTACTACATTTTGTTTAGCAAACTCGTATAGTGGAACACAAGGCCTCTCGTGTCCGTACTCATCCACTTCTCAAAGTCGGAGGGCCCAGACACGGATGTCATGACTTGTCAGACATTCAGGGGTGTTGTGATGGCACAATTGATGCTGTGATTATGTGGGGGGCCGTATCCCAACTCTTAATTAAAAGTATCTGTAAGGAATCGGACTACCGACTCGTCTCTTCAGTGCCCTGATTGTTAACATCAGGCGACGGGGAAATGTCGTTAACTGTGATTCATTAGCCTCAACATTATTTTGCGCACATTTAAAAGCACTGAGACGTCATAAATAGTTTCTCTACTTTCAATGTCTTCAAATGCTGGTTTGAAAGCTCAATAAAGGTGTGGGCTTAAACGGCACACTACCAGTTCCCCTGGAGATGGGAAGCTATGGTTGACCTCTGCAGCCTAAGGTCATATTGTCTGGTTCAAATGACAGGCCGCTGTTTGCCTCCTCCTCTTTAAGCTACCAGACAGTGGTAAAGGCATTATCACAGCATGTTACTTGCTGAGATGGATAGGCTTGCTTTTAGTGTGACAATTTGATTTACGGCTTGTTTCACATTGTGGAATGGGGTGACACGCCTACAAACGGTCCTGAAACAGCAGCTGTTTCAAATCCTTTTGATAAACAATGGAGCAGAGTTGACCCCTTTTTGACCCTTTAACTACTCTTACAGCTTGGTTTAACATGAGTGCAGCGTTGGGTGGTCAATGACTGAATCAGCAGTGTTTAGTAAAAAAAACGCGGTGTCAGAGTGAAATGTAGGTTGGAGCATCTTAAGTTTCTGGGCCGTTACCTATTTCACAGTAAATAAAATATTTCAGAGGTGTGCAGCTGTAAACACCCGAGTGGAGAATGAGTCATTAAGAGAGGGTTTTGAATTGCAAAAGATACTGAATTTTTTTTAAACATTTTTAGATAAATGAACAATTAATACAGACACAAGATTAAAGCCTGGAATGTGTATTTGTCATTTTACAGATACTTTAATGTGAGCTCATATGCATGGATCATGGAAAGCTTCACATCACCACCAGAGGCATGGTAGAGAACAGTTCATCTGGCTTTAGTACAGTTACAGGGATTGCTATTGCCATCAATAGCTTTAAGCTGGTGGGAAGATCAGCTGTCTGAACGGTCTCCAGATAGGAATGCTGTTGTGAGACCTTGTTGCTCAGACAGTATTCATCCAAACCGGATTGCAAGTGTAGCCAAATATAAAATGATTAATTGTAACTTCAGGGTATGACTCATCTGTCTTTTATGTATTCTGTCTCAGCCATTATGTTTTGAAACCATTTTATGGTTAAAAAAAGGGGTGATAAAATGAGAACGTTACTCCTGAGGAATTTCCATCCAATAGGTTGGGAATGAATTTCAGTCCTTTTCGCTCACAGTAGGCATCAGGAAAATGATTTGCAGAATCCCCTCCCAACATATTTCAGAGTGGTGACGGGGGAAATGGTTGTTATCTACTCATCTACTTCATTGTTTACAGGACACTGGTGTTCAAGCCAGATGTATTGCCTCTCCTCTTACTGTTAAAATGGGGGTTTGTGGTGGGGTTGATGATCCACGGACACTGAGGGAAGCTTCGCCGCAGGGCTTTCTGGTTGTTTACTGATTCCTAGTTGACCTAGCTTTCAGTGTTCGGATCCGAATGAGTCTGGTCCTCCGCCAGCCCTGCGTCACCATGGCCTGCCTGCTCACGTGGCAGCTATTCAACACTGCTGGATCCCTACAGGGCACAGGGTTGAGATTTGATTCCTCATTGATGCTCGGGTCCACAGTTGTAGAGTGCATAAACCCAGATAAGATTATCAACATATTTAGGCATGTTTATCTAAATCCTTGTGGGGCTCCTTTTTAAAATGACATTGAAATCTATGGGGGCAGTATTTAGCTGAATAGAGGTTTTCCGAACATTTCTCAGCCTGCCTACATTTTTCATGAACTTATCTCTGTTTTAAATTACACTTTGCACTTTGCTTTAGTAGTGAGTGATGACGTTGCCTTTTATATAGCGACTCGGTGCTGCTGAAAGGCTGCACAGAGCCAAAGCAGCCCTTTTTATAGAAGAGATCACAGGGATGAGAAGTTCATAATGCAGCTCTCTTGCATAAAGGATACTGAACTCTGAACACACTAATGCACATTCCTTGCATCTTGCTGCTGCATACATTCTCATGGTACTCACAGTACCTTGTCGCCTGACTTTTTTTTAAATGCAAGACGGCCTGTTGTTGCACTAATTATCAATAAGTCAATCACGTTCCTTGTAGAAACCCGGAATGAGATCAATTGTTTTACCATATTTTGATGTGCTGTCATGGTAATCTTGCCGGTAGTTTTATCTCTGAACTTTGCCCCCATTGAACCTAATCGTCGTCATCATTGCCAGTGGTGAAAGGCCATTGATGATAATGAGTGAGTGAGGCTTTCCCCTCTGTGGAAATTGTGGCTGAGCCAATGGAGCAGTGTGCAGGTTAATCCTTTAATCTTCATTAGCATAGTTTGGTAACCAGAGAGCCAAGTCTGTATTGTTGCTCAGCACCCTCCGTGTAACCCACCAGTTACTTACCAGTATTGCCTCCTCACCAGACGTGAGCACCCAACAGCAAACCATATATATATATATATATATATATATATATATATATATAGTTAAACACTTTTCTGAAGTAGTTTGTTAGCCTGGGAATAAATCGTCGTTGCAATTGTTTTACATGCCTGTTAGACCTCAAGGATAAACACACTGCATTTTGGTAACACTAAATGTGAACATGACTTTTGTTTGTTTATAAGAAAGCTCCACAGGGCCCCTTTTTTAAAAATAACATTTCCAAACCAATAGACAATGTGGAGTTTGTCACTAAACCTCAGCTGCTAATATCCTGGAATAAAAGTGGACAAAATAGGCTTGCACATATATTAAGGCAGTTAAGGCCTCAGATGATGACCCATTTTAACTTTGGTTGGAATCTCTGTCCACAAATGGTCTGCCAAGATTTCAGGCCTCTGTCTCTGCTGTTTTTCTCCTGTCTGCCGTCAACACTGTGTCCATTTAGTCCCACAGGAGGCATTTCTGGCGGCCTCTGATTTGGCCTGTGCCCATACTGTTGGCTTTGGTAGTGTAATTTCCCCTGACAAGCTGATGGTTAGTGTTCATTCAGGCAGCCCAGTCAGTATAATTTGGTTTGTGTTAAGATCGTCTGTTCCATGTCGTGATTCTGTCTGATTTGTCTTGACTGTCATTTTGGTCACTGTCAAGGTCTCCACATTGAAGGGCTTCAATGCTAGGTTGGTTTCCCAGGCCTGTCCATATCTTTTTCAGAAGTGGTGCTTGTTTCTTAATCGTGGCAGGTTCACATGCTCTAACATGATCTATTGTGTAAACCATGTACATGATGTCTCCAGCCCAGCATTGTTTTGGCGTTGGGATCTTAATCTAATAAATGTGTATTTCTGTGCTCGTATCAACATCTGACATGGTCAAAAAGTCTAACTGCATTGTATATTCACTTTCACATTCATAACGACGTGAAAGTGCCTGACCATGAATAGAAAGTATTGAATGTAGAAAATGGATGAATGGTTGGAAACACTTGCAGAGAGATTGAGCAGTTTTATAAACCTCTTTGTTCTGTGCTTTGAGTTTAGCACCAATTCAGATTCATTTAGAGAAGTGCTAAAGACGTTGGTCTGTCCCATCGCTCATGCTCACCCGTTTTTATTATCTTCATCGTGTTGGTTTTGTCTGCTACTGCTCATAGTTGTTGCTGCTGGGCTAGGGCCTACTTTGTCTCGCTTTATAACTGTCACAGGATTGTCTAGCCAGCTCCAAACAAAGCATTGGCCTGCTTCAGTTCACCCAGGCTCTCTAACAAAGGAGGTAGACATTAGGAAGAAAGATAAAAAAAGACAACACTAGACAAAACACAGACTTACAGATTTTTCTTACTTTGTCGGCCTCTGTTGAAAGCTATTGCATGTTGTCTGTGACGCAAACCCCCAAGGACTTGCTTGAGACAGGAAAAAGTGCTCCTCTACTCAATATTTCAAAGGGAGGAACTCTTACGACTGATCTCATTGCCTGTGATGGGACGATGAGGATGCACAAAGCTATATGTTGGCAAAAAGACGGCAGCAATAATTACTCAAAAGAAACTGTCACCTTTTACAACTGTGCTTTAAACATTATTTTAAACAGTGGATTATATTTTGAGAATTTGTAATTATACTTGCAGGCTGAAGGATGTATAAAGATGACGTGCCATTGAAAGCTGACTGTGTGTATATATGATGACAACCAAGGTTCTTGTGAAAACCATCTTTGGCCTGTTTTCTTTTTTATCACCTATTTTTCATCTAATTTGTGCACATCTCATTTTTTACGTGACACTAACATCTCTGTACTTCTTCTCTTCCAGTCCTGTGTGCAAAGAACCTGGCAAAAAAAGACTTCTTTCGTAAGTATTTTTACATGTTGCTATTCTTGTCCCATTCCCTCCCTTGTGCGTTGAAACAGGCTTTGTCAGCAGCGGCAGCTTGCTGGCCTTTTGAAGCCGTGCTGTAAAGGAAGTCCCTCAGGAGCTGTCTGTCTGTTTCACACACCAGGAGGCTTGTCACGCACAGGGACCCACCGCTAACCAAACCTCCAGCAATACGCATCAGGTCCACTGAAACAGCCAGTAGATATCATTTTAAAAAAGGCTTTAATTAAACTGGACAAAAAAAACATCTTAATGGTGATTTAAATTAGAATAAACACAAACTTCACTGTGTAATTTAAGAAGACTTTTCATCCCCTGATTTTGTATTTTGTCGTAAAAGCCTAACATGGCAAGTCGTATCATGCTAATTTTGTAATATAGGAAAAAGGACGACCTTAATATGTTCAGAAGTAGAAGTAGGCCCTGCTTGCCATGTCTGGCTTTCTGTTAGAAAACAAACCAATGAGAATACAGAGAGACTAAACCGTGCTCCACTCTTATAGTGAGAGTAGACTATAAAACACAAGTGAAAACAAACATGCAAAGACTGGAATGCTGATAGTTGAAGGTCATCGTAGGATGAATAGGTGTGTTGTTTTCTCTCTGGCTTCCAATTTACTGTTAGTTAATGTTTAGGTGCAGGCCGCTCCTTCAACGTCTGTTGAGGTGATCAGGACAGAAGGCCGTCCTGCCGCTGGCATTAATGTAAGAGGAGACGTGTTATTTAGCTCTACTCACAAAAGAATACCTCTGAGCAACTCTCATTTTTTAAACTAATTGGCCAGAATAAAAGTGTTAAATTGCAAGGTGGGGTATTTAGCTAGTAGTTTGGTTCTCCATTAACCTGGAAGTCATGAACACCGACAATAGCGAGTTAATTTGTGATCACAAAGAGGGAAGTCTCACAAAAGCACAAGGGTGACTGAACAGGTTTGACTTGAAGTATCGGTGCCCAGAGGTACACGAGCACAGCCAGATAAACACGGCGGGAAGGATTCATTAGCAGATTTCCAACTAAATAAGATGCTGTTTCGAGGTGTTCCTTATAGTTATAGAAAGGAGTAGTGTAAAGCTTCAATGTCCTAGAAAGGAGATTTGTTTCACATACAGCAGTCAATGATACTAAATGCTTTGAATACAAATGGCTAAATCTGCACTGGATACTACTGCCTCCTTTAGAGACCGAACTTAATGAGCAATATTATGATCAGAGGAACTTTGCAATAAGATTTGTAGGCTCCCCTGATGGTCCCACAACAAAGTTCCAGCACAATGTCTTGTAGGGCAAGTAATGTGTAAAGAAAATATGACTACGGGACTTATCCACAGAGCAGCTCTAAAAATCACCGATAATAAATATGGGTGAATCAGTGGATATGCTATGCGAGCTGCTGCTGCTGCTGCACTTTTATGATTATTGATGTGGCACTGTCCACGTTTGCTTTAAGGTGGATATAAACAACCATGATAAATATGTGAGGAAATTATCTTGTAGGGTAAAAAAGTTGCAGAGAAACAGCTAAAAGGGCAATATAGGGGAAACTCTCAGAGGCTGGTCCTGCAGGCCAAACATTGCGGTAAAGAAACCTCCAGGACAGTAAGATGTCAGTGGATCAGATGACGGCACAAACAAATCCCCATCACCGGGCTAGGAGACAGTATTTGTGTGCCTTGTCTCTGAAATGTGATAATTGTACTACTGAATAACTGAATTGTGAGAAACTTGCAACTGCAGTCTCATATAAATCAGTCAAATGGGGGCTGAGCATGTCCCATCGCCACACACACACACACACACACACGCACACACACACACACACACACACACACACACACACACACACACACACACACACACACACACACACACACACAGAGAGAGTTGCTTCATTAAAGACCCTTTACATTTTTTTTATTAAAACCTTTTTTCTTGCCTCTGTCTGCTTTTTACAGGGTTGCCAGATCCTTTTGCCAAAGTGGTGGTGGATGGCTCAGGACAATGCCACTCTACAGATACTGTGAGAAATACGCTGGACCCAAAGTGGAATCAACATTATGATCTGTAAGTTAACAGAACTGTCGGGCAGTATTTTTGACTCATTTAGAAACGAATGCAGCGAGTGTTGGTGCGTGAATTGGTGTATGAGGTCACATACTACTGAACATCTGAAGCTGTACAGGAAGCATTGTTATCACAGAAATACGCCATGCTGGTTTTGCTCTGTAGTATGTCTCTGTGTGGAACTGCTATGTCGAGTGTTTCAGGAATGCAGATGAGTCGTCTTTTCACTGTGTGCAGACACCCATCTATAAAGCTTTTGAGCGGTTTTATGTGCGAACAAAACATCTTGTAGAGTGAGATTGTAGACATTGCTTACCTCTGGCCTCACCCTGACGAATATCAAATGCATATGAGATTTCTTGGGAAGAACATACGACACATACTGCTATGAATTCCTTCTTCCTCAGATAGCAGATTCATATTTGTCTGGCTTGCTCACTTTTCTGAGTCAATTTACATAGGCCAACACACACATTTAGTGTGCGGCTTTAAGTGATATGAGATTACAAAAATAAAGTGTAAATGAAGATGATTTATTTCAAACAAAATCTCTGAATAATACCATCGCAAAAAACAAAAGGGATGCAGGAGGAAAACACGTTTGTTAGATGGTTACATTGCCGAGGGAAGTTACGATAACAGTACATGTCTGGAGATTCTGTGTCGACTGGCAGTTACGAGGAGTGATCGCCCCAATGGACCCACTGGTAACCACGGGTAACCACTGGTAACCACGGGTAACCACGGTTATGTAGTCGTGAGAGAAGACGGAATTTAGGGAATAGGAAGCCTGACAGAAATAGTTGGACATTTCCAGCCATGAAGGGAAAGGTAGGAAAACGAGGTGTGCTCAAGAATTAAAAAGGAAAAGGATGAATACTTCTAAGGTTAAAATATGTATGACACTGAGTATCGTAAGGACAGTCAAACAGATAGATCTCAATCTGGTCTTCGTACCGTGTTCAAACTTGTGACATTTTTCTCAATTCTCTGACAATTTATAGGCAATTAAATTAATGTACCATTCAATAAAATAATGTGTATGCATATGTGGCCTTTATCATTTCACGATAACAACTGAGGCGTCTTGCCTTTCTAGGCACACTTACATTTACACACACACACACACACACACACACACACACACACACACACACACACACACACACACACACACACACACACACACACACACACACCTACCTGTTTCACAATGCTGCCTGTGTACTGTCAACATTAACCTCAGATCCCCTCTTTTACATAATTCTCTCCCTTCTCGGTCCCCACCCTCTCGGAGGAGTTTGTTTCCCTCCAGCGACCCCTGGCCTCTCCCTCTCGTTCAGGAAATGGCTAACACGCCACAGAAAGCAGATGGGAGTGTGGGATTGGCCGATTACCAACTCGCCAAACCCCCCCCAGCCTTCATCTTTAGGAGGTGGGGTCTTTTTGTCACATGACACTGATACTACCACAAGCCTTGGTGCTCTACATTACATACATACCCTGCAAAAAGTTATATCTCTTTTTAACTACAGTTGGTGCTCCTAAAATGCATGAGGACTAACGGTGTCAGACATCCTTTTGAAAACATTTTGTATGTGTTGAAAGTTCATGAACTTGCAGTAATATGTGCGTAGGTCTGGTTTTGGCTAGTGGCCTGCTCATGCTTGGCATCTGTTTCCAGCCCTTTTAGTATAAACTCCTCACATTGCTTTGGTTAGAGGGTCAGATGTGCTTCACCGCTCCCTCTACCTTCCCTCTATAATAAATGCTGTACATACCATGCTGCCTAAAGGGGGAGCCTGTGTCGACTAACGGGGCGTCACAAATACGGCCTGAGCAAGATTTGGTTTGTGCCCAGTAATAGGATGTTGAACACACCAGTGACAATAGCCCCGAGGCGGTCAGTTTTCTCTTCTCCCCTGTGGCCATCCTTATGAAAAATGCATTGACAGTAGCCAACAAGATGACGCTTTATTACTGCCTACCTATCACAAGCCTTGGCAGACATACAGACCATATAATCAGAAAGTCAGTAACTCCAGACATTGATTAGTAGTGATTCGGAAGATGTCTTTCTACGTCATTCCTGTCTGCTCTGAGTTGGCACAGTAAAGCCGTGGGTTGACCCAGGAGAATGCTAAAAGAGAGCAAGTTGTTTGCTCTGTGCTTGGACACAGGCATGGTGTTGGTTGTATATTCAGTAAGGTTTTTTTGTGTTGTCTTTCTCAGTCTTGGATTGACTGCAAAGCTTCAGCCACCTTCAAGAAGCTCTACTGCCAGACATACCTACATTGCAGCCAGAAATCTTTTTAGTGACGTTATTGCTTAAATGTTCACAATTTTCTGTTATGAGAGACAGGAAAAGTCTGTGGAAGCATATGTCCAAAAGTGGAAGAAGTGAAATGGGGTGGTCGGCTCAATGTAACAGCAAGGAACAGGGGAATCGAGGAAGAATGCTTTGGCATTAACTCGGTTTACATAAATCAGATCAAGATACCTGATATGGACGAGCCAGAGCTGTAGAATCTGATTTATTTTTGTCATTTTATAGATGTTAACAACTGAAGGCTGTCGCACATTAATGTGAAATCTATTCAATCGTGAAATAAATCGTATTTGTGATATCCCAATGTAATGTGCGTTCCCATGGCAAGAAAAAGTGGCAAGTCGTGCGGGTCTGAATTTAGTACGTCCTGTAAAGCTAATCTGGATTTGACCCAAGAATATTTCCCCTCCTCTGCTGTTGTCTGTAGGATTAGGAGGGCTAAGGCTTACTTTTGTTTTTGTCCTAACTACCTTATGAAGTGCGTAAGTGAGAACGAAATAGAGAGATTGTTTTTAATTGTTTTGTCTCCGTGCTTGACCAACAGCATTTAGTCGTGAATCATATGAGAGTTTCTTGTTCTTGTTTTTAAAGTAGATTTAGTGCTGGAAATTGAATAATTCAACACCATGAATAGAAAAGGGAGCGTGCCAAGAACACGAGGTGAACCCTGCACATACTGTTCTGCTTGAGCCCTGAGCAGTATTCACAAGGGGAAGAAAAATATGAATCTAATGGCTTACATTATGTCATTATTAATTCATTTCTAATTCATGGTATCTGTTATGTAATGTCATAACATTCTCTGGAAATAGATTACTTTAATGGCTTTTATTACATTTGGCATAATATTCAGGGGTATATTTATCGTACTGGAGCATTTTTTCTTATAACTTGGAAATGTTTTTATTGTTCCGAGCATGCTGGCATAATATTTGTGCTGTCATCGTGGTTATGTCCCGTGCAAAGACATTAGGAGCTTTATAAATTACTTTTTCCAAAACCAAGCCTAGATATGTTTTGGCGGAATTATGGATAACATTTTTAGCGATGCAAATAAAGGGAAATAGAGACACTTCTCTCCATGGCGACACAGCCAATAAGAGATATCGACCAGCTTCAGATTGTGGTCACACAGTGAGAACTGGTCCTCAGAAATATGGTCCAGTTTGCCCTTTTCTGGATGAAGTTTGCACACCGAGTATACTGTGGCTGTCAGAGCAACACCAGCCACCTGTAGAAGACAGGGAGTCACAGTCATCCAGTGTGTAGTCATGTGTGTAAATACCGTACCGCTATCTGTTTCGCAGCCCACTTACTAATCAGTTAAACCGACTCCAATTTGTATTAATCTGCTGTCGATAGCAGTGTTGCCATAATTGCCTCAGTACCTGCACTGTTATGTCGGAGCACAAGCTTTCCCAACACATTGTTAGTGAGGAAATAACATGTTTGACCTGTTCTCTATCATTCAGACACTCAGTCATGGTTTCGTCAGCTATTTCAGTTTTTTTGCTCCAAGATGCTCTGCAGACACTCTTTGCATCACATTGACCTGTTAATCTCCCAACGGCACTGTGCTCAGAAAGAGCATTTGAGTTGCACCACAGCACACACAATGCAGGGAACCAAATTAAAACATGACGGTACAATGGTGGCAGAAACAGCACGGCTTCAATTAGAAACACAAATAAACAAATAACAGGTCAAATCCATTCAGCCGTTTTGTTAAACGTCTCATAACTAGTTGCTGGTAAAATGTTCCTGACTTGAGAACTATTGAGAACTATTCTGTACAAGCCAATATTATGGCATGACCGAACCAGTCACAGATTGAAGCGTTTGGAACCTCTCTCCTCCATTCTGTAAATATCCATTTATTGGGAAATAAGCCTTTACTCCTCTTTATTTCAGAAGAAAATGTAAAGTTCAGCTGCAGAAAAACATGCTCTTTCACTATTTTTCTTCTAATAATGTTAACTGACTATCTGCTATCCATTTAGTAGATCATAATCTCGACGAGTGTCAAAGCACAGGCCGACACACCAGCATCCGCTAAGCAAGATGCTAACCTAGCAGCATATTATTATTATTCTGTGTGTGTGTGTGAGAGAGAGAGAGACACTGTGTGTGTGTGTGTGTGTGTGTGTGTGTGTGTGTGTGTGTCACTGCGTGTGTGTGTCACTGCGTGTGTGTGTCACTGCGTGTGTGTGTCACTGTGTGTGTGAATGTTGAACTCTGTGTGTTTACTGTGGTAGCTGTCTGGGTCTCAGACAGTGGTGGAGCACATCACGGGGACTTCCTCTTCAACCACGACTAGACTGGCCTCAGCTGCGCTTAATCTGCACAAACACTCAAACACGTACACACAAAGTACTTTGAATCAGCTAATCGGCCTCATTACAGTCTGAAAGTCTACACCGCAGACATGGGGTGCATTGTTCTCTTGCTGTCGGGGAGAATTAGTTTGAAGAGATGTGAAATACTAGTTTCAGTTTTTACTCTTGTTTCTCTTACTTAATTATTTGTTAGATTTTGGAAACTTTCTTGAGTTTAATTTTTCATACCCTGTGGGTTGACGACCTACTCTGTTCTTTCCAATGCACACACAAGCATACATTGTGTGTTATTGAACCCTTTTGTCAGGATTGCAAACTACTTGTTTGTCTTATTGAACTGCTTTCCTTCTTTTCCTGTCAGATACATCGGAAAGGCAGACTCAATCACCATCAGTGTATGGAACCACAAGAAGATCCACAAAAAGCAGGGCGCAGGTTTCCTCGGCTGTGTCCGCCTCCTGTCCAACGCCATCAACAGACTCAAAGACACTGGCTGTAAGTATCTGTTGTTGTTGTGTGCAGTCTCTTCATGCTCCCTCTGCATGCTTACCATGGCCTTTACCCTGCGGCCAGTCTGGTTTGTGAGTGAAGAGTGATAGCTCTATTTTCTTTTTCCACTGGCAAATACAGAATTTATTAATGAATAACTTAAACATGGTTGCATAAGCCATGTTCACCTCTCTTCACACCTCTATGCACACTCATCCTGCACTCGGCACACAAGACAAATGTGTGGAAAAGACAGTGTCTCCAACAACAAGACAGCAACTTAATTTTAAGGAACCGTTCCTGTGCTTTTATTTTGTATGACTGCAACAGTTTGATAGCTATCTAGCCTGCTGCTACATGTGTACAGTGCCCTCCAGAATCATTGGCACCCTTAGTACATATGGGCAAAACAGGTCGTGACAAAATCAGAAAGTCTCAAACTACTACAACTACAAGTTGTTTGGGAGGGTTGCCAGAAAAAAGCCTCTGCTGTCAATCAACAACCAACTAAAGCGCCTACAGTTTGCCACATTTTACTGGGACTTTCAATAGGACCAGGTTATATATTGTCAGATGAGACCAAAATAGATATTTTTGGCAACAAACATCAAAGGTGGGTTTGGCATAGACAGAAAGATAGCCGTCCAGAGAAGCACCCCATACCCACTGTGAAGTATGGTGGAGGATCTTTGATGCTGTGTGGCTGTTTTTCTTCCAAAGGCCCTGGACATCTTCTTAGGATATGGTATCATGGACTCCATCAAATACCAGCAGATATTAAATGAAAACCCAACAGCCTCTGCCAGGAAGCTTAAAATGGGCCACGGTTGGACCTTCCAGCAGGACAATTATCCGAAGCACACATCAAAATCTACACACAAATGTTTCACTGAGCACAGAATAAAGGTGGTGCCATGGCCATCACCCCCGACCTAAAGCCCATAGAACTTCTCTGGGATAAGCTGAAGAGGAGAGTCCACAAGCGTCGACCTCGGAATTTGGTCTCAGATCCAGTGCCATGTGTTCACCAACCTTATCACGCATTATCGGAGGAGACTCTGCTGTTGTCTTGGCAAAGGGAGGCTGCACAATATATTAAATGAAGGGGTGCCAATAATTGTGGCGAATATATTCATGATACACATTTGTGTTTCTTTTATTTATGTTACTGACATTAAGTTACCATGAGATTTATGGCCACAATACACAATAAACTCCTCATTTTTACAGCAATGCAAATGTCTGTCCAGAAGCAAAAAGCTTTTATTCTTGGAAACAAATTCCTGCTCATATACTTTTTGTGCACTGTTTTGCACAAATGGATGAAAAAGATGCAAAAATAGAAATAAGGATGATTTTTTGGGATAGTTGTGTGACCATAAAGTTGACCCCAGGCCAGTGTGAGGAACATACAAAAGAACAGCCATGAATTTGTGAATTTGCACAGACAGGTTCTCACACAGTTAGTTTCCCATCTGCGTTGCTTCAGACTGCGGCTCCTGTGTTGTGCCCTTTGATTTCCAACTGATTCTGACTCACTCATATACACTTAACTATTGTACATACTGTCAAATTAACATCCTTTTGCACAATTGTCTCTGTCTTTTTTTCAATCCATCTTCCTGACCTGTCTTTAACCAAAAATGTCAGACATGTACCAGAACAACCACACTGGGTTACACATTCTTTAAATAAATATATAAATAGCCAGCCCTTTTCTTCTTTCCATCCTTTCATTCTACACAGGCCACAACCATTAAAGGAGTTGTCTGTCTGAATATAATTGCCATTTGTTGGATGCTTTTTTTATCCAAACTGCATAGTTGGATACTTCCATGAATGTAGGTAGTCGGAATTTGGTTGGCCCAAATGCAATAGACTCCTATGCCAACTCCAAAAAGCTAAATACTTTAAAAGAGTACATACTATGTATCATATTTGCTCCTTAATGGCATTCTTGGCACATACTTTAAAGTTCACCCCCTAATCCACACAAAAAGAACACAAAAGGACATGCTTTAACCTCGTGGGTGCTAAATGACTTGTCCTTAGATTTACCCACAGCTTCCAGAAACCGTCAGTATGGGCTCCAGTTAGGCTCCAGACCAGCCACTTACTGTACAGCCAACCTGGCATGAATTATACTTGTTCATAGCCACAGGAAGAGGACATGGAGACGGCTCATGATCTATGACAAGACACCAGCGCTCACATCACCCCCCTGTCCTTGTCCTGAGTGCCACACACACACACACATACACACACACACACACACACGCACACACACACACACATTGAGCCAAAGATACAAACACACAAAATAATACTTTACTAAAACTGCATTGGTTCCTAGAAGTCATATTCAACTCCTACACACACACTCTCTTGCAAACCAAAAGTCGGTCTGGCATGATGGTCTAGTTTACTAGAAGTCGGTCTGGCTCTATCCTCGGCTCCACTTCCTGCAGCATCATAGACACAAACCTCTGCCTCCTCTCTCCTACTTCGGAACCCACAAACCCGCCAAATCTTCACCGACTACACATGTTAGTCTGGCTTGCTTTGATCTCTGATGTTTATTTTTGTGTTGTATTTATCCTGTTGATATAACAGCTTTTTTATATTTACTGATTTGCTGATTGTGATACTGCTGTTGGATTTACACGTGCATTCAGGCATAAACACACACACAGAGCTACAGATGTGCATATATATATATATATATATATCGACACTAGACACACTCATGATGGTCAACATACACATATTTACACAAGTTTATGTGGTTTGTTTATTGTAGCAACCACTTTCCCTAGCTCTGATGAATTGAATGGTGCAGTGAGGCGTTGTGGTTAAAGGTCTGCAAATGTTCTTTCTCTCCGTTTCTGCCTTCTCTTATTTAAGAGAAGAATCTGCTTACTATTCCAGCCATGTAAGGCTTAGACCATCCCTGTTTTAGTCTAGACACGTATCCGGAACAGACGCACACACACACCCTCTCTGGAAACAAGCTATAGGGTTGTATAGATCTGCTTAGTCTATAGAAGAAGACACACCATTTTATATGCAAACAAAATCACATAGGCAAACCAAAGACATGACGAATTCAGTTTGGCTTTCGTTTTAGCATTGCACATGGAGAACTGGGGCATATCTTCTTTCACTCACTCTCTCGCTGCCTCTTCTGCATATTTCTCTCCATCTCCTACACTCTGAGGTCTGATTAGGTTTTACATTTTCAGATTTTAGTAAGCCAAAGCCCCTGCAGGACTCTTACCCTACACGCACGCACTCATGCACGCACGCAAGCGCACACACAAACATAATTTTACACTTGTACCAATTGATATCATTCCAGCGCTGGTCAGCTGGACTTGCCGAAGTGTGTGTGTGTGTGTGTGTGTGTGTGTGTGTGTGTGTGTGTGTGTGTGTCTCAATCTTGTTCTGAGTGTTCCCGGGTCGTGTTGTCCATGTCTGGCGGTGCTATCCTGCGCCGAGCAGATAACTAGTTCTCTCTTATCCAGAAACAACAACTGCTAACATCTTTTGTGCCCAATTTTTTTTATCTCACGCACAAAATGGGTGAAGCTTTAGCAGTGTGTCTTCTGCAGAGAGCACTGTTAATGTTTTTTACATTTTAAAGGCACATTTGTATGCAGACATATTGCAGACACTTCAGTGTGTTCCGTTCGACTAAGTTAGACCGTCATAAGCATTGTGTAAAAACACACAGCCTCCCAATTCCTTGCAAGGTTGTCGACACAGAAGACTCGAGCAAAAGAAACCACAACGTTGTCTGGCACAACACAATGTGAAGTTATCTGGCAATCAAATACGTTTAGGCACACATTCCTGGTACGTTACTTAATTGTTATATAACATGAACATGATATTGGGTGAATTATATCAAGTTGCTCAGTACCTGGATGTGTTCATGGTTGTACATGTGGGCAGATGCTTAATTAATCGGTATGTGTCTGTTTGGTTTTTCCCTGCAGATCAGAGACTGGACCTGAATAAGTTGGGCCCCAATGACAATGATAATGTGAGAGGACAAATAGTCGGTATGAAACACAAACACACACTTTTAGTTGCATACTGTATACGATACGTAATAGAAAATGTCATCTTAAGTGGAAGGAAATCGAGCCACGTGCAGTCTTGTGTCGGTCTGCGTTGCACATCTCTGACGCTCTAGTCTACATCCAGTTTTCCATTACGTCAAAACAGAAGTTCAGATGGACACTTTTGGTCAAATCCCAGAGCCTTTTTCCACTGTACATTTACTAAAACCACTGAACCAATTAACAGCTGGAAGACAGTGTTGGAACTACATTTGCAGTTTACTTAAAACAAAATATTAATGGAGAGCTCAGTTATTTATTTTTTTAATAGCAAATTATCATTAATCGCTCTCATAACAAAACATTTTCAATATTTGAAATTAGATATCAGCGAAGAGTTCATTCTGGATGTCTCAGAGCATTGTATTATTTAAACACTAGAAAACACAAATTGACCCAGACTGCATCCTCTGTCTCAATATGCCCGGTTATGACTCGGTTCATTACTTATTTAAAAAAGTATTTAATGTTCTTTTTTTCCCCTGTCCTTTGTCTTAATGTCAGAAGAGAAAGGGAATAAAGAAGAACACAAAATGTATAAAAAGCATTTGTGAAACCACATTCCATTGGGACTTAATACAAAATGATACATATACTAAATATTACCCATATAGTGCAGCTCAGATAATGATATTGATCTATTGTCTTCCTTGTCTTTTGTTAACTGTGTAGTAAGTCTTCAGTCCAGAGATCGCATTGGGACAGGAGGGCCGGTGGTGGACTGCAGTCGTTTGTTCGACAATGACTTACCCGATGGGTCAGTATTATCACACGTTTTAATAAAAACTGAGCCATCCTATTTGTGCACACAAATTATTCAATTTCTTCTTCAACTCCGGTAGAGACTAATTATATAATTAAAGTAATCTGTAGTTTAAATGTGTCCATTGGGGCAGAGCTGTAGCTTCTCTGTGCTTCTGTGAATATTTACAATATGTGTAACACATTAGTTAACATCATATTATACTACGATAATTTGGTCTGGTTTGGAAAGAGAAAATATCTATCTGATAAATATTTTATTTTCCTGTGCAATCCTTGATATGTATATGTTCAGCTGTACGCACTTTGGTGAGTCTCTTTTTTTTGTGCTGCCTATAACATGAGGGATACATTGTTTACAGTGCTGTTAGATTAACATGTTCTTAATGATGAAATGGGTGTATTTTTTACGTACAATGTTTGTTTCTCACCTTTTTAAAAAAAAAATATTTTGCCATGAAACAGCTGGGAAGAGAGGAGGACAGCCTCTGGAAGGATACAGTACCTGAACCACATCACACGCACCACCCAGTGGGAGAGACCTACGAGGTACATCTGCACACATACTGCACACATCCTCACTAGGACTTCAAATACGACAAACATGTCCTTTTATAACAAATAATGAGTGAATCGCTGTCAATTTCCCTCCAAACAAGTAACACCCCCACCTCCCCACCTCCTCTCCCACCTCCCCACCTCCTCCCCACTCTTACTACACATCTCCAGTGGCCCCCAGGCAGCATAGTGGAACGCAGAATGACAGACAGGAAATGGTGAAGAAAGGGTTTAGTGGCAGGTCATTTAGACAGGCGGAAATGGTGACGCTGAAAAGGAAGATGAGCAGCTTGGGACTGTGCAGGAGGAAGAGATGGCAGAGGTTAAGTAGCAAAGAGCAAGAATAACAGTTGGGAGAGGAAGTGAAGACGGATTACTTTTTTTCCCATTTTCTGCGACAGCAGATGCAATAAATACCGTGTGAAATTATAAGCTGGTCCATGAGATAGTTGTGAAACATTGTGGGTGTAGATGTGAGAAAGTGGCTCAAACATTGGAAATAAGAGCGCTTTAACGTGAAGGAAAGACCAGGGAAAGTGGACAGAGAGGTGGGACATAAGTGAAGGGGGAGAGACATGAAATAGGAGGGAGGAAGAGTGTGTGGGAGGGGGAGGATGTGTGCTGTGGGTCCAAGGATTTAGATAGCCATGGCGTCAGGGACTCCGGACAACCAGACAGTGATCACACATGCTACACGCACACACATACACACACACGGTAAGTCAGCCTGTCTCTGTTTATGTCGGCTTATCAGATATATGTTTTCGTAAGTCCAGCAGTTAAGTAGCACACAAACACACTAAAGATTCTACTGGAGTCTTGTGAGAACTTTCTGTGCGCTTTTATGCAACCCATTAACCTTCGCGTCACTTTAATCTTAGTCATGTAATCTATTTTCTTCTCGAGGACTGATGACGCATGATGTTCTCCAATAATTACACTATGCTTGTTGTGTGTATGTCTAGACGCAACACAAAGAACAACTAAGCTGGCGACACCTATGACTGAAGCCCTCACACACCTATAACGCACAGTAACACACCCTCCACACCCAGGTTCCTGAAAGCAGATCAAAAAATATGGTGAACGCACAATCAAATCCATTCAATAAAAGTCAACCACTTGTCTCTCACTGATGTAAAACACTCGACCATGGATGTAACTCTTTGGATCGAAAACAGACATTTGTGTTGTCCGTGTCAATTCATCCAGTTCACCGCAAGAAAGTTTGTATTGTTTAGACAAAAGGCTAACTTGATTACATGACACTGGACTTACATGACTCACTCCTCTTACCCAGGCCGGCGTCGGAGTACTCCAGCCCATCTGGGCGGCCGCTGAGCTGCGTGGTGGACGAGAACACGCCAGTGATGACGCCCGTTAATGGGGCCGAGGCCAGCTGCCCGCCGGGCGAACAGCGGATCCAGGAGAGACGGGTTCGATCGCAGCGGCATCGCAACTACATGAGTCGAACACACCTGCATACACCGCCTGACCTGCCCGAGGGTTATGGTGAGAGACAGTGCTGCAACACACACAATTACAATTTACTCACTTCGCTGACTGCTTACCATTTATTCAATCTGGTGAAATAGGAAGAAATGGTCTCAATACATTTTTGCATTTCGTCTCCATCTTCCTCAATATGAGCGGTGAAAGCACCTTTGTAAAAAAGATTGTGCGATCCAATCATGTAGCTGCTAAACCATGGAGTGCCGTTTGTGGAACGTTTTGCAGTGCGTTGGCTGGCTGACGGTCACAAGCATGTAAATAGTTAATGCTCGCTACATGAGTTATAATCCGGCGCTCTGGAAAGGGATGCAGTTCTTGAAAACATTGAATATGTATTTACCCATCTGACTGCCCCCAGTCTGATGTTTTCACCAAATGTTGGTTACATTTGACAGAGCTCAGCCGTGTCACTGCTGTTTCATTGCCAGTACATAATCAGTGTTGACGTTTACATGTTGCAATATGTTTCATTGCAACTGCAGTGCAAAGGGCCCTCCTGCTAGTAGTCAAGGTGACGTGTCAGGGGAATACTTAACACCTGGGGCACAAGAGTACAAGAGTATGCTGTTGTTATAGTGTACTGTTTAATTACCTGTGTCACTGATATCAAAAAGGCCAGCTGAGATGAAGCCCTAACCCTCAAACATGTGCAATCAAATACATGGTGAGCTGCTCCTTTGGTGGTGTCTTCTTTGTAGCCTGGAGGAAGTGATACTTTGAACATTTTATTTTGACCCCTTTCTTCTCTCTCTGCTGTCCTTGGGCTCACTCAAACTTTCTCTAGTAATAATTATTTGAACAATGGTCCTCTTTGCCAGTGAACTAGAATGGTACTATTGGACCTGTGCCCCCCTTTTTGAAATGTCCTGTCCTTGTCCACTGAGGCTGGCCAAGGTCGGACAAAGTGAGTCACTGATGCCCAACAGCTAGTAAGTTTTCTTTCTCGGCTGAACCCCCTGAACCAGTGGCTGGGCGTGGTGAGGGAGCGTGAGAGGGAGGGAGGGGGGGGAGGGAGAGAGAGAGAGAGTGTGTGTGTGTGTGAGGGGGGAAAAAAGAGGGAGACGTGGGTAGGAAATGAGTTGTGCCAGTAGGAAGTTGGGGTGGGGGGCAGTGATGGATTAGCAGGTCCATACACACACACACACACACACCAAAACCACGCCTGTGCAGCACACACACTTTGTGCCAATGCTCACTCTCCATTCATCCACAAGCTGGATGAAACGAGAGATCCAACAAGTGAAGGATGGTCCATTCTCTTTGGTTTTGAGTGACAGCATTTTCCTTTTCCTTTGGTTTTGGACATGGGAATGGAAAGAGATTACTTTCAGAGCACACACCAGCCTTTAAGAGAAGATCTAGGATGCATAAAGGAAAAACATTCATGGGTGTCTTTGATAAATTTCCCTAGCGTTTTATTTTCCCCATCCTCTTAGGCCTACTGGAGACTGGAGAGGAACTAATTGATTACATTGGCGCACACCTCAAGAAGCTCTTGTCCCTGCAGTTTTCCTGTCACATCAATTATAAACTTCTTTCATATTCAAGAACTCACTGTCTAGCACCCACACCACGAGACTACAGAACAACTGCCTCAGCAAACAGGACCAAGCTTGTTTCAGTGCTGTTTTTGCATTTTCGATATATATTAATTCCAAATAATATTTTCTCTGTTTTAGAGCAAAGAACAACTCAGCAGGGCCAAGTCTACTTCCTCCACACACAGACTGGAGTCAGCACCTGGCATGACCCTCGGGTGCCCAGGTAACTCCTTCTTGTTTTGCAGTTTTCACATGTTTATTGACCATATTTGTACATATTTATTATTAGCTCAGCTCCACATTGACTAAAACACATGATAAATGTTCTGCAGTACTGACGGCATGTTTTGATCCTATTGTAAAATATATTACCAAAGCATCTGGACTTGACTGGTCTAGATCAGACCTTATTTCTCATTTAACTTCTCAGTGTTATGTTCAAAATCCGGGTCAGCCAAACTAATGACCTCTGAATCCGATGTGGAGTTGGATGAACAGTTTTGGACAGATGTTGAGCTGAACACACCAAGGACTCGCGGTCCTGCATTCAATCAAACTGTTTCACCAACTCTCAATAGTCCACTTGCTAATTCACCAGAGACTTCAGGCACTGCTATTGCGTTCCGTTTTTGGCCGCGTCTCGGTGAAGCTGCTGCTCAGTGAGGAAACAAATGCATTTAACATCCAGCGCACAGCAGCAACCTCTGGGTTGGGTCATTTTGGACTGAGCTTCTAAAATGACCCAGTATGTTGTGATGAGTGCAGCGAGGCATGTGCTTTTGTCCCGGAGTGATGTGTCCTCACTCCACACAAGGACAAAGTACTCGCACATGAACACATAGACACCAGCACAGGTCGTCCTCCGGCTATAGCATCGTCCCAGATCAGGGCGTAGGTTCCTACTGACAGGGATGTCAGTGCACAGGAAAGAAGAGGAGTCAAGAAATTAGAGCACGTGCTTTGTCAGAAGGATAATGACAATGTTAATTTAATTGATGCTCTTTGGTCTGTTGAGATCCTATCTAGTCTATCTAGAGTCTGCAGTCTAATGGTCTGAGTCCTGTGAATCTGCTGGATAAGGAAAGCCTAGGGACGTATTAATATAAAAGGTAATGCAAACCATTGAACTTAAGAAAAGCAGCTAACAACACATGATTCCTAACTACAAATATGTAAAACCACAGCAGGTCTGGGACTCAGTCAAATCTGAAGAGCAATAAAATAACTGAAGCGACTCTGGATGGAATCGGCATCCAAGAAGTTTGTTCAGTCGGCTAATTACATTATAACATTACATTATCCATGCAAGGAGGACTTTATTATCCATGATGGGAGGACTTTTGATCCCATCTGAGACCAATCGGTTCTACGGTACTAAAGCGAGTCACAGTGTGATGATCAATGCTGTTTGGTTTGTTAGTCTGTGTGTCTGCATGCATCGTTCTCTCTGATGGTTTTCATTGTCTTCATTCAGGGACCTAAGCAATGTGAACTGTGAGGAGCTGGGTCCACTGCCACCAGGCTGGGAGATCAGAAACACAGCCACGGGTCGCGTCTACTTTGTCGACCACAACAATAGAACCACACAGTTCACGGACCCGAGACTATCTGCTAACCTGCATCGTGTGCTCAAGTGAGTGGATAAATCAGTGATGCGTTTGAGCCCTCGGGACAGGATATTCAAGACATCGCTTGGCTGTGGTTTAGATTTGTGTTACCAAGGACATAGAGCAGGTTGCTGTTTGCACAGTATTTGTGTCTTTCTAAATATAAAAGCAATAGTGTACTATAACACAGCGCTTAAACTCTTTCAAAACAGACATGGTTTCTGAATGCTAAATGCTGCGAACAGTCCCCTCTACCCTGAGAACTTAAACTAGTGGGGACCAAAATACAGAGATCAACAATAGTTGCTGTGAAACAACTGCAGCCAAGGTATTATAACTTAAAGCCATTTACTTTGAAGCCATTTAAAATACCACATACCCTCTAACAAGCGCTGCGTGCGAAGAGTTTAGTTTATTTGGCAAATTAAGGCAAACGACCTGGAAGAGAAAATCTGACATTTTTCTTTAAGGAAAGGCAGCAATTGAGCTGATGCTTCTCTTTGTGCTGTTCATGTGCTTTTATACATTAAGGCTCTAAAACAAGTCCAGTAGTTGTCTCACTGCGGACACACGTCTGTCTTGTCTGTCTTGGTTTGGATTTTGTTGGCACGATTGTTTTCAGCTTATTGTTTTGTTTTTAAATAGCTTTATATTCACACTATTCATCCTGGAAAAGGAGATGATGACTTCTGTCTGGAGATGCTGGAATAACCTGATCACTGATGACTGTCTTGGTTTCAATAATCTCACCTTCTATATTGTTGTCCTTTTTGTCCCTTCCCCCCCTCCTGCCTTTCTCACTGACCCTGTGTGCTATTTTAATCTACCTGCATTCTGTTTCTGGTGGCTTTTACTGTATTGCTGCTCTTTTTCTCTTCTTGTCCCATCTGTCCTTTTTAATCCTGTCCCATGTTGTTTTAAATGCTCCAATCCCCGTCTCTGTCATTCACATTCTTTTCGTTCCTTTTTCTCCTTCTTTATCTTTTCCTCACTGTTCTCCTCCTGTTTTCCTCGGATAGCCCAAGTCCAAATGGTTCCCGTGTGGCCACGGACAGCCAAAACACTAACCTCAGGTAACCCCACACACACACACACACACACACACACACACACACACACACACACACACACACACACACACACACACACACACACACACACACACACACACACACACACACACACACACAAACACAAACAGGTATTTGTGCAGACATGTGCACACATAGACTGACAGACGTTTTCATATTCTCGCCCAGACGTCTGTATAAAGCAGTTTCAGCAGCCAGTCACTCAAAGCTTCTCACAAACACACTGTTACCCTGCACACACACACACACACACACACACACACACACACACACACAATTGCCCTATTAGAAAAAATGCTGACCGAGATACTGAATGAATGTCCGATGTGCATTGTGTTTGTACATGCATAACCTTCCTCAGGGGTGACTTTCATGTGAATGTCATTCACACACACACACACACACACACACACACACACACACACACACACACAGTGGCTGTCCGTCCGTGTCTGGGGCTGTCAGTCCATCTTTCAGTGTGTTTGTGCTGTCTGTCAGCAGTCTGCCTCCACTGAAGATAATCTCGTAGGCAGCTAAGCCAGCAGAGGCCCGGTGAGGCTGACCTCGCTTGGGAAAATAATATTAAACACATTTTAGCACAGCGGCTGTTAGCTTAGCACCAGTTTTCATATCCTCGCAGAACACACATAGATAGGATAGATACTTTAACAGTGTGTTAACGGAGTAGTTTAGAAAAAAATGACAACTGAATTGTGATATTTGTATGGAAGGAACCTGTGAGCAATGCAAATCCCTGATATGATAAAGGATTGTTCTTCGTCAGGAAGCTCACTGTACTTTTCACCTGCCAGTGTGTGAGGCAGGAATCATTAGAACAAGAGGAACACAGAGCGATGTGGAGATTTTTCCCAAGAGTCAAAACTTCTTTCAATAACAGCGGCTCGCACGACAGACATGTTTGGGAAATCAACATCTGGTCATTTGGTCAAATAGTATCCATATGTGTCAGAACAGCCTCTGGTTGTGAGTTGAAGCTCAGCCATGTTATCCAGTCAGCATCATTAACTGCTTGTCTGAGTCCTTATTAGGAGACATTTGAGAGAGTCCAGACAACGTTTTAGAACTTCGAAAAGGTCAAAATTAACAAGCCAATTTCTAATGCAGTTTCCCATGATGCACACTGATTAACAAAAACAAAATTAAAACGCACTCTGAATACAGTCCGTGCCACAGCATCAGATGTGCAATGTCCAACACTCTTGATGCATGAGTAAAGTAAATGGATCTGAAAAATGTTGATCTACCCAAATTTGGAGTGCTTGTATTTTAGATTCTGGAAAAAAGTTGACTCAATCCTCAAGCAAGGCAGTTTTTTCTGGCTTTAAAGGAAGAGTGTTTCGGATGTACTGGCATCTAGAGGTGACGTTGTAGATTCCATCCAACTTAACACCCTTTTGCTCACCCTACCCCTTTCCAAGCGTGCCAGAGAACTATTGTGGCCTTCAACGTAACGATGAGAAAGTCTCTCCCTAGAGCCAGTGTTTAGTTTGTGTCTTCTGGGCTACTGCAGAAACATGGTGGTGCAACATGGAGGACTCTGTGCCGAGGACCCACTCCCTATGTAGGTATAAAAAGCTCATTCTAAGGTAACTGTCAACGTTGGATCTCCCGAAATACGTCTTTTGAAATGATTCAGTATTTCATTGGAGATAAATCTGTAAAGAGAAAAATACCCTCAGTTAATTGTCAAATAAACCTGGTCCAGATTTTCTCCGAGCGGACTTGGAATAAATTAGTGCGGAGCAGTTGTCTAAAAACACATTTTGAATGTAAGCCTCTTAAAATGTTACAGGGTGTACTAAATGTTACAAACAAAACCGACATAATGTTTGATTGTTTACTGGGTGAGAGGCCAACTCTAAACACCTGAAACACAGACGGCAAGCCCATAAACAAAAACAACAAGCAAGCAGAATTACGCCGGCCACATGGGGTACGCATGGAGGAGACGGCAGTCTGTTAACGCATCCTGTGCATGCACAAGAACTGCAAACTGAACAGTTCTTTTGGGTGGGGACGTAACTTAACACGTTTGGATTTACCTTGTATCCCTTAGCCCACTTTGTTGTCTCGTGGGTTCAGGTTTGACCTCAAGTCTGTAGAGACTGGTTGTGTTGCATCTGAGATTAGATGGAACAGACTTGACATTACAACATTGTGAGTCGCAGTTTGCACCTCAGTCTCCTGGTCCTCCAGGATGCATCTGGGTTTAAATGTGACTCTTAAACTAATGAAGGCCTTGAATTGTCAGACAGTCAGACACGGCTACATTACTGTGGTCTGCCACACTGTCTCTCACATACTTAGCTTCCTCCCTTGCACCAGCACATGGTACATGTTTGAAAGATTACATCAGTGTTTGCTGAAGGTATTTTTAGTTGCTGCTAGATTTAGGTTTAGTGGGCATGAGCAGGTATTTTCCCAACCAAGTTATAAATCGTCATGCCATTTATATCAACATTTGTATTGATATTTTTAGAAGAGATTATATATATATATATATATATATATATACATATATATAAAATAAATAATATAGTGTGTGCAATACATACAGTATTTAACATCAACTGTACTTTTCAAACCTCACATAACTTGATGGAACGGTACATTCCAGTCATCTAAACAGTGTATTTGTCTATCAGGGTAAATCTGTCTGCATGTGTTGCATTAAAGGACAGTCAATATAGGAGTAAACAGGAGTGCAGGGTCTTGGTCTGGCTAATTGAAATATAAATTCCATACAAACAGAAATTAACTTCTGTTTTATTTGCGTGCACAATTTACTGCACCATGTAGCCGGCGCTAGCTGCTTTTTTTTCGCCGTCATATATGCTGTATACATTATGATTTATGTCAAAATAAAGCAGAAAGTACAGCAGATTGTGTTCTCGAATGGAAACATTGTCATTCTCAGAAAGAGTTGTCAAATGCAACACATTTTTTATCAGAAGCCAGTCTCATCACTGCAGTCTATCTGCTGCTCGTTTCCTGTACTTCCTGTACTTTTGAAACCAGTTGAAAGGTGCTGATGTGGAGGTTTTTTTAGGTGGGAAGAATGATGGGGATCACACATTTATTGGCAAACCACAAACATTGTCCAAATAAATAATTCTGTTCACACATGCACGCACACACACACACTTTGACTTTGTGTTCTGTAGTCGGCTTCACTGCCGACCTCTCTGTCCTCTGCTGTGTAAAAGAGCAACGCAACCGCTCCTACTCATAAAGGGCCCTTTGATTCTATAGGCTGGTGTGGCTTTAACACCACTGCACCTACTCAACACTCATTACAGCCCACCTGGGGCAACTTCCATGAAAAAGATTCCTCCCACATGCAACCCACTCTTGTGCATGCACTCTCTCACCTAACACACACCCAGTCTGCCTCCCTGCACACACAGTACGGGGATGGGGGACTATCATGACTCTGCAGGTTCAGGTGCAGTTGACCCACTTCTGGCAAATGTTCACTCCTTCATTCCTCCACTTCTCCAGCTTCTTTTCCTTCTGCTCCTTCCACCTTTGAATAACAATTATAAAATCATTTGGCTCTGATAATGAATTTCAAAAGTTGTATTTCTCCCCAAGTAGTAGTTTACTCAAGCTGTCAACACAATTGGAATCATTTCTCTCCTTTGGCTCGGGCAGTTTCTTTTAGCTTCGCTGGCCTTGTATTTTCTATATTTACCATCAAATATGCAGAGCTCGTCCCGTTTGGAAACCAGAGATGATGAACTATGTTGAAACGTATTTTTAATTACATTGTGCCCTCGGAAGGGGAAAAAAAGGGCGCTGAAACTCCGCTTTATTATATGGTTCTTTAGCCTCCCAGCCAAAAGCAACTCATTTGATTTTGTTTTAAGGCCATCTTTTCTTCCCCTCCTCCTTCCTAAAGTGGTTTTCATGACTGCTCTGTTGCAGTCTTACCCTTTCTTTGACATGCTAGGAGCCCCAGTGCCTGCCAATAAAATAAATAACAGCCGTCTTGATTATACAGGGGTAGACTGGCGAAACACTGCACCCGTTTAGTTTGGAAAGCCCAAATAGTTGAGTTCTTTTTCAACCGACTGAACCAGGGAACCCAAATGTACAAGTGTTGGAATAAGTGGGTGGCTATGTCCTGCTACCTTAGAAGGTCTCTCCTTCCTTTTTATACACCACTTCAGTCTTTGTTTGGCCAGCGGCAGCCTCGAGACTCCACTCCCAGCAGAGGACAGTAGCTTCTTTTAAAGAAATCCTCTGCTGGCTCAGCGTCTCCTCACAGGAAAATGAGGGCTTTCTGTCCTGTTGAAGGGAGGGATGGATTATGTTTTTACGAGGCCCACCCAGGCATCCCACCACCAACACCACAATGAGGGCTGGAGGACACCAGCACTACAACATTGACCATGGCACACTTTAGCCAAAATTGTATTTTATAGTTGTCTGTTTTAGAATATAAAGGCCCTGAATGGCAAGAGGGTGAACATGGATGAAGGTCAGGAGCTAGGTTCCTTGAGTTTAGTTCCTCGGGCCGCGGTGCAACAGGCATACTTCCCTGCTCACGCCTTCACTGCACTTTGCCTTCTTGTCGGGAAAATTGCTAAATTACAAAACAAGGCAGCACTTTGGCCGGGCAATCATGAACTCAGATCAGCGGCTGGACTATCTACATTTATCAGATTAGTGTCTGCGGCTAAGAGAAAGGCATCTTCAGTGTTTGGGCTAGTCGACAGAAACAAGACTGGAAGTTTGTACAAATGTTGGTGTTTGTTTCCCCTTCACCTCAAAGTACGAGGAAGGGTGGCAGCTCCAGTGGTCGGCTGGTGGACGTTCCAGTTGAGGTTCGTGGTGGGCCTAAGGGTGCCTAATCAACCTTGGCTGTCAGCTTCTTTATGCTTGGCAGCTGGAGTAATGATTTAGGGGAAATTAAAATAATGAAAGTTGGATATGTTAGAATTGAAGAGAACACTAGTTGGCCAGAGGTGCCAGCTACTCTGACACCACCTTCCTTTTGTATATTTCTTTTCCGCTCTCTGTCTTTCCTGGTAGTGCTATTTACCAAACGTCTGCTCAAAGGCCCGGCCGGTCCACAGGTCTGGATCAGATTTACTCTGAGCTTAGGGCTCTGTTTAGAGGAGGGTGAGGGTGAGGGCCGGAGAGGGAATTTCTTACCAAACGTCCCAGTTCAGCGGTTCGAGGATATTTGAGATGTAGGGGTTGGGGATTTCCCTACACGACGTATCCCTCTTTGTTCTTGTATAAATCCGTTGCCTCAAAGCAACATCCAAGGAAAACAAATCTCATACATATGACCATATGACAGTAAATAGCTGAAGCACACCAAATATAAATGGGGAAAGAGCTCCTGAGGTCAAACTGTTTAATAGTACTGTGAAAGTGAATGGTGAATCATACTGACATGTTACTCTTCACCTTTTGTCCCCTTCTGCCCTTCTTTCTTGTCCCGTATCTGCCCATTCAATCCTCGTCTCCTCCACGACTGCTCTTCTCCTCCTCGACTGCTCATCCTGCGCCTCCCCTTGAACCTCGTTATCCCTCCAGTCATCCGCCGCAGCTGAAGGACCAGGGTGGTCCTGGTGTCCCTCAGCAGGCTCTGTCCCCAGCCCAGCTGCCCGAAGAGGCCGAGTGCCTGACTGTGCCCAAGTACAAGAGGGACCTGGTGCAGAAGCTGAAGATCCTGCGGCAGGAACTCTCCCAGCAGCAACCCCAGGCCGGCCACTGTCGCATTGAGGTCTGCCGCGAAGAGATATTTGAGGTAAAACAAACTACAACGTCACGCTTGAATAGAGGATGACATTTTCACACACTGAAACGCTCACAAACCACATGTTAACAAAGTCAAGAGGAACACAAACACTACCCCAAAAGGTATTTGTTTGAAAGGCAACCTAAAATTACGGATGTGCTTTAAACCATAAAAGGAAACATTTGGTTGACTGTTGAACACATTTGCCTAAATGAATGCAAATGCAGAATATCATCCTTAGTTGTAATGTATTTTTATATATATGAAGTGCATTGACCATGTTTTTTTTTTAGCATTTACCCTCTGGCATTCACAAAAGCATCACACGCTGACATGCAAACTGAACACGTCCATGAAAACAAAAGCAGAATTCTCCCAATCCCAGATCTCTGCATTTTACAGGCATTCTTTCACCCCGTTTACGACGTGCACCAGAAAAGGGCCCAGGGCAGCACAGAACCACTACTCATAACCACTTTATGATTTCCAGGGGAAAGCAGAACAGCACGGCCTTCACAACACCAAACAAAACAAAAACGTTCTCCGTTTCTTTTCTTCTTCTACTCTCTCTCTCTCTTTTCTTGCTCTCCCAATTATTTGTTCTACCAAAGCAAGGCATTCTTTCTTGATGATTTCAGCAGCTAAAGAGATGGGGGAGAGGGGAGGGTGGGAGGAAAGGAGCTAAGGCAGCAGTGGCAAGTCTTCGAGGCCAGACATAACTTCATAACTACAAGTTGAGCAATGAAAAATATGACTTCATCCCCCTTCGAAGTGACAACTGGGTTAAGGGGAAAGTGTGAAAAGCAGAGCCACTTGGGGTTTTCGTGCAAAAACCAGTGCTGCAGTGAACCGCTGGCAGTGTGTTCAAGCAAATATGTGCATGTACTTAAAATGCTGGTTTACATGTGTTCTGTGCCACAAGTTGACATACAATCAACCCAGATGAAATGTTTCACTGTATGGTCCATCAATGATTCAATGGGGGTTTTCAGTGTTTTGTACACTTTGCACACAAATGTTTGTGCTCATCAACATGTTGGACAACTTGAGGTTAGAAATGTTCATGTGTGTAATGGCGTCTCGCAGCCGACTGCAGCCCAGTCTCCATCGTGCTTTCACTGTTGCAGCATTGCTGTTACTGCGGCAGGATGTTTACTGTGGCGTGGCCGCTGAGTCTTTCTGACTCCTGAGAGGGCAGAGGGATGACAAAAAGGAAATGCACTGACTATTCATTTGTTTAACCAGCCTGGGGGAGGCTCACAGTGAAAAGGACATAATTACCAGGATGCACTGGGATCAATACTCTACCAGTAAGATGTATTGTTAGTAGTATGTATTTTGGAGTCTGCCCCAAATGTGTCACATGCTCAGGAAAATGTGTGAATGTAACTATATTCTGATATCCAACACGTTGTGCATGTTGGACAGACTCTGAAACTGGAGTATCGTGAATAGAGCGATGATCCTGCACTGGAATAAATTCACAATTGTCTTTTTTGACAAGAAGAAAATCAATCGCAGATGGTACCGTTAAAGCATTTAGAATGGAAACAATGGGGATCAGCGATTGGTCATTACGCACTTTCACAGCTGCACGTCTCCGTCTCGCTGAGGATTGGTCGACTGAAGGTGCTGCTGCTCGGTCACACCCACTGATCAGTCCAGAGAGCCACATTAGTGCAAATTCCCTGAGAAATGGTAAATCTCTTGTTTTTTTTGTACTGCATTGTGTTAAATCTGCTGTATGTGTTGGATTGTAGGAGTCGTACCGGCAGGTGATGAAGATGCGTCCAAAGGATCTCTGGAAAAGACTGATGATCAAATTCAGAGGCGAAGAGGGTCTGGACTACGGCGGGGTGGCAAGGTATTTATTCACATGTTTATTTTGATGTCGGCAAACATTTTAGTTTGAAGTACATTTGTTCACAGTCAATCTGTGTTTGTGTGTCAGGGAATGGTTATACCTGCTGTCCCACGAGATGCTGAACCCCTACTACGGCCTGTTCCAGTACTCCAGAGACGACATCTACACTCTACAGATTAACCCGGACTCTGCCGTCAACCCGGTGGGAATTATTTAGTTGTATTGATAGTTTATGTATCCAGACAGACTTCAGATGCAGACAGAAAGATGACATTTATTTCTGCAAGGATGAAGTTTTGATATCTAAACTAGAATTAAACTAAATCAAATTAACTACTTAAATGAATGCTTGGCCTAGTTTCAAAGGGCAGCAAATCTCCAGACTGATTTAATTTGCCATGGGACACTTCAAATTTCATGTAGATTTAAAAGAGAGATTTCTGAGAGATGTATCGAGTTTCAGAATGATTTATTTGGGTAAATGGATAGTTTTTTGCAAGCTCTATATTTAGCTGAAGTTTAAAAGAGCAACGACTCACCTCTAAAGTATGTAACTCTTAAGGTTATCGGTATTGCGAAAAAACTGAATACTCAGAATCTGATATGATAATAAAACAAAATATGATATGAATGATGGCCTTCATAACAATACCCCTGTTTAAATGTGCAGGAGCACCTGTCATACTTCCACTTCGTGGGTCGCATCATGGGCATGGCGGTGTTCCACGGCCACTACATCGATGGAGGCTTCACTCTGCCCTTCTACAAACAGCTGTTGGGAAAACCGATCACGCTGGACGACATGGAGTCCGTCGACCCGGACCTCCACAACAGCCTTGTCTGGATCCTGTGAGACTTTTTTGCTTCTAGGGAAACCATTATTCTTTCTAAATTCTCTGTGGCAACTCAAAGTTGGAGGAAACGCATATTGAACTGATCCTGCTGTTGTAGATTAATTCAGAAAGCGGTTGTTTGCAGGTGTGCCCTGTTATAAGGGGAATAGGAAAGAAATTCAAACACGCATACACAAAAAGCATAGGGACATATACTTAAGATGCACACAGAAAGGTGACCGTACTGCCATCTATTGACTGTGGCGCCCTCTTCTGGCAGTGAAGCTCATGACATGTGATCTCAGAAATATACCTCCTCGCTGGTTTCGGTGTTCTGCTGCAGGATTTGCCGCAAAGTGTTTTCCACATGAGGATGCTGCAATGAGCGTCCCTTTGATAGAAATCCTAACTTATGGTCGTGTCATTAACTATTTAGCTTGTTAAATAGTTATCTCTGCCGAGTCATCACCGACCATGTGAACAGGGGACCAGTTACTAAAATAATTACAATATAACACATTATATAAACACAGTGCACTTGTTTAGTTGCATATTACTGTGTCTTCATTTTGTTGGACCAAATCCCAAAAGAATTGAGGGGAAGAACTACTTTTTGCAGAAGCTGAGACCTGATTCTTGTTGTTACTTCTCTCTCCAACCTCTTCAGGGACAATGACATCACTGGCGTCCTGGACCACACGTTCTGTGTAGAGCACAATGCCTATGGAGAAATCATCCAACACGAGCTCAAGCCCAATGGCAAGAGTGTCCCAGTCACAGAGGACACCAAGAAGGAGTATGTCAGGTAAGAGAGTTCAGTTTTCAGCCATAGAGCCCTGTTTTTATACGGCTTCTCTGTGTCATTCCAGACCGTCACAAAAGCAAGTCGGAGGCATGAGGAGGGATCTGTATTTGCAGTCCCTCGAGTGTTAAATGGACCGTTTCCCCCACTCACTCCTCTCTCGTGGCCCCTGCAGGTTGTATGTGAACTGGCGTTTCCTGCACGGCATCGAGGCTCAGTTTCTGGCCCTGCAGAAAGGCTTCAATGAGGTTATTCCTCAACACCTGCTCAAATCCTTTGATGAAAAAGAACTGGAGGTACGAGATAAGAAAGAAGAAAGACATCTATTATGTCTTAAAAAATACAGGCTCTTGTCTTAAATAAGTTTCTATCTCCCTCTCTACCTACAGCTGATCGTGTGTGGCCTAGGAAAGATCGACATCGCTGACTGGAAGTCCAACACCCGCCTGAAGCACTGCACCCTGGACAGCAACATCGTCAAGTGGTTTTGGAAAGCCGTGGAGTCGTTTGACGAGGAGAGGAGGGCCCGGCTACTGCAGTTTGTTACTGGCTCCTCCAGAGTCCCACTGCAAGGCTTCAAGGCTTTACAGGGTACTTATGAACATACGCAGAGACCATTAGTAATGATCTTTTAGAATACAGAAAATTCCAGGACATATTTTTGACCAGCAAAAGCAACCCTCTGACGAAAGAGCACTCCGTCCACGGTGGGTAACGTGACTACACCTGATGCATCCTGTTTGTGTTCTGACTGCAGGTGCTGCAGGGCCCAGACTCTTCACCATTCATCAGATCGACGCCAACGCCAACAACCTGCCCAAAGCCCACACCTGGTGTGTGTCGCACACACCTGCAGGCACAAAAGCAACAATCCCTCCCGAGTATCTCTTGGCTCCATTCACACCAACTCTTTCTCTTCTCTCCAGCTTCAACCGGATTGACATTCCGCCCTACGAGAGCTACGACAAGCTATACGACAAGCTGCTGACTGCGATCGAGGAGACCTGTGGCTTCGCTGTGGAGTAAGCGGCCCGTTGGGGAGTGCGTTGGTGTGTGAACATGTGTGTCTGTGTGCAGGACTCTGATGGACTATTATCGTCACTGCGGCGCACCGACAGTCTTCCTCTTCTCTCACCGCTCTCCACATTCTCCCCTCATCGATGTCTGTTTGAACAGCTGCTGGAGAGTCCTCCCCTGTCATTTAATTAGTATTCCTTTATTAGTTTTGGTGTAGTTTGTGTGGCGTACGGAGAGCAGAGTGATAGCGGTTCAGTTGAGAGCTGCGGGTTGTTGCGAGTGAGCAGCTCGCTTTCGACGGCTCCTTTTGCATTCAGAAAAAGAAACGGCGCCCGGTCATCTCACTTTACAAATGATCAAATCAGGAAGTAGTTCATAGACTTAGTTTAACATCTTACAAAAGCGTTTTCAAAGTTGTCCCCAGGCATGAGAGCAGTGAGTCACTATATTGTTGTTCAATTTAAACTGATTGAATTGATCCATGTCATGCTACTGAATCTTTAACACTGCAGGTAGCCATAGCTTGCCCTTATTAGCCATCTTAACCTCAACCAATACACCTTCCAATCCTCACGGCTGCAGTGTTGGTGTGCTTTATTTTGTATTGGCGCCACAAATTCATCCTACCTCTGTGTAATTCTTTGATATTTGAAGGGTTTCATTCCAAAATGTTATGTATTGATAGCTAATTTAATTCAAATTCAGAATATATTTTTTTCTTTTCTTTCTTTTATTTTCCCCACAACATTGCATCATAATTAGTCTTCATACCAGCAGTCATTTTGTAACTGCAGAACCATATCATTGACATTCTCGTACAGACTGTCTTGGATGGGGGTCCGGTGTTTTTTGGTGTTTTTGGGTCGAGCTCATGGTGGATGTTTAAAAAAAGGAGGGACGGACTCCGGTGAAAAAGAGGGTGTGAATCTTATTTTCTTTCCCATAATCACTGCAGTGTGGCCACAGCGCTTGTAAACATGTTTCCTCATGTTTAAACATTTGTATGCAAGGAAGATAAACAGTTTATAGATGAGTTCCCCCTTATCTCTACTCGCACAGTATCCCATATTTAAAGCGACGGAGGGGATTACACCTCACTTTTCGAGCCTGGTTCGTCTTCCCTTTCTCACATTTGTCTCCGGCAGTTAAAAGTATGCATGTCTTTTTCCTTTATATCCAATTCAGAATAACCCAGCACACTTCCCATCAGATCATATGTTAAAGGAAACCGCTGTCCAGATGGGACCAGATATTCAAGGCAGGCGTCTATTTTCAGTCCCATCCTCAGTTTAAAAAGGCCGAAGTATCTATCTATCTATCTATCTATCTATCTCTCTATCTCTCTATCTCTCTATCTCTCTATCTCTCTATCTCTCTATCTCTATCTCTATCTCTATCTCTATCTCTCTCTCTCTCTCTATCTCTCTCTCTATCTCTCTCTCTCTCTCGTCACTTTAGAGCACTTTACAAACTGAGCCGTGATGGCAGGATTGCTTTCTTCACGTTAGATTGAAATATATCATTTAATTTGCTATGTGACTAGAATTATACGGAGTAAAAAGTATCTATACACCTGTCATTTTTTAGTATATATGTACAAATACATAGCTATTTTGTATATGGTTTTCTTTATCTTTCTGTTCTATTCAAATGCAAGCATGTTGGTGTCTGTCAGAGGCCTCTTTGCATTCTCAGGTGAAGTTGTTTTGTTTTACATTCATTAGGTCTGTGTGTGAGGAGGGTACATCTGGTTGTAATGAAAACTATATTTCGGGGGCCCTGTCTTTAAACCCATGATGGAGCCTCAAGGTTGGCAGTTTAAAAGTGATATTTTCTTTTGGTCAATCACTTTCACTTATTAACACACACACCTTCATAGGAGGCATGACTGGCCATATTTGCTGCTCTGGAGGTCTGTGGCGCTGCTGAACTCCAAACAGCACAGACAACAATGTTATTTCATTTGCACAGGAGCAGTCTGGTTGCAACATGAATTTTTTAAAAGCGACGAAATGGACTGAAATGCTGACGGTGGCCTCAAACCCTCAGAGCTGCAAATGTTGGAGGTTGAGTGCTGCTGAACTCGCGAACATGTTCAATCGCAATGAAAAGTCACCAAAGGCCAGACAGGCAGCAGAGAGAAGCAGCTCCATCGCCTCCATCCAAAGAAAACCTCTGCATGAATGGACGCTGAAGAGATGATGCCTATTTATTTGCATAATTATTACTCTTTAAAAACGTTTTGAATTGGAAGAATCTGTTAAATGTTCCTTTTTTTATATATATATATATGTATACTGCCTGCATTTATTTGTAACCACAAACAGTTTGTTCGCTGACACTAGTCATGAGACAAAACCGAGAAACACCACATAAAATTGTTGTTTTTGTACAGTTAAATATGAGTTATTTGATTTTTACCTTTTTTAATTACCTGACTCGGAGGCAGTAAAGAAATACATTACACTTTTCTTTTCTTTTTTGCACACATTATGCACACTTGGGCTCCAAGTTATAATCAGACACTTCCTTCTATTTACCAAATAGTTAATGGACTGATTTTTTTTTAATGTAGATAACACACACACACACACACATATACATATACACGTGTATGTTCGTCCAGTGCACACAGTCCACTGCTCTTTGTAACTTTTAGTTGGCACCATGTTTTCTGGCTGGTTCAGTCTTCAGTGCAAAGGTTTTGGGGGTTGAGAGCTTCCAGATTGGGGAAATGCCACTTTTCCCCAGTAAAGCAGCCAAATTGATCGGACATTTTCAAGAATATAGCAGGTTGTGTTAGTGGTAAAAAAACAAAAAAAAGGTAGATTGTTAACTTTTTCAAGCTTTGAAAACCTGTCATATGAAGAGATTTTTGTCTCGCAATTGATCTGATGAATCTGAATAGATTGAGAGCCAGTTCGGGCCACAATGATTTACTTTAATGCTGGTTTAACAAGCTGTGTAATGTTCAACTCTCTCCCCACAGTTTAAGTACAAATGTATATGTGTGCTCGCGTGTTTGAGAATGACTTTATTAAATTCAGTACAAAACAGTAAAAAGAAAAAAGTCTTTTACGGCACCGTGTTTTATTTCTTTTGATTTCTTATCTGTTTTTGTATTTATTATTACAGTATACTGTATGTGTTCATAGTTTTTCACATCAGCTGCTCTGTGAGCGTGTAACTGACACCTGTACATAAGTACAATAAAGAAGCAAAGTAATAAACTTCTTGTACCCTTGCAGAAAGCTGAGCAATAAAACTATGCTGTTTGGACCTCACAGCATTATGTTTTATAAGAGCCATGTTTACGACTGCTTTTTAAAAAAAAGATTTGTTGAATCTACAACACGTTATAGGAAGCGTCATAGGCTTTTTTTTCTACTTCTTGCAATGTAGCAGTAACAATAGCTGTCAGATAAATGTAAAGTAGGATCACATTTTCTCCCTCTGGAATGTAGAAGTATTTAATTAAGTAGGAGTAGCCTTGTCACAAAAACTCAACTGTTAACATTTCTGTAGTTTTTAAATGCACATTAGACAACTGCTAACAGTGAAGTGTTCCTTTTAGTCATTTAGATGTGCGTGTTATGGGCTTCATTGGGTACGATCGAGGTGATGACCTCTAAACCCTTCAAACGGAAGAAGTGCAGCTTGACCCCAGTCTGCCCATTCGTCAGCTTTACTTTGGATCACTTTCACCAGATTAATTGTTATTATAAACAATAATGCAGAGTTTGTACTTAAAGGTCAATTGGTTGCAATCTGCAAAATCAAATCCTACTCGTGTGTGTGTGTGTGTGAGAGCTGAGAGTCCATGTGCCTAACGAGTAGGACACCTCAGGTGTTGAGTTGAACTAAATGCAGCTGCTGGAGGGAGCCATTTGGAGACAATAACAAGAAAGACAAACATGCACCTTTAGATTAAAAGTATGCTCTGCATCAGGCAGTCTGCCGCTTTCCTGAGACCCCTTCAGGGACAAATAACGAGCAAAACAACACGTGTTACACTTGGAAGACAGGTTGGTGGCATCACAATTGTATTTACAAAAAACAATGAAAATGTCTGGATAATACAATGGTATAGTGTACTGTAAAATGAAAAAAATAAATAAACCTACAACAAAATTAGATTCCAGAAGTCAAGAGAATAGAATGTCAAAAACATAGACGGTGTAATGCGTGTACAAGTTGCAGTGTCTGTCAAATAAAGAAATAATGTAAAAAGGCTTAAATAAAGGATAACATATCCATACTTATTCTAAACAAGTCATAGCATTGTATATGGAAAAAGGTCCTAGTATAGTATGTTGAAAAGAGTCGGTGTAAATTATTTTTTTGTTTCTAGTACAATGTAAACACTCAAAGTACATATTCATTAACTAAAACCAAAGCAGCCATTTAATTATCATTAATAAAGCAGCATATAGGTGTTGCGCCCCATTCTGTAACTCATCAGATTCTGCACCGGAAGTGATGTCAGTACGCTGTTGAGAACAAATATGGTGGCGAAAGCGTCCGAGAAGTCGTCTCCGCCCAATCTTCCGTTAAGGAGGAGGGTCAGATCGGAGGAAGACCACCGAGCCAAAAGAGAAACCGACAATTGCCATCACGAGGAAACCACGCGGGATTAAAACCACGGACTCAAAGATGGCGCTACACTACTGGCCATGTAACGTTAGGTCTGTGTCGGTGTAACTGACCGTAACGTGAAGTCCAATTACCGCTGACGTAACGCAGTGTGCTCCATCTACCTGCACGTGAAGTCGATAACCACATGACTAACTGCCGACCAGAGACTTTTGACCTTTAACCTTTAAGAGGGGGTTCTTCTCCTGGAACCTGGTGAGAGGGTGTGTGTGTGTGTGTGTGTGTGGGGGGGGGGTCATTGTAGGACCACTTACCACTGGTAGAATGTAACTAAGTACAAGTACTCCCAAAGTATGGTACTCGTGTATATGTTGGGTGCGTTTGTAACAGAGTATTTCTACACTGTGGTAGTACTACTTTTACTTTAGTAAAATATCTGAGTACTTCTTCCACAACTGCCGTGTTCTCATACCATGGCTCTTTCTTTAATTAATGAAGACCATTGTCCTAATTTGACAAGTCATTTTGAACTATAATGTAATGATGAATATCAGTATGACATGTTAATCCCACAAACTGCTGAAATACATCCACGAGAAGATACAATTTAATGTAAATCCTCGTGCTATTTTGTTGTCCGTCTGTTTAGTGAAAGTGTGCATCACAAAACCGGGTCATGAGTTCACCAAATGACGCTCCTTCTGTCCCGTCACCTGCGACTGGAAAGGTAAATGTGACTGTGACACATCTCCCACACACACGATCAGTCTTTTTGTTCGAGCTTTCGATTTTTTTAAAGCAAAAAACAAACAAAATATAATAAAATATTTTAGCTGCCATTTGTGATAAACATTTTAATGTACTTTAAAACGATTGATATCAAATAAGTGTACTTGTGAAGCTGTAGTGTCTGAATGTGCTAGAGGTTGTGCTGCTGATCCTTCTCCTATTTTAAAGGAGGCGGGGATTAAAGATGCCGCTTGCCAAAAACCAAAGAGTCAAGACGAGTGGAAGACCAGCAACCTGTCAGAAACTAGAGGTGAGTCACCTGCACTTGAGCAAAGTCCTTCTCCGGAAAAATAATCTAAAGATTGCTAGCAAATTGTTAACATGTGAAGTAATAACTGAGTTTCCCCACTGGGGATTAATAACGTTTTCTAAAAATGGATCCGTACCCAGATATTCAAGAAGAATTCATCACCTCGTTAAGTGTGGGAGACGGACGCTACCTGGTGGATTTGGGGAGGTATGCCGATGTTATTAATACCAATATCGACCATCCAGGTAGATTAGGTATTCGTTTGTGAAAATTGATATGCAACCTACTTTCTCAGTTGATACCGTTAACAAAACCCATTGAAAATCCACTGCAGCCTCTTTTCTGACTCCCTCAGCTCGTCGGAGTTCATCGTTGATGAAGAGTGCCTCCTGCAGCTGTTCGAGTCATGCCGGCAATGCAACAGACGATGCACCGTCAGGAAGCGCGTCAAAGGACTCAAGCTCGTGGTCAACCAGGCGTGCCCTTTCTGCGAAAGCCACTCGAAATGGACTAACCTGCCGGGTGACCAAGACGACGATGATGATGATGATGATGATGATGATGATTTGTGTGGAAAAGATAAAGCACACGGAGAGACCAACTCAGCCAAGCCGTGATTCTCCCACCGTCACGGAGGTTGTACCGAGATTATGTTGACGCAGCAACGTGTTCCAACACGGCCGAGCAGCTCGACCTCTGGTTATTGTTTTACATCTGTGGAGTTCGGACTGTCATGAAGTCGTCCGGGACGTCCCTGTATGCGTTGACCATTTATATTTCCTGACGTTGATGTCACACTTCAGAGAACCATCCGATTCAAGCGAGAGGGAAGTTATCTCTGCTCTGCATCCGTCTGTTAACATCCTGCCCACCTCGGCCAAGTGAGCCGGAAGTAGAATACTCGATTCTAATTGGCTGGTAAGACGGTTGGAGTGAGCTGAAGATGGACCGCTCTTTTCAAATATCTCACTTGAAGATGTCATTAATCTTTTGAGTCGTTTCCATCCTTGTGCCATTATGTATTTTCAGAAAACATGTGGACACATGCAATCTGTCTCAGGATATTCTACCTGGGTAATGCATGTTAATGCACAACGTAAAATGCATGCAGGATGCATTTTGACCGTATGCCATCACATCTGGAGGTGGTGCGGCTCGCATTTTGATTGGATTTTTGCCCATCATAAATACCATCTGTACAGGTGCAGTACATTCTGAACAAAATACCGCCCATTAAGGTGAAAGGTCCTCAAACTCTCCCTGCAAAAAAAAATAAAAAACTACATATAGTAGCAGTAGTCTTCCCTTGCAGGAAGTGAATTCACCAATGTTAATTTTTTTCCTTAACTAATTAGCATTTTTAGATCTGATCATTCTTATTCATTCTTGGTGTAAAGGCCCGTGGATGGGATATCCAGGTACAGATAACATGTTGCTCACAGGGATAAGTTTAAATACTTAACATGTGAGCCGAGATTATTTTGAATTGGACAATATTAAAGAATCAAAACACCTTTTTGCATTATTTGAGGCCCAGTTGTAGCCAATCTGAAACTAGCATCCAATAAGTACCGGTATAAGGACAGATGGAAGGTCCCTGAACATACACAACTCTCCAAAGAGCTGTTAAATCCTCTATAATAACTCTTGTGTGGCCAATATATGTTCAATTACTGCGAATGACAGAAGTATACCTGTTAGCAAGGTCACAGTGTATAGAAACACCAACAAACTTATTAATTATAAGTTTTAGATTTCATTTGATCTTCACCTTTTGGAATTAGACATTTCAAACGTCATATTTTGTCATGCTACAGATGGAGCAGCCTCGTTACAGGATTAGTTCAGTAAAGTTAGACGTTTTTGATACTTTGGTCAGTTGTATGAGGATCAGCATTCACCTCAATAAAATACTCAAACTGTCGACTATCTAATGCAAATGATTTAACCTGTGAGCCAGTAGAGTTTACAATTCCACACATTTAATGGATGATGATGAAGGGGCATTTGTGTGCTCATTAGATACAATATTAGTGGACAGTGTTTTAACAGCGCTACCCTTTGCATTGGTTAAAAACAACAACTATAGGATTAGTTCTGACAGTAAAAACAATCAATGAATCTGAGGAGAAGGAGAAGTCATGAAAGACTTGATTATCATCGCCCCTGGTGATCGGACAGCACAACACCAGGTTAATTAAAAACCAAACAACATTAAATCTTAAAAATAAATAATCCACTGGCATGGTTCAATCACAAAAGGAAGACGTCGCCCATGTGAGAGGGGACATGGAAGTTAAAAATACGTCAGTGGGACATTCATGCTTGTTAACTTTGCATCGGTGGTCCCCGTTTGGCAAGAGGAAGAACATGTTTACTAGTTGTTTGCTACAATATCAGCACAAAGGCTGCACAGTGAGGGAGCCAATTCAAAACAGTCTTAGTTATCAAGTACTAAAACCCGTGGAAGAAGTCCAAGATGTCGTTAAGTTCACGTATAGCAGCTGAGGTGAACAAGTTAGCTAAATTAGCCAATAGCTACATTTTGTAGAGTGTGTTCAGTTAATTCATAACCACCAGGACTTGTATAAGTTCTTAATTTCCTATTTTGTGCAAATCTCTGAGTGAAGATGCCGAGGAGACCATTGTTCAGCTAGAACGTCGTACCCTTGGTGGTGAAAAGCAGAAACAAAGTCTTTTGCAGCATGTTCCTATGACGTGGATCCAGCCGCGATCGAGCGGAGCTTAAAACAGCCCCGCGCGCCGCCTCCTGGTCAGTGCAGGTAGCTGGTGTTGTGCTGGAAGGACGCCATCTGGACCCGACTGCGCAGCGCCTGGACCTCCAGATCCTGGAAATGGTCGTCCTCGTCGTTCTGGATGATGATCTCCTGCAATTCACCGATTTCCCGCTCCATCCTGGAACGCAGCTCTCGCTTCATCTTCAGCAGAGCCTGTGTGAATGGCAGCGGTGGAAGAGGGATCAGATTGTTGTACTTTAGTAAAAGTACTGCAGTATCAAAATATGCTCCAAGTACATGTTTATATGTACACACACACACACACACATACATATACATACTTGAACAGACCCAGGTATAAAGGTATAAAATGTCGGCACATTGTCGGTATCTCTTTGTAAACACAGCATTCAAAATGTGCCTCTTATCTCCGGTTAAAAGAGAGCCGGAGTGACAGTGAATGAGAACGGGCTGCACTCCCTGCTTACTCGTGTGTGTTACACCCCACATGGGGTCCAAATGCTCTTTGTGGGAAGCATCAGAGAGTTCGCCGTCTTGGTTCAAACCAGGTAGCCTCTGCTATTATTTTATTACCTTCATAATTGTTAACATTTTCCTTTGTGCTGTAAAACACAAGGAGATCGCGACCTGATGGCTGACAGATTTGCATAGTGAAAGCCAGGCTGATAGGGGTTATTCTATAGCCATTACATTGTGCAATTAGCATTTAAGTAATGTTAATAAGTAAGTAATTTAAGCAATAAGTTAAAGCAAAACATTGTTTTTTAAGAAAACACCGCTTTATAACATGAAAGACCATTCAAGATGGTGATTTGTGCCATTTTAACTGATTTAAAAACATATGGCTCATGTCAGACACAACCGTCCAGAGAACATGAATAAGATTAAAATGTAAAGATGTTTGTGACAACAGTAATAAGTCAAATGTTTACCTTTTCTTGAGCTTTTTTCCGAACCTGGATGTCCTGCCGCTCTTGGGAAAGTTTTTCAGCAAGTAGTGAAAACTGAAAGAGAGGAAGCGCATTAATTTATGAGTTTGTTCCATAAGTCAATGCTGCTGTGTATTTCTAACGTTTCATTTAAGCATATGAGCCTTCTCATCAAAAAATCCCCCCCGCCTTCACTTTTTAATGCGTCTTCAAATGCAACTTTCCAGGGAGACACGGAAGCAGAAACATGTGGCATCTTTTTTCAGTTTTATACTGAATATTATCTTCTGTTTAGCACTCACCTGTGCTTCAATTGCATCAAAGTGTGTGTGTGTGTGTGTGTGTGTGTCCTACTTGGTCTTTGTAGTAGTTCTCCATGGACTTGATCTGGTCCTGGTGTCGTCTCTGATGTTCCAGCCGCTGCTCCTTAGCGTAGGCTTTCTGCTCCCTCAACTGGACTTTCTGGAGCTCCAACCCCTCCTCAAACAACTGACGAAACACCTGAACAGACACAACCACACATGACGCAAAAAACTAACGCCAGATTTCCCCATGATTTGTGATCTAACATTTATTACTAATATTAATATTAATTCATATCCACTAATTCTTTGACAGCTCTTGATTCCTCTAAAGCACGCAGACAAACTATTTTAAAAAAGGGAACTAACTTGCTTAATTAAGTTTGGGTTTCAGAAGAGGACCAACCACCTCATTGCATCCTTGTAGTTTGTGGGAAACTTCAAAACGGCCAAATATCAGCTGATTTTCTTCGTTTTTTGTTATCATTGAGTAGTTTATGTATTTGGGTTGTGAACTGGACTATTGGGCAGACAACACACATCCTAATTGTCATATCAAGCATTTTCCAATACTTTGAAACCATGACATGTTATAGAAAAGACATTAAATAAATGAATTGAAAAAATTATGAAATTCTACACTGAAGTAATCGTTAGTCGCTGCCAGAGTGCAGCGCTGTGAACGGCCTTCACCACCCACCTTCTCCTCCTGGGTGCGTGCCCTCATCAGACGGGCCCGGTGCTGGACGTGGTAGTCGCTGTGGTACTTCTTGGCGCGTGCCATCTGCTGCCGCTGTTCCCTCAGTCTGTTCTGGGTCGACTTCTGCTGTTGGATGCGCTCTTTAAAATCCCTCTGGAAGATAAACATTTTAAGCTGCCGATTACGACACACACACACACACACACACACACACACACACACACACTGCTTGTCCAGGTGAAGTCTGTCTGCATGTGGGTGCACTATTTTGTAAAAATATGATCACACACACATCATCCATTGTACCCGATATTGACAAGGTTACTAAATGTGAAGGGACCTTTTGAATGTGTGGTTACGTGTTGAAGCTCACCAGACGCCTGTTGTGGTCCTTATCTTTACGGATGATCTCCACCAGCAGGTCATGTTTCCTCTGGGCTTCTTCCACCTGACAGAGAAGCAGGCGTTCACATATTCATGCATCGGCCCTTCCACCACAGAATACATTCCACATTTTAAAAAAGGCCCATTTCACTGAACATGGCCACATCGTCCTACCTGGCTTGAGAGTTTGCTGCGACGCTGGCTATGAGGGGATGTCAGGGCATGGAGTCTGTCCACCTGCTGCATCTGCTGCTCCCACATCCGACCCAGGGCGTGGGGGGAGATGTGAAGGTGGGGCAACTCCTCAAGGAGCACAGGAAGGAGTTCATTCTCCTTCACCTTCACTGCACAAGAAAGGGAACATGACAACAATAGTATAGTCATCAGACTACAATTGATTGAAATCTGCAACCTCACAGCTAGATGTCACTTAAGCCACACGAGTCCTTGAAATAGGGAGCTCCAAAGTTAAAATGTCATTAAATAATCATCTTTGACCAGTCACAAGAACCTTTCCTTCGTAGGTTAGCTGACATCTCCAATGGATTACGGTTTAAGATGAATGACCATACAAAAGGTTCAAAAGGTTTTACGGTACAGTTTTAAAGGAGAATTCAGGATGACCATGTCAAACTTGAATGTTTTCTGGTGTCCCAAAGGCCACTCCGAAGGAACCACCAGTAACGAGTTTTATTCTTGAACTAACATTTATGTAAGTTTGTAAAAAAAAATAAGAGCAGCCGAGAGAGAGAGAGAGAAAAAAAGAGCATAGAAGTGGACGCATGGATCAATCCCTTTGGCAAGGTTAATAAGAATGACAAGACATTGCTAGGAAGACACATCGTCATTAGGCCCTTCTGCTCTGGGGCGTTTTCTTAGAAAAATAGACGAACTCTGCATGTTTGGTGATGTCGACTGTATGTGAGGCACTGGCATCCTTCGAGTCAGAAAGATCCTAACATTGTGTCATAACCAAGTCCGACTCGTTGCAGCAGTAGCTCTATAGGTCCGTGGGCACGGGCTGACAGTCTCCACATCAGCACCAACACATAGCTTGTGCTCTTTCTTGGCCTCTAGTTTTTACAAAAGGTTTCTCCTCTCTTGTGGCCCCTTTCGTCTACCTCTGGTTCATAAAGGTATCCTCTCGGCATGTTGTTGTTGGGGTCATGAGCACAAATTATTTTATTTGTTCTCTCCTCCATGAAAGTCTGCCCCATACAGCTGAACTGTTGGGCAATAAAACAACTTCACAAACACAGCGGACAGCACATTGTCATTAATGTGTCGAATTACAGAAGTTCCACAGTTCAGGAAATGTCGTGCCAAAGGAAAAAGCTGTCTGATGGAAAGGAAAA